>NC_081418.1:113636209-113954283 GCF_949786415.1 Peromyscus eremicus | reverse complement strand
TTCTGAATTCCCTTTCCTCATTCCCAAAGCCCTGCACCCATACTGTTCTAATGCAAAGGCCATTGGCATGCAGCTTCTCTCTGCATCCTTTGCCCAGATCTATAGCAAGAGGGTGAAACTCTTGGATGGTTTTTCTTAAGGATTCTAGAAATTCTAGTTAAATAATGTCAGGATTAGAGGGCTAAATGTATGAAGTTGGAGATACAAAGCAATGTTTTTGATTCAATAAGACAATACTTAAGACGATTTACCCTGTACTTGGTTGATAGCTTCCCTATCCACGGTGAAAACATTTGCCATCCTAACATGCGTATTAAAGCACTGTGTGTATGTGTAAGTATTGGTGTTACACCTTAAGAACACAGTGTGGAGTAGAGGTTTTGGTTGTGAGCCTAGCCTTTAACGGCTGAGCCATCAGCAGCAGTCATGTTATTACCAATAATACCTGGGTAGACTATGGGATGTGTGGAAAATTTCCAGTGAAACTAGGGAATAACAGTATGGTGGCTGAGGCTTAATACAGATGTAAAGGAGTCAATGTCATGTTGAGGGAGGGGAAGCCTTGGACTCTGGTACAATCTATACAGCCTCTACCCTGTTGTTATACTGGTTTGATTTTTGTCTGAGGAGTTAGAATCTGAAATTCATGTTAACTGCTGGCACCAAGCACATTACAACAAGGTATCTTTGGAGAAACCTATCTGGATTGGACTGAGCAGAAGATATGGTCAAGGACTCAGAAAGGAGAAAACAAACATGAATGTTTGATTACAAGAGAAGCAAAGAGAATGAAGAAAGTTTTTCTCCAAACTCAGTGTTTGGGACAGGAGAAATGACTCAGTTGGCAAAAGCAATTGTTGCTCTTGCAGAGAACCTTTTCTTCAGTCCTCCTCTTTTCTCCATGGGCACATCCATCTCAAATAAATAAAATACCCAAATAAAATATCAAATGAATAAAAATTGAAAAATAAAAAAAGAAGAGCACAGTGTGTATCTCAACGTAAACATCCATGTAATCAATACTTATAGCTTTGAAAATTAGTGTGTTAACAGTCTCCATAAAATCTCCAGAGAGTAGATGTGTATCCCACTGCCAACTGTGCTGAATTTTAACGGCACAAAATTCCCTCTTGTTCTGTTTTATGTACATGGACTCATCTAGTATGTTCTTTTGTACCTGATTTGTGTTGCTAACATTAGAAGACTTACCCACATTGAGTGCAGTTGACTATTTATTCACCTGGCTGGATAGCTCCTCACTGTGTGAGTGCACATTTCCACATACATGCAACTACTGAGGGCAATTTGCTATCTCCCACAGGGGGGATAATATGGATGAGGCTGCTAAGAATCATTAACTACATGTCCTTTGTTATATGTATGAACATGTGCATATAATCTTAGCAAAACTGCTGTGTCATGAGCTACATAGTAGATACAAAAACAGAAATAATTTTAAGACATGTGTCTATCCTAAATCTCTTTAAGGGAAATGTTATATGGAAGCTCAGATAAAATGTCAACTGGGAAAATACCATATTAAACATCAGTTATTGTTTTAGGTGAAGAATTAAAATTTGGACAAAAAGTCATTGTTCAATTAGAATCACAGGGTCCAAACCCTGGCTCTATCAGTTTATGGACTTCACTCACTTCTCTGTGCATTATTTTCCTTGTTCAGAGAGGGGTGTGTAGATGATATATTGTGTACCCTAATAAACTTATCTGGGGTCAGAGAACAGAACAGCCACTAGATATAGAGGCCAGAAAATGGTGGCACACATGCCTTTAATCCTATCACTTGGAGGGCAGAGATCCTTATGGATCTCTATGAGTTTAAAGCCACACTGGAAATAGCCAGGCATGGTGACTCATGCCTTTAATCCCAGGAAGTGATGGCAGAAAGCAGAAAGGTATATATGGCGTGAGGACCAGGAACTAGAGCTGGTTAAGCTTTTAGGCTTTTAGCAACAGTTCAGCTGAGAACCATTTGGATAAGGACGCAGAGGCTTCCAGTCTGAGGAAACAGGATCAGCTGAGGAATTGGCAAGGTGAGGAAGCTGTGGCTTGTTCTGCTTCTCTGATCTTCCAGCATTGACCCCAGTACCTGACTCCAGGTTTATTTTTATTAATAAGACTCTTCAAGATTCATGCTACAGTGGTGAGGGTTAAATAATACAATGTGTTTGAGCCTAAGGTCTTAGGAGAATGCACAAGTTGAATCAAATGGTTGGTTTGTTCTTTCTTTCTTCCTTCCTGCCTGCCTTCCTCCCTCCCTCATTCACTCCCTCCCTCCCTTCCTCTCTCTTTTTCTTTCCTCTCCATTCTTTATTTATTCATTTATTGTGATACTATAATTTACCCTAGGTTCTCATGCATGCTAGGCAAGGACTTTAAAACTGTGCTTTTTCTAGCCAAGAACTAACTGTTTATACAATGCCCTCCATTTATGTCATTTGGTCTATGAGTTCGGAAATCTTGACTCTAGGGATGCCCTTTCTGGGTCCCGTGTCTCATGCCACATAGCCCTCTCTGGTGTTCACAATCTCTTTCTTGCATTTATTGTACTGTAATTCATAATTCACGCTGTCACTGTCATTCATACTCATAGTTTCCTCCTTGAAACAGTCGGAGTGTGGACTTTATGTGTTCTACATAGAATACATAAAAGTATATAAATGTCTGAGTTTTAAAACTATCAAAATTTATTAATGTTTTGTAACAAAATTGTTCTATTTATTATGTTTCAGGGAGAATCCTTGGTGCTAAAAGTTTTAGTGGAATAATTGTCATTAAGGAAATAACACTACATTTTCCAGAAACTTTTAAACATTTTAAAAATTTATACCTAGGCCAGGTGTTGTGGTGTACATCTCTAATCGCAGCAGAGGCAGGTGGATCTCTGTGAATTTCAGGCTAGTCTGGTGGTCCACACAGAGACTTCTAGGACAGTCAGAACTATATAACAGAGAGACCTGTAGCTGGAGTTTTCCTGCCTGGCCCACAGTCAGGACAAATCTCTCTCACCTGTCAGTCCCACAGCACTTTCCCTTTTCTTGGTCTGTATGTCAAGTGTGTTGCTGATTGGTCAAAAAATAAATCACTGATTGGCCAGTGGCCAGGCAGGAAGTATAGGCAGGAGAAGGAGGAGAATAAAGCTGGGAAGTAGAAGGCCGAGAGAGAGACACTGCCAGCCGCCATGATGAGAAACAGCATGTGAAGATGCCGGTAAGCCATGAGCCACGTGGCAAGGTATAGATTTATAGAGATGGATTAATTTGAGCTGTAGGAACAGTTAGCAAGAAGCCTGCCACGGCCATACAGTTTGTAACCAATATAAGTCTCTGTGTTTACTTGGTCGGGTCTGAGGGCTGTGGGACTGGCAGGTGAGAGAGTTTGTCCTGACTGTGGGCCAGGCAGGAAAACTCTATCTACAAATGGCATCCAATGTGGTGTCAAGAGTTTTCACCTAAAAACTGAGAAAAAAAGATTCTAAAATGGAACTGAAAATAGTTCCTAATTGTCTCTCTCAAATGAGCCACAGCTGCTGGTTTGAGTTACTGGTGGGTTCCTAGTGTGCATGCTCGATCTGCCATATGGCAGGAATGAGGCCTCTGCAAGTGGCACATTAAGCTGCGTGGTGGATTTAGCCTTTGCTAGTATAAAAAAAAAAAAGAAAGAAAAGAAAGAGGTTTCTGGGCTACATGCTCCTTGGATAAAAGCATAGACCCACAATAGCTCCCAGAGCTGGCGGTAAACTACCACCACCATGTTGGGAAGCTGAGGTGGGCAGAGCCAGCAGCCACAGCTGCTGCAGTTTAAAGCAATAGATTCACAATAAGACAGATTCAGATGTAATAGTTTACAATGTGTGTAAAATATACGTAGGCTTAAAAGAGACAAAAAAGGTGATATGTACAGTTATATAAACAAATACATAGTTTAAAAAATAAAGTCTTTAAAGAGACAGTAAAATTAATATAAAAATAAGCCACGTAAAGATGAATATTACACAGAGAATCTGGATTGTGTTCTCTTTGGGATTTTTAACTGCAGAAAAACATTTGACCATAAAAGATGCTGAGTTAAACCAATATGTATATTTTAAAGATACCTTGACTTCAAAATTTGGATATAAGGATATGTTGCTTTGGAAAAGAGTCTCTGCTTTTGTTTCCACAGAAAGCCAGAGGCTATGGATTTGTTCCAGATTAAGATAAATCAGGTTTGACCAGCCAAGACCCCCTGAAAGGTCTCCGATGACACCATGGCCCAGATGTTCCAACATCCAGAATGGTTTGAAGGCAACTGGCTCAGACAATACAGCCTCATGGACTATTCCATAATCCTAAAATTTTCTTTATGTCCCCATAAGATACAGCACCCCCCTCCAGCAGGAAATAGTAAGAGAAGCTACGTCCAAATTCCCAAATTATATGTAATTTTACTTTTTTAAGGTTAAAACCTTCCTTTAAAAAAAAAAAGAAAAAAGGAAGTGCTGTGGGATGGTCTGTATGTCAAGTGTGTTGCTGATTGGTCAATAAATAAATCACTGATTGGCCAGTGGCCAGGCAGAAAATATAGGCGGGAGAAGGAGGAGAATAAAGCTGGGAAGTGGAAGGCTGAGAGAGAGACACTGCCAGCCGCCATGATGAGAAACAGCATGTGAAGATGCCGGTAAGCCATGAGCCACGTGGCAAGGTATAGATTTATAGAGATGGATTAATTTGAGCTGTAGGAACAGTTAGCAAGAAGCCTGCCACGGCCATACAGTTTGTAACCAATATAAGTCTCTGTGTTTACTTGGTCGAGTCTGAGGGGCTGTGGGATGGGCAGGTGAGAGAGATTTGTCCTGACTGTGGGCCAGGCAGAAAAACTCTAGCTACAGAGACCCTGACTCAAAACAAACAAATAAATACTGATATCTACGTATTTTTTTATTGTGTATGTGTTCATGTGTACACACACACATGCAGGAATGCCATGGTGGTCGTGGAGGTCACAGGACACTTTTCAGGAATGATGTATCTGCTTCCACCAGGTAGGCTCTTGAAACAGAACTCAGGTCATCAGGTGTGGTGATAAGTACCTTCATTCACTGATACGTCTCACCAGAACTCATACTTTTTAATATAAATAACTTATTTGGTGACTTTCTGTACTTTAATACTATGTATTTCAGGCATATCAAGAGTTAGAGTTGTGTAAGCTACCAAAAGCACTTAACAGTGTTAAGTGAGAAATGTCTCCACCCATGGAAGGAGCTGCCTAAGAGTCAAACAGCTGCAATGCAGTTTATTTATTTATAAGCAAACACTGATTTACTGTATACACTAAAAAATCATTCTTAAACTGAAGGCAATATTTGGGAAATAAACTTACACCCCTCAGGATTCTGACATTATGGCATGATCAGGAATGTCTGAGAAGGGTGGCATGCTATTATTCAATAGCTTTTAATTTTGCTAGCCCAGACTCAGTTGATGAATGTGCATCTATACACACTCTGAGCCCTTTGAAAAGCATACACAAGCCTCAGAACTGTGGGCTGACAGAGCTGAAGACAACTGAACTAGCAAATTCAGCGTGCTTGTGGTTTATTTGCTTCGTGGCACTGAGTATTGATTAATGACATAATAAATCTTTCTGAGTCTTACTTTCCATTGCCAACATAGCATCCTGAAATGAGAGCTGTAAGCATGGGTAGAGATGAAGAGATGCATGTCAAATAAGATAAGTTGGTTTGAGCTCATGACTGATGAATAAATGCATTGGGGGAGTTACCTGCCAGCTTTTCTTCATCCTTAACCTGTAAAATTATTTTTCAAAACCTTCCTCAGAAACTTTCATTAGTCTGAATTGCATTTATTTGGATTTAAAATTTTCCACCATGCCAATATAAAGTGAGGAAGAAATTCAGAAGGTTGAGACTGTAATAGATGATTCTATTTATTCTAGGGATATTAATTTTAATTTCATGTTATCTATGGGTATTTATAAGGGATATTATTAAAAGCAGGGATGGAGACTTGGGAAGACACCCTCAGATCCTGTCTGTGGTTGTTATGTGACTGCACTAAATCCCAGTTTTCTCTTTTGTAGAATGAGATTCTGTCATCACATGTTAATTGAGCATTGTTGCAAAACATCTGGCATAGTATTTTGTACGCAGTAAAGACTCAGTACATTGGGACACATTTCATATTACCCTTTTTTAATAAAGAATATAGTTTCTGCCTCCAAATTTAATTGATCTTTACTATTCATGAAATAACTCTCACATGCCAGGCTATAAGCCAGGGGATAGATTATTACTTAATAAATCAAATTATAAAATATAAAATTTATACAAGGACATAAAAAAGATAATTTGTACTTAACAACAAAGTGTTTTAGAACATCTCCCGCCTCTCAAAGAACATAAATGCCAGAGCAGTGGATTTTAGAGAAAAAGATAGCATTTGCTAAGAATAATCACACTTATTATTACACTAGGATCCAGCTCATCTCCCTGTCATATAGTGGCTAGAGATCCTTTTGCAAATTATAGAACTAAACCTCAAAAACCAAAAGTTATCCACCCTATGCCATTCATGCCTACACTGGGAATCCTTAAACTACATGAAGGAACAAAACTTATATACAGGATCAGCACACAGTAGATATCTCATAGGAGAGGTTGACAAAGGGACAATTTTGGGTTGTCATCATCATGGCCATCAACATAACTGAACCTAGTTATGTACCAATAAGTCTTAGTCCAATGAATTTTCTTCATAAAGTCATTGTATGGGGTATGATTAAAAATACATTCTATAAGTGAGAAGGCAGGGTACCACTGTCATTATAGTAAGTGTAGCACAAATCTTAGAAGGTCATATTAATAAAAACAAACCCAGGGCCTGGTATTGGGTGAATGCTGGAAGATCAGAGAGACAGAACCAGCCACAGCTTCCTCACCTCACTAATTCCTCAGCTGATCCTGTTTCCTCAGACTGGAAGCCTCTATGTCCTTATCCAAATGGATCTCAGCTGAACTGTTGCTAAAAGCCTAAAAGCTTAACCAGCTCTAGTTCCTGGTCCTCACGCCATATATACCTTTCTGCTTTCTGCCATCACTTCCTGGGATTAAAGGCATGAGTCACCATGCCTGGCTGTTTCCAGTGTGGCTTTAAACTCACAGAGATCCATATGGATCTCCAAGTGATAGGATTAAAGGCATGTGTGCCACCATTTTCTGGCCTCTATATCTAGTGGCTGTTCTGTTCTCTGACCCCAGATAAGTTTATTAGGGTGCACAATATTTTGGGGAACACAATATCACCACATTTCCCCTTTTTTGTCTAAAATTTAAAAAATCTTATAACTAATACAAGAAAAACTATATCCAATAAGTATATACGATATATACAGTCAAGAATTACATTGACAATGTCTAGTCCATTAACATTTGACAGATTCAGACAAAAACTCCATATATATTAACAATGTCCAGTCCAGTAACATTTGATAAACTCAGACAAAAAAAATTCATTACTTATCCTATTTAAAACAAGTAGTTCCTTTTTAAAAGTAGATTCAATAATCTCCCTTTTTATCTTATCATATCCATAAGTAAGAGCCGAGGTGACAAATGGCAGTGCTAGGGTTTGAACCTAGGAAATTAGTGTCAAAAGCTTAGTATCTTTACTGTTACTCCAACTTTGCAAAGGCTGCTGGGTGTTGCTAGAGTTTTCCTCCAGTCCTGCCTGGCCCATGATCAGGACAAATCTCTCTCACCTGCCAGCCCTGCAGCCGCTTAGACCCAACCAAGTAAACACACAGAGACTTATATTGCTTACAAACTGTATGGCCGCAGCAGGCTTCTTGTTATCTAGTTCTTATATCTTAAATTAACCCATATCTATTAGTCTATAAGTTGCCACATGGCTCATGGCTTACCAGTATCTTAACATCTTCTCATGGTGGCGGCTGGCAGTGTCTCTCTGCCTCAACCTTCCTGTTGCCAGAATTCTCTTCTCTCCTTGTCCCACCTATACTTCCTGCCTGGCTACTGGCCAATCAGTGTTTTATTTATTAACCAATCAGAGCAACACATTTAACATACAGAACATCCCACAGCAGCTGGGAGCTCTGCTGACAGAAAGGGAAGTTTTGGGGAGATGAAGAGTCTAAACATCTGCAGTGTGGTTTCACTATGGCTATAATGTCAAAGAGCTACAGTTTCCAACAAGGTAATTGGGGGTTTTCCATTTGCACAGTAATTTCTATGTGCCTCTTTATCTTTAAATTAACATTATTCTTTTATTAAGCACATACAATTATTTTTAAGAGGCTATCTTTTTAAAAAACATTTTATTCATTCTTTGAGAATTTCCTAAAATGTGTGTCATGTTTTGATCATATTCAGCCCCTTCTCCAACTCTTCCAAGACCAGTCCCCTTTCCCCATCTATCCAACTTTGTGTCCTTTTATCCATCAAGACCAATTGGTGCTGCCTAAATACTCTTGGATATCTGTCTTCCACCGGAACATAGTCAATTTCCCAGCATCTATACCCTCAGAAAAAAACTGACCATTTATCTTCCAACAGCTAACAATTGTCAATAGCTCCAAAACAAGGTGGAATTTTGTGTCAAATTCCTTTTTCCATGTTGGAAATTTGTTTGGCTTGCACAGGTATTGTGCACACTGTTAAAATCTCTGTACGTTTATAGGTGCAGCTGCCCTGCTCTGTCCAGAAGATACTGTTTACTTGTAGTAGTCCAGTACCTTTGACTTTTAAACTCTTTCTATCCCTTCTTCCATGATAATTCTTGAACCTCAGGAGTGGGGGCGGAGGAGGGGAGTGCCGTGTGTTTGATTTAGGGCTGTGCATTCTGCAATTTCTTTCAATGCTAAGAATTGAACTTAGGATCTCACACATGTTAGACAAGTCTTTTTTAACCAGGTAAGCAAACTTTAAACTGCTAAACTACAGCTGGGTCCTCCACGTGGCTTTATTGGCTGGATTTTCCCTCTTCTAGGTTTATGAGAGCCAAGTCTAAAGCTTGTGGCCAGGTTGGAGGTATGTTTGACCAGGAACTGCATTCAAATCCCCCAGTTCTCAAATGCTAGTGCCCTGCACTGTGGCAGGCATTTTTTACTTAGTTTTTTGTTTCTACTTAATGTACCGACTGCTTAAGAGTCCACTGTCTGGCAGAAATTCTTAAAGGAGCCATATCCTCTAATTTTTGTTTGTTTGATTTCTAATCTTTCTCAGGCCCTATGTGGATATTTGAGCCTCACATTGGCACACCAAACTATAGTTTGTTTTGTTGGTTGGCTTTACTCTTTATTCTTTTGCCCTTTTGGGGTACCCATTACCCAGTTCCCCCCAAAAAATACACATATGGAGGTTTATTCTTTCTTATGAATTGTGGGAGCCCATTCTCGGGTTCCTCGTGGCTTTACCCAGCAGGTCCTCATAGAGGATGATTAGGACCACGGGCCTGAGTACAGGTGTCTGAGATGGTCTGCACTTGGCTGTGCTGGGGGAGGAGGTCTTTTGCTCCACCCCTTGGCATCTCTATAAAAACCCTGGGGCAGAGACAGTCAGGGCCCGTTGGAATAGGTTCCAGGCCATCTCGAGGCTATCCTTTATTTTCTATCTGTTTATCTCTGCGATATTCTCTGCAATAAATCCTTCTATCTAATATTTCCTGCTGCTCGCACCCAAGAAAACTCTGGGGAACTGTGGGGGTGGTTGGGTAAACGCCCCACAATGAATGCCCAGCCTTAACTTGGCTTGTTTCTAGCCAGCTTTTCTTAACTTAAATTATCCCATCTATCTTTTGCCTCTGGGCTTTTATCTTTCTGTATTTTTATATACTTTACTTCTTTCTTCATAGCTTGCTGTGTAGAAGGGTGGCTGGCCCCTGATGTCCTCCTCTCCCTCCTCATTTTCTCATATCTCAATCTTTTCTTCCCAGATGTTTCCTCCTATTTATTCTCTCTGCCTGGCAAACCCACCTATCCTTTCTCATACCTTGCTATTGGCTGTTCAACTATTTATTAGACCAATCAAGTGTTGTACACAAGCATGGTAGTACAGCTTCACAGAGTTAAACAAATACAACATAAAAGAATGCAACACATCTTTGTATCATTAAAACAAATGTTCCACAGCATACACAAATATAACACATTTTTAAATAATATTCCACAACATTGACTAAGGTAAAAATAGTGCAAAACTGTATGTATTCCAGTTTACCTCTGAAAATGCCTTGTATTTCCCACACAGTAAGGCATACCTCATATACTAGTATTCTTATATACTATAAGGATGTTACAATAAGGTACCTCAAACTAGGCTTTGGCAGGATCATGCCTCTTCTGAAATCACTACGAAATAACCTTGCTTTGCTCCTAGTTTTCCCTCTAACTCCAGCTTTTCTTAACTTTATTGCTGCACCAATCTCTACCTTTGTGCTTACATGTCCTTCCTTGTGTATCTGTTTTTCTTCTTGAATGAATACCAGTTATTGAATTTAGGGCCTGTTCTAATCCAGTATGGCCTCATCTTAACTAATTACATCTCCAGTGACCGTATTCCCAAATACGGACATATTATGAGTTTCCTGGAAGACATTGTTTGGGGAGAGGCATATCTATATCTGACATCACATATGGAATGAGACTGTTACATGTGGGTTGCACATGCAAGAAAGAATGTTTTTACAAAATTGTAATTTTCAGCATTGACATCTTTAGGCACTAGAATCAGAGCAATGATGAAAGACTAAATTATCATCTGGAGGACTTGAACCTATTCACATTAAAATACCTATCTCTGACATGATAAGCAAAAAAAAAAAAAAAAAAAAGAGCAGAAAAATGCCAGCATTGTTTGCCCTCTTTCTCTTCTCTCTCATAATTAATTCCGTTTAGCTAAAATGACATTTAACACATTTCCCAAGAAAAATATGATGAATCATTATAATTATTTTACCTTTTGTGATTTTTACCTGTGTATCTAAATGTTCCCATTAAGTGGGGGTATTATTATTTTAGCTAGATCAGAATGTTTTAACCTTTGTTTTGCAAATTTTGAGGTTTTTCTCCTGCTGTTTCTCATTATGAGATTCCTTCTGCAAATTTAGGATTATCAGCATAAACTACTACGCTTAGCAGATACTCTATTAGAGCCTTATAAAAATCTCAAGATATTCATGCAAATGATGTTTGTACACATTAATATTTTGAACTTTGTGGATGTGGGAGGGTAAGAATAACCTGCATGGGAAAGCCATTGGTTAGGCATGGAAAGAAGCTAATACAAAAATCTGAAAGGCAAGTGAGAGGAGACATTTCTGAAGTGCATGGTAGTGCTCTCCAAAAATCTGCTTTTGTCCACAACAGGAATATTCACAAAAAGGGGAAAATTTAATTTTCTCAGGTCTCAGAAAATTAATCAAAGTCAAGACTAATAGATGACCGTAAATACTAAAAGCCAAATGTTAATGGTTTTGTTTTATTATTATTTGTGTTGCTGGGGCTCAAAACCAGGGGCTTAAACATGGTAGACGTGTGATCTGCAACCAAGTGGCATCTCCAGCTCCCTCTATGGGTTTTACATGTGCCCTTCTCTATCTCTCGTAGCCTTTGAGCCACCTGCTTTGTGTTCACCATATATTGAAAGAAGGCTCAGTACCATCTGCAGGAGCAGAATTAGTTTGGAGTACATTATTCCCCAAATTCACATGCCCAGAGATCTCTGAGTGCTTTATTTGCCTATGCTCATAGCAAAATCAAGAGAATTTATAAAATTTTGCCTCTGCCTGACACAGAATTGATAGCTTACCACTAGACACTTGTCAAGAAGATTTAAACAGATAAGCAAACAAATAAGAACACTCAGATGAATAACATGTTCCATAAGGTTTTGAACAACTCTGTCATAGTTTAGGTGATCTTGGAAAACCTTTCACATACACAGAATTGAGCACATGTCTGGAAAAGATGCAAGAAGATATTGTTTCATCACCAGGAGACCTTGAAGCTCTGCACAAGGAGGAGGAGAAGGCTAGATAATGTATTGAACTTCCAAGCTTTAGAGGATGGTTGTGTCCCATCACTTTGTCCCTTGACAAAGATCAGGAGAGTTGTTCATCTAGGGCTGTCAACAAAATATTTAACCACTGTTTAGCTGACTGTGGAACTAATATAACTGAGACTTGAGTGCTATATGAAAAAAAGGCAAATTTTATGTAAGTAGCCCTGATAAATCATTAAATTCAAAAAATGGCTGGAGAGATGGCTTAGCAGTTAAGAGTGCTTGCTGCTATGGCAAAGGACTTGGCTTTGGTTCCTAGTACATAACTGCCTATAACTCCAGCTCCAGGGGTATCCGTCACCCTCTTCTGGCCTCCTCCGACCCCTGTACTAGAGTTCACATATTCACACCACGTCACATGCATGCATGCACACACAAAAATACATTTAAAAAAATACAAACTGTTCCAATAAGAACCACTACAAAAACGAACCTTGAAGATGGGGCATGGTTTCCACTCTAAATTACTTGAAGCATCCTTAGGGCAAAAAGGTTGCAAAAGAAAATAGGAAAGTATATACCAGAAAAAGTCTATCAGGAAAAGAGCCACAAGAGGCCAGGCCAGTCTTAGGTCTTTCAACTGATAATTTGTTTGAGTGTGTCATTAGTACAAATGACAAGAGGAAATAGTTTCAGTGACAAAAGACTACTTTTGAATTCAAGCATGAAGAAATAATGCAAGCCATTAACTAAGGAGATGTTCCAGAGAACTGAAAATCTTCAATGGATTAGTTTGACCCTTGAGAGCAAACAATAACCTTCAATTGATATATACATGATCAGTCATAGTCTTACTTCTGAGGCCATTGGCTTTCTTATCAATATGTAGCCTTTCTTGTCAGTCCAGACCTGGGTATCACATTGGCCCCATTGCTTAGGTCTGTATGCTTCTCCTACAGGATCTTGTCATGTTTAATTTTGTAATCTAATTCTATAACATCTTGTTTTCCTTTTTTTTTCTCATGAACACATTCCATTCCCATTAACCAGTCAATGTCCACTCTGAAATTTGAAAGTAAATTCATCATTTCATCACTTATAAAGCAGAATAAAAATCTCTTATCCCTTATAGAAATTAAAAAGATTATATAATTTAGTGTTTCGTTGTGCCTGGCTTATCAGCTCATTCATTCTTAGACATGGACAAAGGTCTCTCTCAGAGATGTATTAGTAAATAAAGATCCCCACCTTGGTGGAGCTTACACTCTGCTGCTGGCCAGAACTAATGGCATTAGCTGTGCATGTCAACTTTCCAGTGAGTAAGATAAAATAAAGAACAGTCATTTTTAAAGTTTGACTCTCAAACACATAGGAAAGGGAGTGGCTGTTGCTTAAAGTGCTTGTAGGTAGATGCAACTAAGAATTTCACATTAGACTCAACTTACTGTTTTTGACACCAGTAAACTCTAAAAATGGCAAGATAATGACTTCCTGTAGAGTCTACATTGTCCAGCTGTGCAGTATCGTAGGAATGGCACAGTGTCTTTTGTGTACCCTGTGTGGGAAGCCTAGAAGTATTTAACTGACCCCAAGATCAATTCGAGGAAATAGCATGACATGGATGCATTAAAAGCAGGAGCGTTTGCTCAGCAGTTTTAAGGCAATGGTGAAAATGTATGTTCCAGAACAAGTGTGGTGATGCTCTGGGTCCATTTTTTTTTTTTTTTTTTTCCTGACAGAGCATGCCTATCACCACACTGACCGAAAACACTATTAGTGAACCATTGTGTTACTAAAGAAGGGCAAGCAGAGAATAAACTTGTGAAAATAGAATGTTAGATGATAAAAGAGAAATTCTTTAAAAAAAATAGTTCAAATTTTAAAAAATTCTATTTTTATTTTTGAGATTATAATATACTTACAACATATCTCCCTTCCCTTTCCTCCCTCCAAACCCACTTACATACCTTTCCCTATTCTCTTTCAAATTCATGGCCTAGAAAGAGGAATTCTAGAAAATAAAAAAAAGGGAGGGAGTCTAAGGATAAATATGAGCTGAAAATAGAACGGTGAAGAGCTGTGTTTATGCAACTTTGCTCCGAATCCTGAACCAAGGAATGAACATATTAAAGGCAGGTTTACATTGGATGTAAATAAAGGAGTTTGACTTATGTATCAGAATTTACTACCCTGGAATAGATGAAGGTAAGTCCTGATAGGTTTTCCTTTGGAAAGTCTGACACTTTTAACTTTGGTTGCAAGTTCAAGATTTAACAGTGATTTTTTTTTTTTTTAGCAAGTTCACATAGACTTGAAATATGTAAGTGTAGGCAGATCAAAATAAACATAGGTCATTTTTAGAAGTGTAGTTTTACTATTACTGTTGCTGGTGGGAACTTTCACTGCCTCTTGGAAAAACTATCAAGAATGCTGTTGTAAGTTGACTGACAAACCTTGAAATTCACTGTTCCCTTTCAAAAACAATTTGCAAACCTCATGATGTCATTGTTTTTCTCTGCTGAGTAGCATTCCATTGTGTATATGTACCACATTTTATTTATCCATTCTTCAGTTGAGGGCATCTAGGTTGTTTCCAGGTTCTGGCTATTATAAACAGTGCTGATATGAACATAGCTGAGCAAGTGCCCTTGTGGCATGATTGAGCATTCCTTGGGTATATGCCCAAGAGTGGTATAGCTGGGTCTTGGTGGAGATTTATTCCCAGTTTTCTAAGAAAGTGCCATATTGATTTCCAAAGTGGCTGTACAAGCTTGCATTCCAACCAGCAGTGGAGGAGAGTTCCCCTAGCTCCACATCCTCTCCAGCATAAGCTGTCTTCAGTGTTTTTGATCTTAGCCATTCTGACAGGTGTAAGGTAGTATTTCAGAGTCATTTTGATTTGCATTTCCCTGATTATTAGGGATGTTGAGCAATTCCTTAGATGTCTTTCAGCCATTTGAGCTTCCTCTGTTGAGAATTCTCTGTTTAGTTCAATAGCCCATTTCTTAATTGGACTGTTGGGCATTTTGATGTCTAATTTCTTGAGTTCTTTATATATTCTGGATATCAGTCCTCTGTCAGATGTGGGGTTGGTGAAGACCTTTTCCCATTCTGTAGGCTGTTGCTTTGAACAACCTGGACGTGAGTGGGGGTAATGAAGAGCAAGGGTCAAGGAAAAGAGAACTTAGGGGAGCGGGAGATCCCAGCTGGATCAAGAACAGAGAGGGAGAACAAGAAATAAGAGACCATGATAAATGAAGACCACATGAGAATAAGAAGAAGCAAAGTGCTAGAGAGGTCCACAGAAATCCACAAAGATACCTCCACAATAGACTACTGGCAATGGTTGAGAGAAAGCCCAAACTGACCTACTCTGGTGATAGGATGGCCAAACACCCTAATTGTCGTGCCAGAAACCTCATCCAATGACTGAGGGATCTGGATACAGAGATCCACGGCCAGGCCCCAGGTGGAGCTCCAGGAGTCCAATTGGTGAGAAAGAGGAGGGTTTGTATGAGCAAGAATTGTTGAGACCAAGATTGGAAAAAGCACAGGGACAAATATCCAAAGAAATGGAAACACATGAACTATGAACCAATAGCTGAGGAGCCCCCAACTGGATCAGGCCCTCTGGATAAGTGAGACAGTTGATTAGCTTGATCTATTTGGGAGGCATCCAGGCACTGGGACTGGGACCAGGACCGGTCCTCAGTGTATAAGCTGGCTGTTTGGAACCTAGGACTTATATAGGGACACTTGGCTCAGCCTGGGAGGAGATGACTGGACCTGCCTGGACTGAATCTACCAGGTTGAACTCAATCCTCAGGGGAGTCTTTGCCCTGGAGGAGATGGGAATGTGGGGTGGGCTGGGGGAAAGGCGGAGTGGGGGTGGAGGGGGAATCTGTGGCTGATATGTAAAATTAAATTAAATTATAAAATTAAAAATAAATAAATAAATAAATAAATAAATAAATAAATAAATAAATAAAAACAATTTGCAGAGTTATGATGAATTTTTTTCCAAGTCACCTGAAGTCTCAATATACTTGAGGATTGAAGTTGAGAGGCCCAGAACTCTGGTTCACTTTGTGGAGTGTATAGTTTGACTCTCAGAACTCTGAAAACAATGGATAAACTACAAGAACTAGACAAGATGGCCCCTCCCTTGAAAGCTGTGTTGGCAATAAAGATGAAAGATAGGTCTCTTCTTTTAGATCAATGGTACCTGATTTGAGGCAACTTATTGGACATCTGAATTTAGAAGGATTCTGAAGCAGTGATTTTCATCACCAGGGAAACCTATCAAATGTATTATTAACTCTACATCATCAAATGTATTATTTACTATTGGCAGAAGACCCTCAATGCCCCTGCCAGGATCAAGAGCATCAAACTTCTTAATAATGTCTATTGAGTCCTTGTAGGTTTTATTTTCTCCTTGCCTTCACTTTGCATTAAGCTTCCTTTGAGAGGCTGACCTACCACACCTGGAGCCAGTGAGGTCCAAAATCAGTTGCAGAAGTCACAGACTTAAACTGATCTTTCTATCTGCCCCCACACTTGCATCAACTCCTATTCCATACCTGGATTACAGTAGTCTCACTTATAGAAAAACACTGACTGATGCATGGGAGTAAAACTACGCATGAGATGGGAATTGTTGTAATTTACAGTGTAGTTTCTGTTAATTTCTAATAGGTATAGGTAACTGAGAAAAGTCTCACCTCTGTCCCTAATAGTCTCACTCTTTCTCCTTTCTTTCATCATTCCCTACTTCCTTCTCTCCCTCTCTTTTTCTTTTTCTCTCCCACAAAAAAAAAAAAAAATAGGAAAAATGCCCTTCAATTAGCAAACTAAGGAAACTGTCCATTTGCTAGGATGGAAATTTTTATTAATGCAGTTTTCTTCCTTTGCCCAATAATGTGGAGTTTACAAAATAGAAATTCTCAATTTCACCTGAAGCCACTGTCAAAAATTTCCTAAGAAATAGCAGTATTTCAGCTTACGTGTCTGCAGCTCAATTTCTACAGCTAGTTTGAAAAAGATGCCAAAACCCATATCTGAGAAGAGATAAATAATAGTTTTCCTAGTCCAGAAACGTGTGCATAACTCAAACTCAATTTTGACTGAGGCATGAAGATGGAATTCTCAGCTCACAGTGAGTTTATTTCACAAAGACAGCAACTTTTCCACATTTTCAACTGTATGCTTAATTCCCTCCTTTAAAAATATCCTAAACTGCATCAAGAATCAACCCCTGCTGACTAGTGACAAGTTCAACATAGAGAGTGCCCGCAAGAATCCCATGTTTTTTCTCCAGGAGCCCTCCTAATTAAAAACAGGTTGATTCCTTTAAGTAGCTTAAATTGCTCTACATTAAGAGCGCCATGAATCCCCTATAGGAGGTTGCTGAAGGGAGGAAGAGACAACTGCACAAAAGAAAACAGGGCGTTGTCTTGAGTACACAAGTACAAAGGGAATTTAAAGATAAGAGGTTTCATGTTCTTTTGCTATTCTGCTTAGAATTTGGTTTTACTTTGATCTTTTCATTTCTGATGGTTTGTAGGACTTCAGGATGCTTCAGAATTACCTGTGAAACTTGGTAAACAAATGTTGCTTAGTCTTCTAACAGGTGAACCGACTCTAAATTAAATCCTAGGAATTTGACAAAGTATTTCAGACGTGATTGGACAAGGTAAAATTTGAGCATAGTGAATGACAGCTCCCAAACCTTAAACAATAACTAGAAAATAAAAAACAAAAAATATATATATACCAGTAAGCAGCTAGCAGAGTACTATCACACAGTTATACAGAAGAAGTCCTTGAACTCTCAGCAGGATTAGGAATCCATTAGGGAAGAGGGTTCTTCAAAAATCCCAAGCTATTGGAGCTTGAATCAGATGCCTGGGCCTTAGGTTTTTTTTTTTTTTTTTTTTTTTCCTTATAAATGTTAGTCATTGCATTTGGCCTGGGACCCAGAAATGTCTACCATTGGCCCATGGGATTCTGCTATAGGTGGTTTGTGTTGGATACACAGGGCATGAGTGGGTGGACAGTTTCTACTGAGGAATGCTTTAATCACAGTATTGACCCAAAAATCGCAATCCAACAGCTCAGTATGGAATCTGATTTGATAACCTCCTTAACCCTGAGGGAAAGGCTCTTTTCCTCAAATGTTATTCGATAAAACTTTACATACTTCTGTAATTGGGAAGAAAATTAATCTACTGAAGGCTGCTGACTTTGTTTCTTATGAAGTATGTGAGTACTGTGCATTTCTGTTAGGAACTTCCTAGAAAGAAAACTTCAGTTCTTCTATAAGCTAGTTCTCTCTCTCTCTCTCTCTCTCTCTCTCTCTCTCTCTCTCTCTCTCTCTCTCTCTCTCTCTCTCTCTCTCTCTCCCTCTCCCTCCCTCCCTCCCTCTCTCCCTCCCTCCCTGTTTAAAAAAAAAGTAGTTTAAAAAAAACTACTTGCCTCAAGAACTGACAAATTCTAGTGTTATCTTCGTCTTCACAAGTCAGATTGCTTCACCCAGACTGTTCTTCCTCATTCCTTGCCTCTCTTTTCTGCATGCTCACTTCCTCCACTGATACCAGTTTTCTGACTTCAGTAGCAAAGACGATGATTGCAAGATGATTTTACAGTGCGTTGAGTTCAACTCCAGTGCAAATCCCATCAGTTAGTCCCTGGGGCACCCTGGGAATTGTGCAAACTTAGGTCAGGTTGTCAGTGAAACATGATAGTATGATTGGCTTAGTCTTGGTTCATGCTGGGGGGAAACAACTCCTTTGAGACTACAAATATTAAGTGAGGAAAAGAGATGTATGTGCTTGGTTTGACTAGTTGGTTGCTATAGATTCTTCTTACCAATTAGAGGAGGGTTGGATCTGTGGAGAGAGCTCCAACCCAGGTGATATCCACCAGGAAACTATGTGTACACAGATGCAACCTGAAATCATGTTCAGACTTTCTTCTTCCAATATTACCAGGGGACTGGTTTGAAAAAGCTAATATGGTATTTTGGACAGTCTTTCTGGCAAACACTGTAGAACAAAAACTAGAGATATCAGTTTTGGAGCTTTTTTTATGTTAATAATTATCATTGTGGGATGTTTGGTGTGTACTTGAACTCTCAGCCAATCACATGGAATATGCATACCTTGCTGTCTAAGGTATGTGCGGTGGTCAGCTTCCTGTTACTGTAGCTAGCCCTGGAAATAATTAAGGTTTTAGGGAGGAAAAGTTTATTTTGCCCATGCTTTCAGTGGTCTCAGTCTGTAGTTTCTCTGCCATATTGCCTTTGGCCTTGTGGTTAGGCAATAAATGATGACAGAGGATGGTAGAATATGCTGTTTGCTTCATGATGGCTCTGGAGCAAAGAGAAAGGAAAAGGAGGGATCAGGGTCCCAAGAAACTCCTTAAAACATTTCCCCGGTGACGCAGTTTCCCTCCACAGTTCTCCTTGTCCTCAAGGTTGCACAACAGGTAAGACACCCAGCCTTTAACACATAGGCATTTGTGGGAACAATAATCCAAACCTTAGCAATATATATATTTATTGCTAAGGTATATATATAATCTGTTCTTTAAGACTTTAACCTTTTCATGTACCATAGACCCCTCTGAGTAGCTAAAGAGGCCCATCCATCCCTCATCAGAGTAATATGTTTAAAATCATAAGTTAAAACCCATAGTATTATAAATTCATTATTTTTAATGTTATCATCAATGTATCGTAAATAAACTTGACATATGGAAGGATGTGCTCCTTCAACAATGTATTCAATTGTTCACTAAAAGTAACTGTTTTTTTTTTCCATTCCTTTATGCTAGTTTATTTTATAGACTTGTGGGATTACGGAGAGTGTCCAGGGACTACAAGTAAGAATTCTTGTCACGTAGATCCTGGTAGCATTTTAATAAAGATGTTCATGTAATTCCCTACCTTTAGTAAAGATTCCCATGTACTTTCCCACCTTAACCAACTCCAGTCACTCTCAATTTCCCTTGGGATAAAGTCAAAAATCTTGAGCCCATCACACAGGCTTGGGTACAATCTGACTGGATTTAGGGTCTCAAGCTCCCACTTTTTCACTTAGAGCTCAGGCCATGCTGAGGAACCTATGATTTCAGGAATTAACAGTACCTTCTCATCATAGGGACCTATCTACATAAGCTTTGCCCCACTGTTTGCTATTTTACCTGCAAAACCCACTGACCGTCACCTTTTAGGATTCAAGCTTCCTTGCATACAGGCTTACTCCTAAGCACCTCTTCTATTCTGAAAAAGTTGTTAACCCCCCCCAAAAAAAAACATATAGGGGAAAAATCTGAAAAATTATTGGAACATAAATTTCTCAGATATTCCTAGCAAGAGTGGGAGACCAGACAAGCCTCTCTGTGAAAGTTAAGTTTAAAGATCAAATTGTCGCCACAAAAAATCACCTGGGAGGGAAGAACCTCATTTGAGGAATTGACTTGTCTAGATCAGGTTGTCCTGTAGGCATGTCTATGGCGGATAGTCTTGTTAATTGACCCTGCCCATTGTGGGTGCCACAATCCCCTAGGTTTGGCCCTATGTTGTATAATAACGAAAAAAAAAAAAAAAAAAGCAAGTTGAGCATTAGCAGCACCAAGCGAGAAGTACCGATGCATTGATTTCTTTCTGCTCTTGATTGTGGATGTGGTCTCACTCTGTGATTTTCCTGAAGTGATGGACTGTAACCTGGGATTGTAAACTACCCTTTCCTCTTCAATGATGTTTTTTGTCAGAGAATTTTTATAGCATCTGAAATTAAAGTAAGAAATGCTCCATTACAAAGTAGTGCCTATATTACTAAAACAGTTTGAATGTGTATTTTAATTCTACATCAAATATGAATGTAAAAATATGATTTAAACAGGTTGATTATTTGAGTCAGCAAAAAGTGAAACCTCCATGTATTTATGTATGTTTTAAAAGATATTATATTATTATACTGATATCAATAGTAAGTCCTTTTGTTATTTCCCATTTATCCTGTCCCAGGAATAGTTTTCTATTTTTTATAGTATCTTGTTTAATGTAGCTAGTATAATTGTCCCTGTGTTATGACACCAGAGTTGAAAAAAATGAAAATTTTGCTCACCATCAGAAAGCTGGTAAAATACTTTAGTTCAGGAGTAGAGTCAGATCTCTCATTTTCAGCTGTTGTTGCTCAACAAGTTTGGTGCTTATTGGTAAAATCCCATTTCAAAAATGTGTGTAATGGCAATATGTATGTTTCCAGAGATGTACATACATACACATATGTAATTTGTATGGATTGTTTTTAACCTTCTGGTTTAAACTCTTGGCTGCTTTGTAGAACTGGTATTAATAATTACTCATTGTTAGGACTTGGAAAACTTTTAGCCAGAAATGGTTTGTGAAGAAAATGCTATGTCTCAGTCATTGGTCATTTTTCTGCCCATTGAGATCTCAGTTCATCAGTTTTGATGAAGGTATCTTCTATTATTATTAATTAAATTTATTCATTTATTTTACATATCAACCAAACTTTCCTCTCCCTCCTCTCCTCCCATTTCTTTCCCCCACTCCCACCCCAATCCACTCCTCCTCCATTCCTATTCAGAAAGGGTCAGACTTCCCATGAGTGTCAACAAAGCTTGGCATATCAAGTTGAGGTAAGACTAAGCTCCTCCCCTTCTATCTTCTTGATCCAGTGATAGGATGGGAGTTCATGTGGAATTTGAAGATAATAAACCTGTATTAACTGTTACACCTTAAGACCTAATGACTTCACATTTGAAGCTCTTCATGGTTAAAAAAAATTCGAAGCCTTGCCAAACATAAAGCATAGAGAAATCACAAATTTTAACAGTGTTTTAAAAAAATATTTCCATTCTTATTTTCACAATTTATCATGTTTGTATGTAGTGTACATGTGTGGGTTTTCATCTCTCTCTCTCTCTCTCTCTCTCTCTCTCTCTCTCTCTCTCTCTCTCTGTGTGTGTGTGTGTATGTGTGTGTGTGTATGTGTGTGTGCATGTGTGTGCATGTGCATGCACACCTGTGTAGGTGGGCTTGTGCAGGTCTGAGACTGATGCTGCAAATCATCCTCAGTCACTCTTCTGACTTCCACATTGAGGCAGATTCTCTAATTCAAACTCAGAGCTTGTGGATGTGGTTAGCTTGCTAGCTGGCTTGCTCTGGAGCTCTACTCTCTCCACCTTCTAGGCCAGACTCAAGGGTGGACTGCTCTGCCTACCTAGCATTTCCCTAGATTCCTGGTTAATTCTAACTGAACCCTTTAACCCACTGAGTCATCACTCCACTCTCTTTATTTCATTCTTTCAATTTAAAACTTTTAAATTGCAGCCTGTGAAATGGATGCTTCCTTCAGTTTAAAATATGCTAATTTCTTTTAGATTTTGTCAAAATTTTCTCTGGTCTATACTTCGAAGAATAAAAGAGTCATGAACATCATTCGGCTCTCCATCACTAATGAAACACCCAAACCAATCAATTTATGAAGAAAAATGGCTTGCTTTTGTCCACAGTTTTGGATGTTCCCATGCATAATGGCCCCATTACTTTGGGCCTTTGATGAGGCCACACATCAGGGCAAAAGCACAGTACACAACCCCCCCCCCCCATCCATCTTATCAGCCAGGAAAGAGAAGAGAAAGAAAGAGATGAAAGTCCCAGAGACCCACTGTGGTGATATTGTGTTCCCCAAAATATTGTGCACCCTAATAAACTTATCTGGGGTCAGAGAACAGAACAGCCACTAGATATAGAAGGCAGAAAATGGTGGCACACACACCTTTAATCCTAGCATTCCAGAGGCAGAGATCCGTCTGGATCTCTGTGAGTTCAAAGCCACACTGGAAACAGCCAGGCATGGTAACAAGAGCCTTTAATCTCAGGAAGTAATGGCAGGAAGCAGAAAGGTATTTAAGGTGCGAGGACGAGGAACTAGGCCTGGTTAAGCTTTTAAGTTTTTGAACAATAGTTCAGCTGAGATCCATTTGGATGAGGACCCAGAGGCTTCCAGTCTGAGGAAACAGGATCAGCTGAGGAATTGGCAAGGTGAGGTGGCTGTGGCCTGTTCTGTCTCTCTGATTTTCCAGCATTCACCCCAATACCTGGTCCTGGGTTTGTTTTAATTAATAAGACCTTTGAAGATTTGTGCTACAACCCACAGCCAAACATTAGGCAGAACTCGGGAACTCACAGAAGAGGGAGAGGAAGGATTGTAGAAGCCAGAGGAGAACACAGCCCACAGAATCAACTAAGCAGGGCTCATAGAGGCTCATAGAGACTGAAGCTTCAACTGCTGAGTCCCAGTGGGTCTGCTCTAGGCCCTCTGCACACATACTGTGGTTGTTGTGCTTTTGTGGGACTCCTAACAGTGGGAGTGGAGGTGTCTCTGACTCTCATGCCTTCTTGTGGGACTCTTTTCCTCTTACTGGGTTGCCTCATCCAGCCTAAAGGATCGTGCCCAGTCTTATTGCATCTTGTTATGCCACATTTGGTTGATGTTCCTGAGAGGACTGCCCCTTTCTGAAGGGAAACGGAGGAACAGTGGATCTGGGGGAGAGAGGAGGTGGTTGGGGGACTGAGAAGTGGAGACTTATGTGATGGGGGAATGTAGTAAGCCTGAGCTAAAGGCTGAGCAGTTTTAATTAATATATGCCTCTGTATGTTTACTTGGGTCTGAGCAGCTGTGGACCAGGTGGGACAGGAAAACTTTCAGCTTCCTGTATGGGAGGATGTGATAAGGATGTATTGTATGAGAAAAGAATAAAGAAAAAGAATGTGCCCCCAAAAGAAAGTCCCACAATCCCCCTTGGTGGCAAGCCCACATTGACTTGATAACCTCTCACGAGTTCCTGTCTCTCAAAGACTCAACTGCCTCTCAGTCACATCATCATGGGGACCCAATTCATTAGTAAACGAGCTGTGATGGGTGTGAGGTGGCCAGTCTACATCCAGTACAGCACTAACTTCCTTTTCTAAGCTTTGTCACTCCCATCTTACCTTTACAAATTTTTATTACATCTCAATATGACTTACTCAGAATATTACTCCTTACTTCTAAGTTGGCTCAAGTTTTTTGTAATGTATTAAATCAAATGGTAATTGTGTAATGTCTGTGAACTCTCTGGGTCAATATATCTTTGTCCACATTAAGATAAATGAAATGTACAAAGCATTGACTAGAGATGGCTGGGTCTTGAAAAGTGCTGTGAGTGCACACACATCCTTCAGGAAACACACTGCTCAAGGCTCCACAGGACTAGCCATCTGCCGCCTGTGTCCTATCTAAAGTGTGTGGCATGAAAAGGGTGCTCTGCAGTCTGCAGCTTATGGATTATACATGCAGCTTTCACCCGTGGCATTATGTGTGCACATGTGTCAGCCTCGGTTATTGTCAGGTACCGAGGGGAGGCAAGCCCTTGGCAAAATTGCACAATAAAAGTTATCATTGTCACATCACTCTGCTTCTTCCTTACCCATTTCTCATACCTCTCTAGAACTGCAGCCTCCCACGCTCAGCTTGCTCACCCCTCACTGGATGCCCAATTATGGCTTGTCCTGTATAAGCAGAAATCTTTCTTGGGAGAGCTCATTTTCTTCCTGCTATATTCCTTCATTACCTCTGTTTTGCCTCAAAACTATAATGTAACTTTCCTGGTTAACATTCTCTCAGATATTTGGTTTGTGGCCACCTGATTTAATAGACTGCTTCTTGATGAATTTTCTAATTGGGGAAAATATGACCAAATATTTTAGCCCTAGCAAAATATGGCTTTGAATGCTAATGCCAAGAGTGGTCTCAAGCCATGTTTTGGTTCTCTAATAATGTGTGTTTGCAAGAGTCTAACATTTTTACTCTGTAGTTAATTCTTATGTAGAAACTCCTTCAATAGCCCTTAAATCTCACTACAGAGTCTAAAAAGTCTAAATCATTGGGCAACAAAGTCCCATTAATTTCCTTATGGAAGAATTTGGGATCATTAAAAGCAAAATGAATAAAAACATGCAAAATTTTCCTTTAAAATTAAAAAATATCTTAGTTTTTAATATTTATGCCAATATACCTAGAATATAGCTAGAACTGCACTGCATTGCACCACTTATTCATTTTTATTTTTAAATGAGAATTTGTATTTTGCTCAGACTATTAGCAGAGGTAGTCCCGTTGAGAAGCAACCATGGATGTGCACAGGCAAACATGATTATGAAACAGAACACAGAGCTAAACTGCAGGACAGTTTATCATCAGTCATTTAAGCTCACCTTTGCTCAGTCTATCTCAATTCCCGTCATTCCTCCTCTTTCCCTGAAGGACACTGGAGTGCACATGACTGGAGGTGAATCTGCTGTTGGAGATCAGGCTGAGGGCATGCTGCAGTACCTTTACAGCATGCCATTGTATGTAATTAAATTATAACCTTGTGAGGTACTAATCCCAGGACTTGAGTGGCAGAGGCAGGCAGACCTTGTGAGTTCCAGATCAGCCTGGTCTATAGAGTGAGTTCCAGGACAGCAGGGATACACAGAGAAACTCTGTCTCAGATAACCAAAAACTAAATTATAAAGTTGTGACTGGCCATTCTAGTTCATGAACAAGCTTCTTTCTTTATTTTTTTCTTATAGTGGAAATAGATTTTTTTTCCTCACATAATATATCCTGATTACGGTTTACAGTTGTCCCCTCTCTACCGCACCCAGTTATTCCCCACCTCCTCTCCCATCCAGATCCACCCCCTTCCTGTCTCTCATCAGAAAACAAACAGGCTTCTAAGGGATAATAAAATAAAATAAGATAAACCAAAAACTAACACATCAGAATTGGACAAAACAAACAGAAGAAAAAGAACCCAAGATAGGGCACAAGAAACAGAGACCCACTCTTTCCCGTACTTGAAATCCCATAAAAACACTAAATAGAAGCCATGATATATACACAAAGGTCCTGTAAGATTAAGAAAGAGAGAGGAAAAAATATGTAAAATCACATGAAATTTAAAAAAAGGTCATTAAAAAAAATTCCCTGACATGACATTATGAGACAAGAAACTTCCAGAGATGCCATTGAGTTTGTTTACTTTGGCCATCTACTGCTGAGCATGTAGCCTACCCTTAAGAGTAGTTTGTTTCCCCAATGGGACTCCCTTAGAGGAAATTAAGTTTCATTTGAAAGTGGTAAGCAATTGGAGATACTATCTGGGCTAGGGATAGGGGCATATGTCCCCTTCTCCTTTCAGCTCTGGGAACCCATCTGGTGCAGATCCATGCAGGCCATGCTCATGCTGCCTTAGTCTCTCGGAGTTCATATGTGCATGGATTGTGTTGATTTAGAGGGCCTGGTTTCTTTGGTGTTTGCCATTCTCTCTGACTCTTATACACTTTCTGCCTGCTCTTCCACAGGGTGCCTTGAATCCCAAGGGGAGGGATTTGATAAAGACATACCATTTAGGACTAAGTGTTCCAAGAATTCTCAAGCTCTGCACGTTGTCTGGCTGTAGGTCTCCGTATTTGTTCCTATCTGCTTGTAGGAAGGTTCTCTGATGATGGCTGAACAAGGCACTGATCTATGAGTACAGTAAAATATCATTAAGGGCCATTTTATTGTAACATTATTTTAGTAAAACAATAGTTTTTGGTTTTACTGTAGGTCCCTGGGCTGTCTAGTCTCAGGATCCTCAACACCTAAGCAGTGTTGGGAATGGATTCCATCTTGTGGAGTAGGCAAATCAGATATTGATTGGTTACTCCCATACACTGTGCCATGATTACTCTAGCATATCTTGCAGGCAAGACACTATTATAGATTAAATGGTTTGGTGCTGGGTTGTATGTTTCTCTTTAAATAGCATGCAGAGTACTTTCCTGTACCGAAGACACTAGAATGTAGGAGTGAAGGCTCTTTGTAGGCACCAGCTCACCTTCTCCATGCTCAATGAGTTGTGTAGGTGTTGTCTACAGCAATGGGGCCTTGCTGTCAGTATGTAAAGAGCAACCTATAGGCTTGGCAACAACTGAGATTGTTCAGAGATTCCCATGGAACTACTTTGGCTAATAGCTCAATAAGATATAACCCATTACTGATACTGGAAGCTTCACTTGGTCACAACAAAAGTGCGTTAGGTGATCTGTCTCCCTGTTATTTGCTGATTTCATTTAGATCACCTTCATATATGTATACATTTTAGGAAGCTTCTACTGTATTAGGTTTCCGTACTACTCAAATGATTTAAATGATTCTTTCTTTTTTGTTGTTGTTGTTTTGTTTTGTTTTTTGTGGAGCTGAGGAACCAAGGGCCTTGCACTTGCTAGGCAAGCGCTCTACCACTGGGCTAAATCCCCAACCCCTCAAATGATTCTTAATTTAAGCTGTCTCACCCCATATTCCCTTACTCATTCCCCTGTTCCCTCCCTCTCTCCACTTGCTCCTGTCCCTCTCATATTTCCACAGCTATCTATTCTCTTCCCCTTTCCTATGGTGATCTATTTGCCCCAGCTGGCCCCTTTCTATACCTAACTTCTATGGTTTTACAGATTGTAGCTTGGCTCCATTGACTTAAGAGCTAATATCCATGTATAAGTGATTACATATCTGTATTTCTCTTTCTGCACCTGGGTTACCTCACTCAGGATGATTTTTTTTTTCTAGTTCCATCTATTTACCTGTGAATTTTATGATTTCCTTTTTCAATGGCTGAATAGTATTCCATTGTGTAAATGTATCACATTTTCTTTATTCATCTATATGTTGAGGGATATCTTGGTTATTTTCAACTTTTAGCTATTATTAATAGAGCAGCAATAAACATGGCTAAGCAAGTGTCTTTATGGTAAGATGAACTGTTTTTTTGATATGTGATCAAAAGTGATATAGCTAGATCTTAAGGGAAATCAATTCTCATCTTCCTGTAGAACCACCACTCTGATTTACACAGTGGCTGTACAAGTTAGTACACTCACCAGCAATGGGAGACCGACCAATGAAATCAAATTGAAGATCCAGACATAAATCCTTACATATATGGATATCTGGTTTTTTGGAAAAGAAGCCAAAAACCCACACTGGAAAAAAGACAGTGTCTTCAACAAATGATGCTAGTCAAACTTGATGACTGCTTGTAGAAGAATCCAAATAGATCCATACTTATCACCCTGCATGAAATTCAACTCTTAATGGATCAAAAACCCCAGCACAAAACCAGATACATTGAACCTGATGGATGAGAAAGTGGAGACTAGCCTTGAACTCATTGGCACAGGAAAAGACTTTCTGAACAGAACACTGTTAGCATAGACACTAAGATCAGCAATTCACAAATGGGACCTCTTGATATTGAAAATCTTCTGCAAGCAAAGCATACCATCATTTGAACAAAGGGCACCCTACAGAAATGGAAATGATTTTTACCAACTACACATCTGATAGAGGCCTAATATCCAAAATATATAAAGGACTAAAAAAAACTAGATATCAAGAAACAACTAACCCAATTTAAAAATGGAGTACATAACTGAACAGAGAATTCTCAAGAAGAAAACTCAAATGACTTCACAACACTTAAAGAACTGTTCAACACACTCAGTCATCAGGGCAATACAAATAAAAACTTCTTTGAGATACTATCTTATACCTGTCAGAATGGCTAATATCAATAACACAAGGGACAACACATGGTAAAGAGGATGTGGAGCAAGATGAGTGATTTCCGTTCTATCCTGATTGCTTGTTTTCTTGTCATTTTTGAAAAGAATGCAAAGTCAAATTTTTATGAAAATATTTATAAAATATTATTGATTTTCCTTGGGTTATATAAGGTGTGTATTGTTTTCAGCTTTATAATATTTACAGTTGGTGGTGACTTTTCATTCAAAATTAATACCTCTTTTTAGATCTGTTTTTATATTGGTAATCTTATATGATTCTTAAAGGCAAACCTTTAGATTGGACAAGTGTAAGCCATACACTTTGACTTCCAAGTACAAGCTATTCAGTTATTGCCTCTCCCATGTTTGAAGCCAGGAAAATACTTCAGTAGCCTTTAGCCCTTAAAAAACTAGTTCTTTAGCGATATTTTGTCTCAAAAATTTCATTTCTGACTATCAACTGCTTGTTAGTATGCTAGCCATGGGTTAAGGCAAATTTCCTATGTTATTTACAGCTTTCACCAACAGCCACTTCAGTAAGACTGTATCCCACAGTGACACTAACTCATTTTCCATTTTTCTCTCAGGAACTTTGGTTTCATTGCATTTATCCTTGGAGGACTTCTTTTAAACCAGTTCCCTCAATACTCAGTTTCTCTCTCTTTGGCTTTGGAACAAACTCCCAAAGCCATATGATTTATGTTGGTGAAGTAGTTCTCTGCTATTGTACTTGTGTGTGAACAGGAAGTTTTGTTTTGTTTTGTTTGGGGTACTTAAAGATTTTCCTACTCAAAAGTCAGTGTGCTCACCTAGTCTATCTCTGGTTCACATCTGTGACTGCCTATGTGTTTGTTTGTAAATGCTTCATCAGGATATTTGTATGGCATTGTATATTTTAACATCAGTTTCATTTTTAAAAAAGTAACTTTACTTTTCAGTTCCAACCTTCATCATTCCTTGGGCTATGGGTTTAAAAGTATCCGTTTTACTAATTCCATGAACTGATGAGTCTCCCTAAAGTTTCAAGATGTTCCAAAGATGGTTATATACTAGACATTTTATCAATTCCTCTTCAACATTCGTTCACATTGACAAAATGCAGTTCTATTAATTTACGGATACTAAATGACTTGTTCAATAGTGTCTAGACTCTTATTTTTCTTCATGTTTCCACCTCTTGTTTGCTCTTATCAGTGGTTGTAAACAATGGTCAGAGTGGATATTATCCAACTACTTTGTATGTCTGCTCTGAAATAAATCTCAATAAATATATTTTCAATGAAAATAGATTGATTTAGCTCAATCAAGTTTAACCTGAACTTTCAGTCCAAAATTTGTTGATGAAAGTGATTTTAAAATTATATTTGTCTATCTCATTGTATTATCATGGCATCTTTGACATGATTTAATTAAATCTAATTTAGTGTTTGAACATTTTATTGCATCTCTGGTCATTGTTCTGATCAATTCTAACTGTAAACCATTTACAGGAACTATAAATGTCAAAAGGACAAGGTCCAGTGCTCAATAACTCCAGAATTAAATTGGAAAAATTTTAAAGTCAGATAAAGCCTATTCTTCATTTCAATTTTTTCTAGTAAATTGCATAGACTTAAGAATACTATCAATTATTAAGGCTGTAGATACCAGTCAGAACTTGAATTTCTATGACCAAGTTTGCTAGATAATAAATTTGCTGTCTAAACTACATGGGCGTAGTATTGGTTTGAGTTTGCATCCCATAAGAAAAAAGTGATAGGAAGTTAAAGTAAGTGGAGAGATCCGTGTTGATTTTCACTAGGCAAGGTCAAATACCTGGGTCACAGCTACTAGGCAGGCTGACTTCCCTCTCCAAACATCACAGCTTTAAAGTGCTTTACATGTAGGTGGCACTTTCTTGTTACATCTATCATTTGAATTTATTCCCACTATGCCCCAGTGTGATGAGAGGACATGCTTGTAAGACGAATTGCTAAAGAATCTTATTAATAAAAACCCCAGAGCCAGATATTGGGGTAAAAACTGAAAGATCAGAAAAGCAGAAGGAAGCCAGCCACATTCTTACCGCATGGAAATCCTCAGCCAAAAAGAGATACTTTCTGTATACCCATGCCTATATCCTTTCTGTCCCTGCTATCTTACTTCCTCTCTCTGTCCAGCTACATCACTTCCTCTTTCTGCCCAGCTCTGTCACTTGCTGTCTGTACAGACCTCCAGACCTTTATGGTTAACTGGCATTGGAATAAAGGTGTGTGCCACTATGCCTGGCTCTGTTCCCAGTGTGGCCTTGAACTCACAGAGCTCTGGATAAATCTCTGCCTCCCAAATGTTAGGATTAAAGGCATGTGCTACTATTGCTTACATATAATATAGTGGCTGGCTTTATCCTCTGATCTTCAGATAAGCTTTATTGGGGTGCACAAATAAAATATCACCACACATGCTATATTCCTTTTCCACAAAGATAAAATAAATGTTCCTGTATGTTAATATCTACATGGGGAAAATAATTATTCTCAACAGTAATTCCATCTATTGCTTTAAAATGATACAGTGGGGTCTAGAGCATTAGTTTTGTGGATGAGAGCACCCAGCACCCACATTGTGGCTCACAACTGTCAATGACTCCAGTTTTAAGAGACCCAATGACCTCTTCTGGCTTCTACAGTCACTATACTCTCTCTCTCTCTCTCTCTCTCTCTCTCTCTCTCTCTCTCTCTCTCTCTCTCTCTCTCTCTCTCATTGAGCACTCATATACACACATGTATAACATTTATGAACATAAAAATACATAAAAATAAATAAATACCTTTTCAAATGGTACATTGTACAGACTTGTGTAGAATTCATGGTCTCAAAGGGTCAATGAAAAAAATGAGTTATCCCCTGTGGTTTATTCATCCAAGTTACTTTTGCTGCTAGGATCACACAGGTCTTTGCTGAGATTTAAACGATACCTTCCAGATCTTGCCTTTACCAGCCCTTAGGTCTTGACAGATGCTTTTGAGTTACAAGTTTTGTATTGAGTTGTTGCAACTGAAACTTTCTGCACTATAGAGCCTTAAGTATTTATATGTCTTCATATAGAAAACACTTGCTAAAACCCGATCTTTACAAATATGTATGCATATCTGTTCAAGTATCAAGCTTCTTCACATACTCAGTTTCACATGGGAACCATTTGAAGCTTAGAAGTATATATGTATGCACATACATTCATACATGTGTACACATACATATTCCCCAATGCATGTATCAAAACATATTGTTTATACCATATTAGGTAAAAAAATATTTGGAGGCTGGGAGTATCACATTCATATAGATAGTACTTGCCAAAAATGTCCTTAGTTTAATCCCTTGTTAAATAAATAAATAAATAAATAAATAAATAAATAAATAAATAAGCAATCATTTTATGTCACTGCATGTAAATACCTTTACTCTTGACTTTTATAATTGCTCCATTGATTGTGTTTTAGATAATTTATGTAATTGCTTATTTTAATTCTCACAAGATCTTGTTTATACATGCAAATAATAAAGCTCAAAATTACATGACCTTGGGTCAACTACCAGATGAGAACAGAAAGAAAGAAAGAAAGAAAGAAAGAAAGAAAGAAAGAAAGAAAGAAAGAAAGAAAGAAAGAGAAGGAAGGAAGGAAGGAAGGAAGGAAGGAAGGAAGGAAGGAAGGAAGGAAGGAAGAAGGAAGGAAGCTTGAACTCTTATGCCTCTCACTTCAGAGCCTGGTCATAAGTAATCTCTGCTATTCACAGAGCATTTAAAAAATTGGATAACACTGTTCATTTTCATTTATGTGCCTCTTCCATGTAGAGGTGAATATGACTTATTTTGTAAGGAAAGTGGCAGAATCTTTCTTTCTTTCTTTCTCTCTCTCTCTCTCTCTCTCTCTCTCTCTCTCTCTCTCCCTCCCTCCCTCCCTCCCTCCCTCCCTCCCTCCCTTTCTTTCTTTCTTTCTTTCTTTCTTTCTTTCTTTCTTTCTTTCTTTCTTTCTTTCTTTCTTTCTTTCTTTCTGGGTTTTTTCAAGACAGGGTTTCCTCTGTGTAGCTTTGGTGCCTATGCCGGAACTAGCTTTGTAGACCAGGCTGGCCTCAAACTCACCTCTGCCTCCTTCTGCCTCCCGAGTGCTAGGATTAAACGTTTGTGCCACCACCGCCCAGCCAAGTGGCAAAATCTTAATCACCATGTATTACAAGCATGTTCAGAGGATGATTTGATGCTTCTAAGCATGGAAATTTGGATCTTTCAGGCTCACAGTCATCCTTCTCTGGGATGCATTGCAGAAGATCTTGAAGGGGCCGTGAACTATATTGTCTACAGAGAGTAAATAATGACATGGAGATGGGTTTTATTGTAATCCTTACATGATATTTTAGTTAATTTTAAGTTGCTGTGACCATAAAGATAATGGAAGCCATTTAAAGGAAGAGAAGTTTATTTTCATTTGTGATTCATGGGATATAATCCTTCAAGGTGGGGAAGGCACGAAAAACTGAAGCAGCGTAGTCAGTGGTAGTGGGTGTTTCCCATGCAGTGCACTAACATCTCAGTAGATCAGGAAGCACAGAGCTTGGACTAGAAGTATCTACCACCTCCAAGGCCCATCCCCAGCAAGCCAAGTCACTGAAAGGTTTCACAACCTACTAAGACAACACCAATACCTGGAGACAGACAGTGACAAGCCATGAACCTGTGTGAGACATTCTAAATTCCAGTAACATTCCAATACCATAACTCACAGGATCAACAAAAACTTTTAGAGATTGGAATTCTGAAATGAAATGAAAATTATGTTTATAAAATTAACCTGAATAATCGATGCAATTTCTCATGAGGTGTAACCAGCAGTCACATGGTTCCTCAGCAGGTGAAGTCAATGCTTTCTGTGGGGCTGTTTGCAGAGTCCAAGAGATGGAGGTCTCAGCCGATTTTTAGAAAATGTGTTGCATATAAGTAGGTGTTAAGTAGTTTGCCTTTTCCTCCATAGCAGTCACCTACTCAAGAATTCTCTATACAGAATGCCATGTGCCCACAGACTATTTCAAATCAACAAATACTTTCAAGGTAATTTTGGCCATTTTATAGCTTTCCCTGCCCAGCCAGAACAGGTCTTTTTCTGAAGCATTACAAAACATAAGCAGGCCTGTAAGATGGCTCTATGAGTAAATCACTTTATGTGCAGGATGGACTGCCTGAGTTTTATCCCTGAGACCCACCTAAGGGTGGAAAGAGAGGACCAAATTCGTATGAATATTGTGGATTGTACACATGCACACACAGTAGTAATGAAAAATAAATTTTAAAAAACACAAGAGATCAAAACTTATGAAAAATTGCCTTACTACGTAGGGGAACATGACTCTAGTCTTCAGGTAACATCCAAATTGAAGAATTTTGAGGCCTTTATGTGATTATTGATAAAGTTGTTGTATTTTTTAAAAATGAGAAAAAATGTGTCACATAAGGCATTGTATCATACCATTTAATAACATTTTGGTTAAAATTATTTTACAGTCAAAATAATGATTTCATTTAGGCATATGATTAAAATATTTTCTCCACAGCTGTTGATGAAAGATTAGCATAAAACCACCTCTTCTCCACTCACACATAAGAGTAATGGGTTGTATTTATCACAATGAAAAGCACTTAACATGTGAGATCTTTGTAAGCGTTTCAAAGCTCCTTTAGGTATATCTTTCCTAATCAAAACCAGCAGACTTTGAGGAACATGTTTGCTTTTCAAAAACAGCAATTTTTCTATAAAGCACTTGAAATATCAGTGACAATTCAAAAGTGCACATTATTATATATAAACCATGATGCTGTCACAATGTCATCAGAAATTACCTTTATGTATTGCTTGGCATTAATTTTAAAGTCATGATGAAATTGGAAGAACAGTCTCTTTAGCATTTTATTGTAATGTAATTTTTAATCTCTTATTTTTGGTGTGTGTGTGTGTGTGTGTGTGTTTGCCTGTTTGTATGTTTGTGCATCATGTGCTGCATACAGTGCGTATGAAAGACCGATGAGGACATTGGATACCCTGGAACTGGAATTAAAGGTGATTGTGAGCATCTTTGTGGGTGCTGTGAATCAAACCTGCATCCTTTGGAAGAGTAGCCAGTGCTCTTAACCACAAGCCCTCTCTCTGGCCCTTGAAGTGAACTCCTCATGATCCTGTATCATTAAAGAAATAAATGTGAAATGAGGCAGCCACATTATTGCCACTAGGCTCTTGAGTTTCAAGTCACTGTTTATAAAAACCATTGCAATGTTACAAGATAAACATAAGGAAAGCTCTATGTCTATGCTACATGGTTGTTGTTCTAGAGCCTGAGAAACAAAATTCTTCTCCAAAGAGAAAATTAACTGCTTAAAAAGAACTCTAACAAATCACATCTTCTCTCACCCAGCAAATTTCAGATGACCCTGTTTGGGCCATGAATTGTGAAGATTAGAAAATAAATTGCCTAAGCCAGTGTTGAGAAATCCAAGCTCATAGTCACAAGAGTGAGAAAGTTATACCTTTCAGCACAAATATGTCAGGATTTTATATTTATTGTAATGATAGCCCTGATGAGCACAGTCAAAACAGGACACCAATAATTTCATTTGAGCTCACACAGAGCCCACAGGAGCTTTGAAATCCATGGGAGTTTCAAAACACTCACTCTCAGGTAATCTGGGTACCCACTTTTGTAAATGAGTCTAGTACAGATGGTGTAGTGGATACCTGATTACCAGGGTTCAATTGCATTTCTGAGGTTTTGTTGTAGTCAGACTGTGGCTACACTCTTTTTTTTTTTTTTTTTAATTTTTATTTTGCAATACAATTAAGTTCTACATACAGGCACAGATTCCCTTGTTCTCCCCCCTCACGCCCCCCTCACCTTCCCCCCAGCCCGCCTCCCATTCCAATCTCCTCCAGGGCAAAGCCTTCCCCACAGACTGAGATCAACCTGGTGGACTCAGTCCAGGTAGGTCCAGTCCCCTCCTCCCAGGCCGAGCCAAGCGACCCTGCATAGGCCCCAGGTTTCAAACAGCCGACTCATGCAATGAGCACAGGACCCAGTGCCAGTGCCTGGATGCCTCCCAAACAGATCAGGCCAATCAACTGTCTCACCCACTCAGAGGGCCTGATCCAGTTGGTGACCCCTCAGCCATTGGTTCATATTTCATGTGTTTCCGTTTGTTTGGCTATTTGTCTCTGTGCTTTATCCGACCTTGGTCTCAACAATTCTCTCTCATATAAACCCTCCTCATTCTCGCTAATTGGACTCCCAGAGATCCACCTGGGGCCTAGTCATGATCTCTGCTTACCTGGCAGGGGAGATACCATGATCACGAATACATTCTTACTTATACTAGGTTGATAATCCTCAGAAAAGTATAAGTGGATTTAAGAGTATAGCAATTAACAGAAGACAATTTTCTGCTCCCTCTTTCATATGTGTTCATATTTATGAGTGCATGTGAATTTATGTGCATGCAGGCGGAGGCCAGAGTTTTATGTTATGTGTCTTTCTGAGTTGCTCTCCACCATATACATATATGTATATATGTATGTATATGTACATTTACATGTATATACATATATATATGCATATGTATATGTGTGTGCATGTGTGTGTGTGTGTGCATGTGCATGTATGCAGGCCAGAAAGCTTTAGGAATCCTTCTGTGTCTCTGTCCAGCTAGCACTGTGCCCAAATTTTTACTTTCTGCCATTTCTATTGCTGTTAATATCCAACTTTAATCCATTGTGGTCATATAGAATGCAGGATATTTCAATTTTCTTGTATTTGTTGAAACTTGCTTTCAAATAAACAATCAATTTTGGAGAAAAGTTCATGGGCTGCTGAAAAGATAGTATATTCTTTAGTGTTTGGGTGGAGTCATCTGTAGATGTCTATTATGTCCATTTAATTATCTAACTCCAGATTCTATCTACTGAGATTTGTCTGGATGACCTATATATTGGTGATAATGTGGTATTGAAGTCATCTACCATCACTGTGTTAGGGTTGATATGTGCCAGTGCTATATCCAACCTCCAGGCCGAGTCAGGCTGCACATCCTATGCCCTGCCTAGTCTCGTTAGTCCACAGTCCTTGCCCTGCCTGAGCCATTCCAACCTCCAGGCATGGCCCACTGTCTACATCCTGTTTGCTAGTGCAATCTTGTGAGTTCCCCAGATCCTAGTTTGCCTACATTATATTTGGCCTCCAGGCCTAGCCAGGTTCAGACACTGGTAAATCAATGCAGCCTGATGAGTGCCTGGGACCTTGCCCTTCTGCACCATCCCCAACCCTCAGGCCTAGCCTCAGCCACACAGCCTGTATATTGTCCTACTTTGGTAAGTTTCCAAGACCCTGGCCCTCTCATACCACCCTCACACTCCCAGTCCTAACCCAGGTAGCACAGCTTGCACAAGGCCCACATAGATTACACCTTTTATTTCTTCTGCATGATTTCTTGCTTAACACTAAATTTAAATTGTCCCATTCATCCACTGCAAAATCAACTGAGTAACGGGCTGACCTACCAACTCCCCATAATTGATTTAAAATCAACCAGGCTTGAGCAAGAACAAAAACAAAACAAACATCCACTCAACAGAAGCAGCCTAGAGTCTCACATCAGACCACAGCCAAGGAAAGAAATCCAAAAGCCAGGACTCACTGCAAGAACACACACATTGTGGAGAGACGAGAGAGGACACTCTTCCCACAAATCTACTATTCCAAAAGAAATTTTCTCCACTAAAAATTACCTAGATAAACCCTATGGTAAAGAACAATCATAGAGCTGGAATTATGTCTCAGCAGTTAAGAGCATTGACTGCTCTTCCAGAGGACCCAGGTTTAATTCCCAGCACTTGGATTATGGCACACAACCATCAGTAATTATCATCCCAGAGGATATGATGCCCTCTTCTGACCTCCCTGGGCACCATACATGCACATGGTGAAAAACAAAAATGAAAAATAATAAACTTCATCAAAGAATTAAAGGAGTTTAAAACAGACAAGAACAAACAGCTCCACAAACATAAAGAAAATACCAATAAATACCTGAGTGATTGACAAGAAGACAGAAAAAATATAGCTGAATGAAATGTCAAAGATAATCCAGGATTTGAAAAGAGAACTATTGAAGAGAGCGCAAGCTGAAGTGAAAATTGAATTGAAAGACTAATAACTCAATTCGAAACCACAGGTGAAAGCCTTATAAGTAGAATGGATCAAATTGAAGATGGAATACCAGGACTCAAAAATAAAGTAGAAGAATTGGAACACTCTTGAAAAGTATGTGAAAAATTAAAGTGCATGCACATGCTTGTGTACACCCGTGTGCGTGCACGCACACACACACACACACATGCACACTGAACATTCTGGAATTTTAGATACCATATAAAGACAAAAATCTGTGAATTACAGGCATAGAAGAAGAATCTCAGGTCAAGTCATAGTGCAAATCTTCAAGAGGATCACGTAAACACCTGTAATCCCAGCACCTGGGAGGTAAAGTCAAGAAGGCCAGAAATTTAAAGCTAGCATCAGCTAGCTAGCTATATAGAGTATTTGAGGCCAGCCTCTGCTTCAAGAGATGCCACCAGAAAAACAAAAACAACCACAACAACTAAAATAAAACAACCCAACTAAATTAAACTTCAAAAGAACTCATCCAATGAGCTTGGACTCAGGATTAGAAAGTTATTTCCAATGGTTTCTGAAATGGCCCTAGAAATAAACATTTATTTGTTTGTTTGTTTGTCATATATATATATATGTGTGTGTGTGTGTGTGTGTGTGTGTGTGTGTGTGGTGCCATTGTGTATGTGTGTATGGAAGTCAGAGGACCGCTTGCAGGAGACATTTCTTTCCTTCCACTATATGGCTCCCATGGATTGAATGCAGCTCTTGTCCTAAGTGCATTTACCTGCTGAGCTATCTCATCGGCCCCAATTTTTGCCCCTTTTTATTATGTATTTACATGAAACAGCATGTAATCTCATCACTCACATTTACAAAATCAAAATATTGATATACCCTGAAAAACATCGAAGATGCCCTATTTTTTACATTATCAAATAGGCAAAATTTAGTGAAAAAACAAATTCACAAAAGAAGTCAAGAAAGAATATATGAGGGGGTTTGGAGGGAGGGAAGGGAAGGGAAAAGTGATGTAATTGTATGATGATCTTAAAACTAAAGAGAAATAATGAATTAAATGACTATATTTATCTCAATAGTATGCTAATTTGCTCTCATTTTTACTGTTGTACGATTCTATATATAAGAAAGATGTTTTGAATAAATTTCTTTATAATTTATTGTAAGAACAGGGTTTATTTTTATATCTACTTTATAATCCTATGTACCTTGGGTGCATAAAAAGTGTCTTGGGGGTTGTGAGTAGAAAATGTTGAAGGAACTCTGATAAATCATGCACAAAGCAGTGACAGCAGCCAGAGTGATCTGGGTTCTTCAAGTGAATCATAGAGCTTTGGAGAGTGCTCGGGAACTATTTCCCTGATCCTAGCTTTCAAAAGTGACATTGCTTGGCAGACTCACATGCATTCTGTAGAATGTCACTGAACATCACCTACATAATAAACACCATGGCAAAAAACTGTAAATATATTTGTGGGTAGACATAACTCCTGCTTTTCAAAAGTTTTCTTCAACATGGGTAAAACAACAGAATAAAATGAAGCTGGTTGTATTTTATGTTCATCATGCCTTTCCCTCTTGGTTGTAGTGGGAGACATGCCACTACATGCTATGTATAGAATAGCAATTAAAGGCTTTAATACATTTAAAAGTCACTTTCCCCAAATTTAGTGCCTGGTTTGTTTACTTTAAGCATTATATCATAACCATATGAATATAACAATTATGTGGTTTTTATTTATTATTGTTTGTATATGTGTGCATTCATTTGTGTGGAGGACAGAGGTCTACTGTGAATATATTCCTCAATAGCTTTTCACCATTTTTGACAATTTTTCACTGAACCTGGAATTCACTAATTGAACTAAAATGGTCAAACAGAAAGCCTAAACCCTGTCTCCGCCTCTCTAGTGCTGGAAATACAGATGTGTGCCTCCTCTGTAAGGTGGGTACCAGAGATTTAACTCAGGTCCTCATGCTTGCATGAAAAATGCTTTTAATCTGGGGTCATCCTTGTGGGTTCCTGGGAATTTCCCCTAGCACTAGGTTTCTCCCTAACCCCATAATGTCTCCCTCTATTAAGACATCTTTTTCATTGCTCTGACACCCTGTCCCTCCTACAGCTCTCCTATACAATCCCATTCCCTTATGTTCTCATCCCCCCATCCCATCCACTCTATTGTTGGATTGGCAGGGGTAGGGGTGGTGAGCAGGAGGAATGATGATAGAGGAATCTGTGGTTGGTATGTAAAATGAATAAAACAATTTCTTAAATGAAAATAATCTTTTTCTAAAATGTATCAACAACAAGAACAACAAAACATTTTTAATAGCTGAGCCACGTTGCCAGCTTCTCAGCTGATTTTTAAACTCATAGCTTAAAGACACAGTCCAGTTATTGCCTACTTATGAAAGAAGAGGGGAGAATAGTGACTGTCTATTTTCACAACTAAGTTTGCTCAAACACTCCAAGGACTTCGCTCCCATAGCAAAATTAAACATGCCGTGTGTGCACTGTTTCTAGGAGCTCAGTTGCTGCAAATTCTGATAGCAAGCTCCAACAAAGAACTACTGACAGGAAACAAAACATCCTAGGGATTGTAATTGAATTTTTAAAGCAACTTCAACACTTTTTGAAATAATTAGGTCAGTTATAATATTTGAAATGTAAATGGGCCTTTCAAAAGGAATCAAATCATAAAGTCAAACCCATAGCATTATTACCTCTTTGCAATGTTTTAAACTTGCAATGACACATTGAAATTTTAAGTTGCTTACTGGCTTCTGCAGTTTTGTGCATATTTTTTCCCCTTGGTGCAAATTAGTCTCCAGTTTTTATTTTAGGATGTGCTTAAAACATATGAATCAGATTAAGTTGTCTTCCATCTGTACAAATGTGGCCAAATTTTCTTGCATTTTGTGTCAGCCGGTAAATATTTTCTCCTCTAACATCTACTTCAGCTATGAGGTTGAAAAAAATAAGCTAGACAGAACAGAAAGATGTACCACCATGATCTAATTTCTTTCAATTACTTTGGGTCTTACTGGAGCGTACATCTTATATCTTATGGTCACTCATTCATCTCCTGTGTTTTGTTGCCTTTGTAATCTCATCGTTAACAATATATGAGAAGAGTGGTCCCTCAGATTCAGGCATAACTGTGATTTGTTCATGGCTGCTGGCCCACTGGAGTGGGTTGGCTTTTGTTATGAATCATTTGTGCACATGATTTAATATATGTATGGACCATAAGTCTACCTTTGATTTTTAAACATTTGACAGGTTGAGTCAATCTTGCATGAATATACGAAAAATGCAATGTGCATTCAATATTATCTCCCTAAGCATGGTGTTTTCAGGCATGTAATCATCTGTGCTCATGGCTGTTGTGAATTCAGAACCATTTTGAATTAGAGTTTAACCAGCAGCCTGTGCCCAAAATCTTGAACAAAAATAATCATTAAGCAAAATTGAAACAATACCAAATTGAAAAGTGTTGGGAAGTATATTGTGTAAATACAACATGAATTTGCCATCATAAAGAGTTCAGAGCTCTGAATGCCTCATATTCTTAGAAAGTTAAACAATCTTCTAACATTTATTTCTGTTTGTAAAATAAAACCAAATTCAGATTCTGTTTCCTGGATTTTTTTTCTTTTTTTAATTTAATTTAATTTAATTTTACAATATAATTTAATTCTACATATCAGCCACGGATTCCCTTGTTCTCCCCCCTCCTGCCCCCCTCCCCTTCCCCCCAGCCCACCCAATACTACCTTTGACATGTAATGACCTCAGTTGTTTACTGAATGCCTAAAGGAGAAATCTATTTTGTCCAGTTTACCATACTTGCAGAAAATTGTACGAAATCCAAGTTCAAAGCCTAATAACTTTCAGATACAAATACAACACTTGGTAAAGAACACACTAGATGAAAAGAATGTGTATTATTTATTGTTTTTCCATTCTGGAATTTAGCCCCCACCCCACAACCAGAGATAGTTATTAACTTGACTTCATTAGCAATGAATTTTGCTTGGATTTTACTTTATCAATAGATGCTCATAAATTTCCTTTAGATCCTATCATCTCCAAGAATAACAACATATTCTTCCTTCCCTACACCCCATCTTCTCCTTCCTTTATTGATCTACATAGCGATGCTAATAAAATGACTTTCTCTTGTTTGCTATCAAATGTTTAGTAAATCATCATTGTGTATGATTTTGATAAATTTTATCCCAAGTTTTATTTGTTCCCATGCACATTTTTTTCTTTTTTGAATTATGCTGCAAATGCCAGTTTCCCCTAAGTTTTAACCAATTTTATATTCACAAAATAAATGCTCTCTAATTGTGGTCTTTGCTATGTATTCCTAGACTTGACATTGCTTTTCTTTCTACTGGTGCAGTACTTTATGTTAACCATTATTTACTTATTTTTATTCTTTGACAGTGTCATACACATGTGCAATGGATTTTAGTCCTTTTTGCCCACTGTGACCTTGCTTCATTCCTGTTTCTCCTCTCAGCGACCTCTTCTGAATGAGTCTTCTTCCCACTTTCTGTCTTTTGTGTTTGTGAGACCAGCTGAGCTATAATGGTGCTGCCTGCCTGAGCATGATGGGAGGTTATTTACAGGAACAAGAGCAGCTCAGCAGTGGCCATGAGGGGTCTCTGTAGGTGTCCAGGCAGGAAAGAGAACCACAAAGAGAGAGAATGAAAACTCAGATTGACTCAGTCAATCTAGATCAAGACTTTGGGGGGGGGGGGAGTTTATACCAGTGGTTCATTGTCAAGCATATTTAAAACACTGTGTAATTTGAAAAAAAAATGTTTTCCTGGTGTAATACAAACCCCAGTGCACAAGAAAGCATAATTATATCAAAATTTGACTAAGGGTAAATGCCATTTCTTCTATGAAGATGGGTTCTAGAGACAGGCTACCTGTACTAACTTAAGGGCCTACAGAAGAGTCTGTCCTGGTCTGGGTCATATAGGTAATGTAGAGGTCATTTGGGCTGTTAGCCACCTCTGATCCTGGTTGTGGGAGCTGGGGGAGTCTCTGGCTATACAAATAATGTAAGAGTCATTTACACTATTAGATATCTCTGGTCCTGGTTGTAGAAGCTTGATATGGCCTGGCCCAACAGAAAATACAGATCCCCAAGCTATTAATGACCTCTAATCCCCAGCTTTCTGAAGGAAAGAAGAGTTTTGGGGGCAGGGGTTGCTGTTGCTGTTGTTTGTTTTTACATCTTTTCCATTGGCAAGGCAATCCTGTGTGCTTAACTTTACTGGTTTTTCTGGAGCTCTATGGTCATAAGGACCTTCATGATGTGCTTCAACAGAGGCTAAATCACTGAAGAAAGTGACCTTCCTTCTCCCAGTCATCATTAACTAACCATAGTCCTTCAGGAAGTATGAGGCATTATGAACTCTTTCCTCTTCCATGGTAAAATGTGATGGGACCATTCTTGTGCAGGTAACCACACTTGTAGTGAGTTCATGAGTACATTGGTCACATCACATTATGACAAGAAAACAGTTTCATAACATCCATCCCCATCTGTGCCTCTTAAAAATCTTTCTACTCCTGTGAGAATTCCCTGAGCCTTGGGGTTAGGGTGTGTGTGTGTGTGTGTGTGTGTGTGTGTGTGTGTGTGTGTGTGTAACATAGATGTCCTATTTAGAACCAAGCACAATAGGACCAAGTACATTGTCACTTATTTGCATTTTAACAATTTGTGTTTTTCTGTATTAACCACTGTCCACTGCACAGAGAAGCTTCTCTGATGAAGGCTTATAGTTTTACTAATTTATGAGAATAAAAATATGACACACTTTGAAAAGGCAATTTGACACCATAATCTATATCTAGCAAAACAAGAGTACCAGGTTCTTCCTGAGGGCCTATGACATCTCCAGTCTCGGGTTCTGGGCCAGTTTTATAGTATCAAGCATGAGTTCCCTCTTGTGGAACTGTTTCCAAAATCTAATTAGATATTGGGTGATTACCAGCATAACATTCATGCCAGTATTACATCAATGAGTACATCTTGCCATGTCAATCATTGCTGTAGTTCATGGGACTCACCGCTAGACACTATTATTGGCGATTTTTCTCCCCAGCAGTTCATAAAGCATTTTCTGGCACTGTGGAAGCTAGCCAGAGGACAAGAAGTTTCTAGGTCTGTCCTCGTATTACTTGTTTCAGTCATATCCCCAAAGCATTCTGTGTTTTCAGCAGTACGGTTTTGCTATCAAGTTCTGGTGGCTAACCAAGAATCATGACAATATCCTGTATTGCTTGGGGGGCCTCTGGAAACTCTTTGACCAACATTTCATAGGGTAGAATTCCAGACCTGTCTGGGAATTTTGTTTAATACCCTATGGTGCAGTAGTTTTAATATAACTGGCCCACAAAATCTCACCAGGAGTGGCAGGCACCATTAGGAGGTACAGCTTTGTTAAAGTGGGTATGGCCTTGTCAGAGGAAGTGTGTCATTGTGGGAGTGAGCTTTGAGGCTTCCTATGCTCAGGATACCACCCAGTGTCTCAGTTGACTTCCTTTTGCCTGCAAGATGTAGGACTCTCAGCTCCAGCACCACATCTGCTTAAAAAAATTGTTTTTGTTTGTAAGAGTTGTCGTGGTCACGGTGCCTCTTCACAGCAATAAAAAGCCTAACTATGACATACTGCTTGTGAGACCCTCCTCCTTTCAAACTCATTTTTAAAATTATATTTTTGGTAAGCTTGTATAATGATAGTTTCCTTTTATGCATCCTTAGTGTTAGTCATTCTTCCCCTCCCCCCTCCTCTGCCTTACTCTCCCATCACCCTCCATATATCCTTTCATTATTCCCTTTCCCACCTTTGTATCACCTGTGATCTGCTAGTCCCGCCCCCTTACTGCCTTTGCTTTGCTAAATATTTCATATCTGAGTCCAGGAGAAAATTTTGCTACAGTCTTCCTTGTAATGTCCTCTTTAGATTTTGTGTTCCGGTTTTGCTGGTCCTATAAAATGAGGTAGGTAACATTTCCCCTCTTCCTGTTCCTCTCTGTGATCCCTTCTTTTCTTTTATATAATTCTTGCTTGTTTTAGTAAGTCTTTGAAAGAACATACTCTTGAAAAATTCAGACATAGGGGCTTGAATCAGATTTGATAATGAGTAATTTTTAAGAAGTATGGCTTGTTCATCTATATTGTTATACCTGTCCTTGATCCCATATTGTTTTATTTCCCCACTTGGAATTACCTTAACTCTGTTTTTTTTTTTCTGCTTTACAGAGTAGATTTATTTTTTGATTCTCAACTTCTGTAATAGTCTAATAGAAACATTTTAAGAGTCTAATATTTCTTCATACATTATATCAGCTACATTAGAAAATACTTAATATGTTGGACCATTATTTCCAAAAGATTTTGCTTCTCTTCATGAGCTATTTCTTGAGCAAATTTTAATTATTTAATTTTCAAGAAGCTGGTGGCATTTTAGTTATTTTATTATTAGGTTATTTATATTATTATTTATATTAGGTTAATTATATTACATCCCCAATGTGATGTAGATCTATTTTTAGATCTATATTATTTGATCTAGAACATTTTATAGTTTGTTCATGTGAATGTGCATTATATACTCTATTTGGTATATAGCCTGTGTACATTCACAAAAATGTGCATTTTCATTTTTCAGAGAAATATTTTATGAAAATTGATTATGTGAAGATGATCAAAATTATTCATGTGCTCCTTTGTGACATTGCTGGTTTTAGTTGTTCTGAAAAGGAGCTCATATGTAGTCAGTGATTTGATTCACTTCTGGGTTGACATTTCCACCTCTACATTTTCATTAATTATACTACTTAATTTTGGCAAGAATAAATTCTTCACAAGCAAGATGATGCTTGAATATTGAATCTTAATATCAAATATTGTTCTCTAGAATTTATGCTTAGAGTGTTTCAATTGATAAGACACCTGGATTTTGTTTACTCAATTAAACTTTTTAAGATAACTTTTCTGTTTGTCATGAGTTATTTTCTTTTTGTTTACCTAAAGATGAGTGAAAATTCCATGCTAAATTTTGTTTCATAGAATAATGAGTTAGTGTGTGATAATGAGGTGAAATTGGCAAAGTAAAACAGACTAGTTGGTGCCATAACAGAGCTTCATTAATCATTAAAAAAACTAGGCATCCTCTTTTCCTAAAAGGGTCCTCAGAGGTTCATGAAATGGTAAATGAATGAATGAGCTATCAGTCCAGGGTTTCAAAATGGCAACAGTTTTGCATATTAGTAAGATAAATACTTCAAGTCAAACTTGTGCTGTGATCTAGGAACCACTGAGGTGTTTGATATGTGAATACTACAACAATAAAGATATCTCACCTTCAAACATGCATGATGAAATCCAAATGGTGGTGATTTGTGAATGAACCAAATAGGACCCATTGCTAGTAGCAGAACTTTAAATGTCAGGCCAAGAAATTGTTTGATTAGTAAATACATACTTCTGCCTGAGACCACACTGTTGTCCATGGGCAAGGCTGCCACAGGAGACCATGTTGATGTCTGTGATCCATGCTGCCACCGAGGACCATGTTGAGGTATATATTCCATGCTTCTGCCTGAGGCTTTGTGGATGTCTGTGGTTCATGCTGCTGCTGGAAACCACGTAGAGGTCTATGATCTATGATGCTGACGGCTGTTAGCATTAGGGTTGCTTCTTTTGCAGTGATAATAATGAGGGCTGACTCATAATTGAGAATGAGAGACACTGGAGGTTTCTGTGACAGCACCCCCACCCCGCAAAGAAACCATTAATACAGGCTGCTATTGCAGAGAGTCCTTAAAAATTGGGACAAAGATGCTGAAGTATGGCTTTTCACAGGTGATAGCTTCTGACAAGGGTGTGGGAAAGAATTCAGTTATCTTTAAGGGGCTGGCCACTGGGAGCTTGGCCATGCTCCAATGAGTATATGGGCAACAAAAATTGGACTTGTGCGTTTTTTTCTGTTTGAGGGAGGGCACAAGGGTGGAAGGGTGGATCCAGAAGCAATAGGAAGAGAGTGCATGCATGAATTCCCAAGTAGTCAATAGTAATATTACATTGGAGGAGCAGGAAGTAAAGAGAATCACCACACACACATAAAGTCATATTTAACCTGGATATTCAGAGGTCTAACTGTTGTCTTTGTGTGTAGATTTGGAAGGTTCTTGAAAACACAACTCAAGTTGATTATGTGAAAAAATATATATATAATTTATATATATATATATACATATAATGTCACATAATGTGAATATACATGCATGTATGTAGATATGGAAATTATGAAACAGCATTATCATAAATAATATAAATTGGTTTTTGAAAGTCTGATATACTCACATGTAAACTATTTAAAATAATAAGTTACTTTGGTTTGGTCACTTATAACAGAAAAAAAATATGTCTCTGCTCACCATATCCATGAGCAAATGTGAGGAAATAGTATAGTTGTCCTGTGGCTCAGAATTGATTTTAAATCTGGTGTTTATATTTGGTTTGTGTCTTTTGTACAGTCCTATTTGGGAATATTAAAGTTGCTTTTTTTAATCTAAGACCAGTCATCTACTAAAAGAAAATTGGTCCTGTCAGAATGTTATAATAGTCTTTTCTCATCCTTTCCATCCTGGGATCTCCTGGTCTTTGAAAGTAAAGAGTTAGAAGCAAGAAGTATATATATGTATTCAAACCATATTGAGTAATTCCTGAGAAATATCAGTCATCTGCAGTGCTTATGGACCAGTAGTCTTTAAAACAACAGGTCAGTCTTTTTTGTCTCTATGTTACAAAGCTGGAAACTGAACTGATTATATATTTTTTATGTTCACAAAATGGTGAAATGAAAGTTTCATTTTTGCTTTTAACTCAGTTTCTGTAAGATTCTCTTTAAGCACTCTAAGCTTTTGAGTGATGTGGAGAGTCTCTCTCTCTCTCTCTCTCTCTCTCTCTCTCTCTCTCTCTCTCTCTCTCTCTCTCTCTCTCTCTGTGTGTGTGTGTGTGTGTGTGTGTGTAAAGCATTACTGATATATGCTACAATTCAGTTTTTCATACTGGACAGTTTTTATACATATTAGCCTAAAACAAGGTATTCTTTGATATTCAGAGACAAACCATAAGGTTTCCATGAAAGAAATTTAATTTTCAAAGGCACAGGAACACACTAACCCCATTGCTGATCTTAAAAGAGTTATTTTAATTTCACTTCATAGAATTGGTCACCCTCTGTATTTCATGTTCTTTTATTCTGGAAATAACAACTGATGCTCCCTCTATGTATACGAATAAAAATGAATTAAGCAGATGTCCTTTAGAAGAATTCCTTATGGGAGCTGCAGTGCCATGGTTTATTAGCCTGTGTTTTGTAATGTGGCAGAAGCTTATGCTTTGAAAAGGATACCACTTTACTTTTTATCTTAGGTAAAGTAAAAATTATCAGGAGAAAACAGACTTGATTTTTAGGTCTACTAATTAATTTTAATTTCTAATTAGAAGGAAAATCTCAATATGAGTTATTTGATTTTTTTCTTAGCTTCTTTAATTTTATTGTATTTTTAATTCTATGTGTATGAGTGTTTGGTGTATATGCATGTCTGTGTGTCTGTTTGTATGCTTGGTGCCCACAGAGGCCAGAAGAAGGCATCAGATCCTCTGGAACTGGAGTTACTTACAGTAATGAGCCACCATGTGTGTGCTGGGAATAGGACCTGGGTCTTCTGGAAGAGAAGCTAGTACTCTTAGCCACTGAGGCATCTACCATTAACTTGCTTTTATTTTAAAAAATAATCTTATTTTATGTCAAACTCCAAGGCTAGGACATGACATCATGTTTGCTATGCACATCTTTAGTACTTTTACTATAAAATTCTGGTAGTTAACAGGAATTGTTGGAGGAATGGTTTTATTTCAGGATTAAAGCCTTCATCTACTAGTATGTAGTCTGCTCATGTGTTATTCAGGGGCAGTCTGTGCTTTTCCTCCTGTGTCTTTCTCATATTCTATAAAAATATACAAAGATGGATGCTGTGATACATATATGAGGTTTAATTAATACTCTTTCTAAAACCGCTTTTTCAGATTCTTGATAACAAGTTACCAAAGTATTCTGATAACTTCTAAGTCATTATCTAGGTTGTGTGTGTGGAGTAATATAATGTTTTTTATTTGTTTAATTTCTTAAAAAAAATTGAAGCTTATTTAAAATTAATTACTCCGTGGATGGAATAACCGATGAAACATATTTAAAAGTAGTAATAAAATATACAATATAACATTTACTTTAAATGTTTTAAATGCACAGTTCAGTGGTACTGGTGCAACCATCATGTTTGTCTGTTTTAGAAGTTTTTCATCAAAACAAAAATAATTCTGTATTCGTTTGTAGTAAGTAACGTTCATCATTGCAATAACCAAAGATCCACTGAAGCAACTGAAGTGAGGAAAGGCTTATTTCACTCATGGTTTCGTGGGGTTCGGGCCATCATGGTGGGGAAAGAAAGGCCCAGCAGAGCAGATCACATCATGGTGGTCTAGGAAGCAGCAGGGGAGGTGACCAGTGTTCATCTGGGGTTCTCCTTTTGCTTCTTATTCCAGGACAGCCCCGCACCCCCTACTAACTAACCCATGCAATGGTGTTAGCCACATTCAGAGTGCATCTCTGTTCTCACTCATTACATGTTTGGATTTTTTTCAGAATTCTATTATCTTTATTTAAATTAGTAACTATGAATTTATTATGTAGATTATGTAAAATAGCTACTGTGACACATATTTGCACTCACATACCCAGAAATGTGCTTTAGTAATCTCTTAATTGATTCTAAATTCAGTTACGGTGACATTAAAAGTTAAAAGTAGATAAACACCCCATATACCTTCCCCATAGCCCCTGACAAACTGTTCTACCTTCCACATTTATTAGTGTGTCTGTTTTTTAAGCCTCATTGCTAAGGACTGAACAGTTTGGACCTCTGAGTTTGAGGTCAGCCTGGTCTACAGAGCAAATTCCACGTTAGCCAGAGCTAAACAGGAAAACCTTGCTTGAAAAACAAGTAAGCAAACAAAAAATGTTCAATGTCACTTCTCAAATTCATATTTTGGAATCACCCACCATTTATGTCACGATATGAAAGATTATTTTTTGAATGGGTGAGGTCATTGCAGTGAAATATCATGAATGAGGGCAATGTATTCACAAGGATGCTTTAGGGCTCTTTCCTTGTGTGTCTCTGTGTCCTTTTGTGTCTGGCGCTGATTCTCTTTCCTCTGCCATGTGACAAGCAAGAAAGGAGGAGGCCTCACCAGATACAGAATCCGCATGGGCTTAGATTTTATACCTCCCAACTTCTAAAACTATGAAAAAAAATTGCTGTTTAAGCTTCCCAGTTGTAATGCATTTACTATGACACCTCAAATTGACTAAGACACTCACAAAAGGAGGAACACACAGCATTTGTCCTTTTGTGACAATATTTCATGTTGCATAATGTTGCCAGGGTTTATCCTGGTAATATTATGCCATCCTTCAGAAATCCTTTATCTTTATTTAAATTGGAAATTATGAATTTTATTATGTAGATTATGTAAATAGGTACTGTGACACATATTTGTACAGGCCTTTTAGACAGTGGTCTACAGTTGGGAAATCAATAAAAGACGTAAGTGCTCCCCTAGGCTTTCATACTGAAGTTTAACAGGACAGAGTACTCACATGACCTTGGTCATATTTCTTAAACACAGGGAGCTATAATACATTAAATATTGGTGCATCTTCAGACCTCCAATGCATAGTTCTTAGGAGTACTTAGATTCCTCTCTGGAGGCTAGGGACACAGAATGGACAGCATCTGAAAGACTGTGAAAGAATAACCGTCGAGTAGGAAAGGCTAGTTTGCAGAACCTGCTTTTGCTGTGATGATAGATGCATATAATTCCAATGCCTTCATAATTTAAATAAACTTCATTTGTTATACTTTATTTCTATAGACCTAGATGAATCTTAAAAAAGAAGCTAGCACATAGCATACATGCGTACATACCTCTTGCTAAATTCACAGTGAAACCTCCTGAATGGAAGCTTGATCGTATAAATAGCATGAGTTGAACAAAGGTTTAATCTCTAATCCAGTTAAACCAGATGAAGTAAGATTGCTAATGGCTATCTTGCAACTTTCTTGAGGTCTCTTTCCCACTCGAGGTTAAGGAGGCCACTCTTCGTAAGAGATACCATGGTAGACCCTATCTAAAAGGTGGCAAAGCACCAGGAAGGTAACTTGGCTGCTTTGGTGACTACCATAGTAACAATGAGAATATCATTCTTTCATGCTATGGAATGTCTGGCTATGTTCATACATTCCCAAAGAGCCACATGGTGAATTACTGATATAAAGGGAAGTTACACTGATACTGAGGTAGCTATGTTTATCACCCTTCCACTGATATACTGTCATCTGGGTGAGTCACCCTACCAGTTGCACTTGGCTTTTTAATTGCAGGTTTATTTGTTGTGCTAGTATTTGATGCTATTGGCTGTGCATAAGCAGGGGTTATAGGATTTGAGTATTCTGTAATTGTTGCAAAACTACTTAAAGCCTGACAATTTGTACCACCACATGCTGGGTCAGCTGCCTCATCTCATCTGGCACTGAGAAGAATAGACTTGGTAACTGCAGACTGTTGGTGAAGTGGATATGTTAAGAATACCATGTGCCCAAACAGCCCATGCTTAAGTCATTGAAGTAATTCTAACTCGTGAATCAGGGGGCATAACTGTTGGTACCAGGCATGAGAGATGGTGTTTCAGTTCCAGGTGGCATCATTCCACCATTGGCATCATTATGATTTTACTGCAAAATGCCTGGATATATTTCCTCTGAAGGTACAATCCAGGTATATCTGGAGGAAATACTGGCATGAGTGGAGGAAAATCTAGCAATAGCAGAGGGATATTCCTGGAACTGCTGAACTGCCAGCTGTCCTATTGAGCCACTGGTGGGATATAACCTTGTTGGGTTGAACGAGCTGTGGTCGAAATGAACTTGAGATTCTCGTCATTATATTCATCAGAATCATGTTGTTGCTGCTCTTCCCCCTCTGGCATAGCTTTTATCATCATCCCCAGACTCCTGCTTCTACTTTGACTTAATCTTGTGTTTTCCGTAGAAGAAATTGCCATCTTTCATCATTGTTTTCTTGAGCTCCCCATGTACCTTTTTACTACCTACTGTTAATGGTGTAATGTTTCTTGTCTCAGTGTGAACCTATGTGTGACTAATAGATAAGGTTCATTCCTTTGTAAGAGTATAAAATATCATAGTGTATGCATTTATATAAATATAAATATAACTATATATATATATGTGAGTGTGTCCATGTATGTGTATGTGTGCACACTTGTAAATTTATGTTTATGTAATGATAAGTATATAGATTTCCTTCACTTACTGGCTGGTGTGAATAAGGCTGCTATGAGCATTGATGCATTAGTACATACACACATACACACAATACACATATATACACACCCCATAATATACACACCACACATATACACACACCACACACATATGTACACACATACACACACACACACACACACACACACACACACACACACAGAATTGATAGACTCTATGGTAATTCTCTTTAGCTGTTTGGTGATCCATCCCAGTGAACTATAAGAGAAGCACTGTTTTATGTTCTCAAAGGAAGCAAACACCAGTTCTAATATTCAGTTTCTACTTTCTCACCAATAGTGTCTTCAACACTGGAGAGGTAGCTTAGTGGTGGTTCCATCCCCAGCTCTCACATCAAACAGCCCCCCCCAACAGTCTGTATCTCCAGTTCCAATGGAACTGATGCCCTCTTTAGGCCTCCATGGACATTGCATGCTTATGGTGCATATACATCATATAGGCACACACATATACACATAAGTAAAAAATAAATAAATTTATTTGTAAAACTGCTGCTGATTGTGAACCTAATTTGCATGTCTTGAGTATTTATTATAGTTATTTCAGTTACTTCCCTTGTTGCAACAAACCACCTGACCAAAGAAACATAAGTTTGTTTTTGGCTTAAAGTGTAATTGTAAGTCACTTCTGGATGTGTAGGCATCCTGACAAAAGGAGAAGGCTACTGGAAACATTGTGCCTGAAGTCAGGAATTTTAAGAGAGATACATTTTGGTTCTTACCTTGCTTTATCTTTTCATGCAGCCCAGGACCTCAGCCCATGGAGTGGTGCTGCCCACATTTAGCTTGTGTCTCTCCATCTCAATTAACCTAATTTAGAAAATCCTTCACAGTTGAGGCCTAGAAATTCATGTTTGTGATGATTCTAGAGCCTGTTGACAATCAATATAAACCACTCTAAGTCTACATCTTTTCAACTTGACTCATATACATATCACTCTTAAACCATTATTATTCACTTCTTCCCTTAGGCTCAAGGCCATCTCATAATATATCATATATTTAGTCCAACTTTAAAAGTCACTGTAATTGTTAACACTGTTCAAAAGTATAAACATGGAAACTCTTCTGAGACTCAGGCATCTGTGACCTCTGAAGCTCCACAGGGGAAAATTTACACATTTCCATATATATGATGAAAAGAATACACATTTTCATTCTAAGAGGTAGGAATGGAGGCACAGTAAGAAAAGATGAAAAGAAATTAGTCCATTAATTTTTAATGCAGTCTCACTCAATTTATTTGAATGCTGAGGGGATGACGCTATATTCTTTTCTAGAATACAGCAAGAATGACCTCTATTTCAGTTACCAATAGAGCTGTCATTCATTTCTGAAGCCTTCTAAGTTGGACCTCTACTATCTGCAAATCTCTCAGCATTCTGGTTTCCTTAAACATCACCAAATTTGCCCATTAAACACTGTTTACAACACTATAGGGCTTTTCTCAACTAACATTCCAAATTCTTCCAAAACTCTTTCCCCTCACAAATCTGTTCCAAGTGCTGAAGACCCACATGGTCAGATATATTGCCACAACAGCCCCACATTTACTATTTATTTTGTTTTAATTATTTTCCTTGTTGTGATAATATATCTGACCAAAGAAACATAATGAAGGAAAATTTATTTTGCCTTATGGAGTAATGGAAAGTCCATAATTTTAGGAGAGAAAAGACAGGAGGAGCAAGAGGTTGCTGGGCACATTTGCCCACAATTCAGAAGCAGAGAGAGAAAGGGGGAAGAATGATGCTTCTTAGTTTTTTCCTTTATATCAGTCTAGGACTCCAGCATATTGAATAGTGATGCCCACATTTAGGGTAGGTCTTAATACTGCAATTATAATAATTTATGCAATTTCATACAGACATATTAAAAGATGTATTTTCAAGGTGATTGTTGAACTTGTCAAGTTGACAATGAATATGAACCATCACACTGGTGTAAAGCATCTTTTCCTGTTCATTGTCCAATTATGTTTTCAGAAAAATGTCACTTCAAGTCCTTTGCTTTTTTTAATTTACGCTTTGAAAAACTAAACACAAAATCACTGTATTATGCCAAACATTTTCTATCATTATATGGGTTATCTTTTACTCTTCAATTTCTCTTGGCATACAAAACATGTTTTAATTTTAATAATCAGCTTACCTGATTTAAGAGTATGTGTATGTCTGTGATATTGATACCAAATCCAAGCAATCATTTTTAATGCATTATAATCAAGATTTCCTCCATGTGTTCCCTAATAATTCTATAGTTTAGCCTTCCCCTTTATTCGATGTTTGTTTTGGTTTGAGTTCTTTTTGTATATTGCTTAAGATCAAGAGTCAATGTTTGCTAATGTTTGCAGGTTTTCTGAGTGGCTAGTTGAAAAAAGTCTTTTCCCATTAAACAGTCTTTGCACTGTTGCTGAAGTTGCTGTTGTTGTTTACCTCTGTACGGAAAATTTAATTCTGAGTTCTTCATTCAGTTTTACTGATCAATAGTTCTATTTTTAATCCTAAATACCACACTGTTTTGAATATTGTAACTGTGATAAGTTCAACATCAGAAAGTGTTAGCTCTTCAGCTATATTCCTTCTTAAGGCTAAGGATTGATAAATCTTTAAGATTACATATAGATTTTTGGATTATTTTCTGTTTTAAAAAAACCCTCATTGGAGTTCTGATGTTGACTACATTGAACTTGTAGATTGCACTGGATTCTACTCTCATCATGAAAGTGTCATGTTTATCATCAACAACCAATGCTATTCCATTATTCTGCTTGTGTCTTCCGTAATTTTATCAATGTATTATGGTTGATAGTTTCAAGTCCAGCACCTCAATGGTTAAATATAGTCTTGAGTATTTTTTTCTTCTCTTTGAAGCTCTTGTAAAATTTTTATTTCTTTTTAAAAATAATACTTAACTCATTCTTTGAAAATTTCATGTATTTAATGTCTTTTGATAATATCCATCCACCATCCCATTTCCCTCCAAATTTCATGTCCTCTTTTTATTGTTATTATTAATTATTAATTATTAATATTATTGATAGTTCATTATTAATATTAATAGTCCCAAGTTCATTTAGAGCTACTTATATGTATGTGGGTGTGGGGCTATCACCTGGGACCTAGCCAACAATATGAGCCTCTTCCCCCCCAAAAAAAAATAACTCTTCCTCCCTTAACAGCTACCAACTACCTGTAATTCAAGAGATAATCAAGTATTATCCTCACAGACCCTCACCCATCTATGCTCAAATTATGACTGGCTTTATCTTGGGCATGTAACCAGTTGCTCTAAGTTGATGTGAGCAGTAGTCAGGTTGAGTCTAGAATTCAGAGTTTTACAACTCTCCTCCCATCTATTAGCTCTTAAATACCATCTATCCCTCTATCCACTATGTTCCCAGAACTTTGGGTAGCAGAGGTTGATATAACTTACCCATCTATAGCTGAGAACTCATGATTTCTTATAGTCAGATCTTTGACTAGTTAGGAGCCTCTACATAAACCACTCCCCATTTCAAAAAGAATATTCTCTCCCCAGAATTGAGAGTAGCACAAATCTATGGACATAAACATAAATATTTAGAAGGCAGTTTCATAGCATGACCATTTAATAAAACAATAACAGTCACTTCTCCCCTAGAGCCTACGATCTCTACAGTCACAGACCTTTGACCAGGCACGAAATTCCTCCTGTGAGGAGGCCTCATATCCAATCAGAAGGCAGTTAGTTGCCCCTATAACTGCCATGACACTGTTGCATAAGTGGGTACATCTTGCCTCCCAGGCCAACATTGTAGTATGTAAGGTTATAATTGGTGTATAAAATGAAATTATTTCTGTGTATAAATTACCTGACTTTTGATTTTGCCAAATATATTAGAATTCTCCTTCTTTTTCTCGTTTTCTCACTCTATATTATTGAGAAAACACTGATATAGTTTCAAAAAGGACTTTCTGCTTTGTTTTTAGAGGCATATTTAAAGTAGCAGTATTTACCATCTCCTCTTTCCTCTTAGTTTGATGCATTCCTATTTGGTGATATGAATGGAGAACAGTGATAAATAGCATTCAGCACTCAAAGAGTCTGCCTAATCTCAACGCATTTCCAGCACTCTCAGTTAGAAATCAAAAGCATTCTAAGAAAACAATGCTTAGCTGAAGTGTGATACTTTAAGCCTTCAAGTAAGAGAGATTTAAGGAGGAAAACCAATCAGTATGAAGTGCATTCTGAAGCTGGTTTCACCAACTGGCACTCTTGAGCAGAGATTTTGGCATATTGAATTTTTATTTGAGCAACAAAATGCACCTAATTGTGTAATTTGCATATCTTTACTAATGCATGAGGAAAACAGTAAATAGAAAATGTTCTGCTCCTTGAAATGAAGGATAGTAGTGGCTCCTTTAGGCACTGTTTCCCAGGAGTTTGCACAGTTTAGATTACATTAAGGAAATTGTTAAAAGATAAGAAATTGGGTTAACTTAATAATAAATGATGTAAGAGAGTACTTGGAGGTATTTATGTCTTATTAATTATGTGTATATGTATGATAGAGATGTGGATTTCTTAAATTTAGCCCCAAATTATCTTTTATTACTAAATTTTATCCTTTAATCTGAATTAAAAATATAACAGTATCATAAAACAGTCTGGGAGGCTTCTTAAATTATATATATATAGCTTTAGATTGTATATATATATATATATATATATATATATATATATATATATATTGCTTTCTCTTGAGTTAAGCAAAGAAAACATCTATATTTGAAGGATAGAATTCTGTTACTTTTGCCATATTTAAGATATGATAGAAAAATGCTTCTCAAAATTTTTCTTGAAGAATCTCATTCAGGGGGTAAGGCAGGTAACTCAGTAGGTAAAATGCTTGCTTCAAAAATGTGTCAACCTGAGTGCACATCCCACAACCCACATATAGACAGACATGGTGGTAGTGTAGATCTGTAATCCCATCATTATTATGATGAAATGTAAAACAGAGACTGGGGATTCACTGAATCTCATGGGCCAGCTAGCCAGGCATACTCAGCAGCTGACAAGGACCCTGTCTCAAACCAGGTAGAAGATGAGGATCAGTATCAGAGGCTGTCCTCTGTCCTCCACACATATGCCTTGGCATGTATGTACATGCCTGAGAGTATGCCCCAACATACCCACTGTGGTGGTCTGAAAGAAAATGGCTGCCAAAGGAAGAGGCACTATTAGGAATATGACCTTGTTGGGGAAGTATGTCACTGCTGGGGTGGGCTTTTAGGTTTCTTTTGCTCAAGCTTCTCTCAGTGTGACTTTAAGTCAACTTCTTGTTGCTCGCAAGATGTAGGACTCTTAGCTATTCCTCCAGCACCACATCTGCCTGCACTCCATCATGCTCCCCATCATGATGATAATGAACCAAACCTCTGAAACTGTAAGCAAGCCACCCCAGTTATATGTTTTCTTTATAAGAGTTGCTGTAGTTGGAAGTTTTTCTGTGTCCTGGCCAGCCAGCAGTCAGGACAAATCTCTCTCACTCATATCCCCCAAGTAAACACATAGAGGCTTATATTAATTATAATTGCTCAGCCATTAGCTCAGGCTTATTACTAATAGCTCTTATACTTAAATTAACCCATAATTCTTATCTATGTTTAGCCACAAGTCTTGCTACCTTTTCTCAGTTCTGCCTTGTCATGTTGCTTCTTCTGTGTCTGGCTGGTGACTCCTGACTCAGCCTTCCTCTTCCCAGAATTCTATTCTTCTGCTGGCCCTGCCTATACTTCCTGCCCAGCTACTGGCCAATCAGCATTTTATTTATGAACCAATCAGAGCAACACACATTCACAGCATACAAAACAACATTCCACAACAAGTTGCCATGGTCATGGTATCTCTTCAGAGAAATGAAATCTTTAAGACACCCATCTACACCACCCACAGATGATGGGAAGAACATTGTTTAAACATACTGAGTTATACATATTACTACATAAATAAATATCAAAATGTGCTTATTACCAGTTATAGGCATGCATGTGTTTAAGATAGTGGTTTCTGTACTTTTCTATGATGAAGTACAATGTCCTGGACTAGGGGCTTCCCTTCACAGTAGCCATTTCATTGTTCTTCACTGAGAAAAGCAATGTGTCCTTCTTAGAAATTGCATTGCTTAGCCCATGCTGTACATCAGGCTGACTGTACAGCTAGGTTTCTGTTAATGAACCAAATGCAATTTACTGAATGGAACTTGCAGGAAGGATGTTTATAAAGAGAGAGCAAGCTGGGCCACGGTGGCACACGCTTTTAATGCCAGCATTTAGGAGGCAGAGCCTGGCGGAGCTCTGTGAGTTCGAGGTCAGCCTGGTCTACAGAGTAAGATCTAGGATAGCCAGGAATACACAGAGAAACCCTGTCTCAAAGAAAAACGAGAGAGAGAGAGAGAGAGAGAGAGAGAGAGAGAGAGAGACAGAGAGAGAGAGCACAAATTCATAGAGTGGGAAGTTTGTCTATGGTGTCTGTCTTGCTACCAGTATTCCACAAACATGGTGAGCAGAGCTCTTCCCATAGGGGTAGAACGTGTCACGTCCACATTCCCTTGATATATAAGTACACATTTTAGCTTCTGTATCTGCCCTACACACATTGCAGGAAAATAAAGCCAAGTCCACTAAGTCGTTCTTTGGGGGATATCCTGACACTCTTTAAATGACATTTGGAATCCTGTATTTCTAATCTTATTTTGTTAATAAATTATACAAGCTTTTTCATTTTCTGAATTCACCATGGAATGTGTGCTATTAAGAGATGCTCTGCATATGAAAAGCTCATGGCAAACATCATATTTAATGATGAAAGACTAATGGATTTTCCAACTATTCGAAAATCACAAAAATACTGCTTTTGCCATTTCTGTTTCACATATTATTGGAAATTATCCTGAGACTATTTAGGTAATATTGGATTAAAATAGAAAAAATTACCTCTATTCATCAATGAGTAACTTTATGTAAGGACCACAACAATATGCATAAACACTAATATTGCTTATTATATCTATATATTTCTTAATATAGTCGTATCCCTTCTTCTAACATAGCTCTTCATCTAATATGCACCCATGAAGAAACATAATTAATTAACACAGAAATTTTTAAAACTGCAATTTGTTGCCATTTAGGCAATTTAAATCAGGATCTAAATTCTATCACTCTAAAGAGACAATATTGGTCTCTTTTGACAACTCAGTGTTGTTTGACAACTCAAAATGTTGGTTATTTATTAAAAATGAATTGTCGTTTAAAACATGAAATGATGCTGCTCAGGAATATTTTATCACAGACTAAATCTGCATGTGTTTGTCTACATTCTTCAGTAATAGAAAAACATTTTTCTAAATAAATATAAGAATAAGCCTAATCAGAACAAGCTGACTAGCTAGACTAGTGGAGTCAGGAATCTCTGGATTCAGCTGAAAGACCCTGCCTCAGTGGCTAGTATGCAAAGCAATGATAGGAAGAAACCCCATGTTGGCCTGGGTTATGCATGGCCATATAACCTCACAACACCCTTTGAACACACAACATGTCACAAATGCACACCCATGAGAAAAAAAATAAGATTGAATCGTCCTACAAGATGTTTCACTGCAAAGATATATTTATTTTAAGTGGCTCCATTTTGTACAGAAATCTACCTGACCTACTCACCCATCTAAGGACAGAAATCTGTCCCCATTTGAAATGATACTATACTTTTTTTAAATTATACTATACTTTTGTGTTGTCATTCCTGCTCTGCAGAATAAAAAAGTATATAATATTTAAAGTCAAAATAATGCTTTCTGAAATTGGAAATTCACTGAGATCACTTATAAGAAACCAAAGTAATTGAATCCTCACTGGTTGTAAGGAATTAACATGATGGATGATAAATTTTCATATTTTATTGTCTTGTCTTTTACAGTACCACAGAGCAGACAGTGCCCTGCACATGGTAAGCAAACATTCTACCAATGTACCACCAAGCCTAGGTGATACATTTTTACACACAAAGAATAGTTTGTGAACCTGATATTTTGCTATATTGACAATCTAAAATGAGTTCTTCTCAATGGTAATTTGATCATATTTTAATGAAAGCAAAGGAAACATTACTTAAGGCAGTAGGACTCCTAAATTTCAGAAAAACTCTGACAACTTAGTACAGTAACAAGTAAGTGGACACAAGCTTGCCAAGAAGTAATGTGATTGGCTCTTAGGAGTCATCCTGCATTCTGGGCTCTGTCATCCTCTAAATTGAGAAACCAAGGGGAACTCTACCACAAAGTTCCTTATTGTTCTACAGGTCATAACTAATTATTCAATATTATTAACAATAATTATCCCCTTTCTAATGAGCAGTTCCCTTTCAAAAAGCAACCTTTTTTTATTCGCCTGTCTGAATTTTATTTACTTATGCCCAAAGACACCCTACAATAGAAATGCAATTATTATAAAAATAAAATATCAGGGGCAAAAATAATCTTCTATAGTCCATTTGATAAAAGTCCTTGATCATTTATTCATTCATTTATGCATTCACTTTCTTACTCAGTGGGCAATGCCAGACAAATGTTTCCAACTTTGTAGAGCTTAATAATTTTACACAGCAATTGCAAGGGTAACACAATGGTATATGACCTACAAAGGGACACAGACATGGTGATGTTTTCAACAAAGAATACCCTCCAAGTTCGACAGGTACTATTTTCTGAAAAGTAACATCTAAGATGAGACCCAAGAATAGGGGAACATTTTCTCTGTGAAATAGAGGAGGAGGGACCAGCGTTCTCTGGACTCTGAAGTGGGGAATATTAGGACCCCAGGTGGAGGAAGTCTGTTGAGCAGAGGTGACTTCAGTGTGTGTTGAGAGGAGCATCCAGAGCTGATTCTCTGAGGTCTGGAGGCTGAGTTCCAGGCTTGAGATCCTCTTCCATTCTGATTACGAAGCTGTGGGAAAATGTTAGTCTTCGAAGAGGCAAAAGAGAGTTTGCATTTTAAAAGTGAAGTCTGCTTGTTCTCTGGGGGATATATTGTGGGAGTAAGAATAGAAGCCATCAGGAGGCCATGACAGCTGCAAGATAAAAGATGATGAGCCCGTGGGTGAATTGCATGAGGTAAATGCCATGAAGATGGAGCTGGAACAGTTTGGAGGCACAATCGGCATGAGTCGTGTGTATAAATAGGTATACAACCCACTGTTGTCTGCACCCATCAAGTGTGTCGGTTTCCAAGCTGTTCCGTCTGCTTTCTTCCCTTGTTTCTTTGAAATACAATGTTGATGTCACATGGTCTTGCCTCTGTATTACAATGGTGACTCCTAAAGTTTTCACTGGACTAGAGGGCTTATCAGAAAATGCCTGTTCCTGTAGAGCAGTGATTCTCAATCTTCGTAATGCTGTGGACTTTTAATACAGTCCCTAATGTTGTGGTGACTGCGAACCACAAAATATTGTTGCTTCTTCATAACTGTGATATTGCTACTGGAATGAATCATAACATAAACATCTGGTATGCAGGATATCTGATATCTGGCCCACATGGAGATCTCAAGTCACAGGCTGAGAACCTGTGGAGTCTGCTCTCTGTTGGAAGGAACCTGACTCCTGAGCGCTTTCCTTTCTGCTGTATCTTAACATTGGTATGTTAGAGTGTGACAAGGACTGAACAGGCATATTGGCCTGAGAGATTTTATAGGTACTTCAAATGCTGCCACTCTCTCTTGGTCACACAACACAGAGCTTGTGTTACCTGATATTCAATGACTACTGCCTGATAGTGAGTTTTGTTTGAAGTAAGAGTAAGAATGTTTGTGACACACAGACAGATGCTGTACTCGGAGGAGCTTAGGAATTTTTAACCCAACAGCATTAAAGCAAGCTGAGCTTAGGACAGGAACCAGTGTGTATTTGATTTGTGTTCTCTGTGGCTCACTGACTTTATAAATCTCATCAGTCATGGGCACTGTTTAAAAGTCTCACAATGTAAGTAATGCTGATTTTAGTATTTAATGTCCTAGTGTAGTTTCCTTGCATTTGTTAGTTCTGTGACTGCCAATGAGACTGTTGTCTGTGTGTATATAAAACTCTGTGTGTGTGTGTGTGTGTGTGTGTGTGTGTGTGTGTGTGTGTGTGTGTGTGTAGATAAGTCATTCTTGGGCATCATTCTTCAGGGGCTGTTCATCTTGTTATTTGAGAGAGGGTGAAAGAGAGGGTCTCTCACTGGTACTGGGGCTGGACTGGTTGACCATTAAGCCACCAGCCTCCCCAGTTCTGGGATTACATTTGCATGCCACCATGACCTACCTTTTAAATAGATTCTGGGACTGAATTCAAGTATTCCATCTTACGCAGCAACTATTTTGCCATAGTCCCAGCCCAATACTATACTTTTTTAATAAAGCGGGGAAGTTTACTTTATACCTTCATATCTCCCCTTGGCATTTTTACTTTTTCTTGGGGCTTCATTTCCTTCCACTCAAACACTTTTTTTAATTCTCCATTCTACATCAAACTTTGTGTCTTTATATTTTTCTACTCTCCTCCATCAATTGTCTGTGCATCTGTTGCCTGTTGACTAGCTTCTCCTGGTACCTCTCAGTGGTTAATTTCTGCACTGAAACCTTGCCCCAGCTGTAGAAGGTCAACACCCCTGCTTTTGTGGATCCTTGTAAGGATTTCACATCTTAACTGTCTCAGTGTGATACAGTTCTCAACATATGCATGTAATTTTGTGGCTCAGTGATCCAGAAATAAGGATAATGGAGAATATCAAATTGTCAATTGATGTAAAATTCACATTTTCACCTAGGTTAATGTTTGTGGTAGAAACTGCTGGCTGCTTCACAAGTCCATTCTGGCCTCCTTAAATAATATAAGCTCTTGAACATATGACTCCTCCAATAAAAATTCTATTTGCTAGGCTTTTGAAAACAGATACATAGATGTACATTCTTGTAAGAGGAAGACATGAGTGCGATTTCTAGGTCATGACATTCAAGAACAGTGAAATGATTGTTTCATCATTACTTGGTGAAAAGTAAAGACAGAGTTGAGAAATGGAGTAATTTTTTTCAGTTTGTGACATGGAAGCCATCTATTGAGCATGACAGCACATGAAGACCAGAATTAATTTGATTCCCAACTGGGAAGTAGGCCTACGTTATTCCCATCTAGATACCTCATGAATCCAGTTATTTTGTTTGGCATTGAATAGCTCATTGTTGCTTTGATGGGTTTCTGCAGAGGCTCTTACTATTCATTGGGTTGTGATAACTATTATTCCCCACAATAATCTAGAGAGACTGATAATTCTCAGCCCACTTTTACATGTGATCATTCAAAACATCTAGTTAGTAGCAGCAGGGCTTTATTTATTTGTTTGTTTGTTTATTTGTTTGTTTGTTTGGGGGAGGAGGTCCTGTGTGGTCCAGACTGGCCTCAAAACTTGTGATCTAGCATCAGAAGATCTTAATCTACTGGTCCCCCTGCCTCTACCGCTCCAATGCTGAGATTACAGGTGTGGCACCTGGTTTTATTAATATATGGTGTTAGAGTTAAAACCCATAGCCTCTTGCATCATAGGCTAGTGCTCTACCAACTGAGCTATACATACTCAACCAGTGCATCCTCTTTTATTCATTTACATTGATGATTACATAACCTAAAGGGTTAGCATTCTTTCTAAAATATGTTCTCTTATGTAAATGAATAAAATCTTATGTGTACTCATTTATCCAATGTTCAAACTCATCATATGACGGGTGTAAGCCATTAGTATTATTGTCTCAAACTCCATAGAAGTTTTGTAGCCATTCAGCATGTTTATCTAGCACTCTTTCATAATTCCTGTGTGGCACATAAGTAGGCTAGATACATGCATTAATTTTCTATAGCAACCTAGACTGTCTCATAAGAGAGATTGTTAACTTGTGGCTCATACAAGCTACCATTTATATATCTCTCTTAATGAAAAAGGAAACATGAGACTACTCATGTATCCAGGGGAATTCTTGTTATATAGCCTCTCTAGGTTAGTAGTGAGATAACTTTATTTTCCAATAAAAGGCCAGAAAGTGAATGTTCTAGGTCTGAGGATCATATGGTCTTTTGATGTACAATTCATTTACTCAACTCAATGCTATTGTCATAATACAGAAGGTTTTATACAGATTGTCATTATGTAGGTAACTGTTTTTGATTAAACCTTTATTTGAAAGTATGAGTACCTGGCTGGGTTGGCATGTTGGCTTAGATTGCTGGCTTTTGCTCTAGAGTGTTGTTCTATGTAGTTAAAGCTGGATTCCTATCCCATATGTATTTTACTCCTCTGAAAGGAAGAAAGAGAATCTAGGCACCAGGGTGGTATTGATTAAATGAGGGAAATCATGCTCCTCAGGTTTCATTGGTAAAATCTTAATCATGTTAAATAAAAGATAAAGAAAGATAGTCTTGTGCTAGGAACCCTGGATCTTTCTAAAATATGAAGGATAGAGGCCTGGTTTAAATGTCAAAAAAGAGGTAAAGGGGTTAGAACTAAACCACGTACTAAAGTAGATTTGGCCTTGAACATCTTGTAGTTAGCCAAGTGTTAAGAGTCAACTAACAAAGTATCTGTCACAATGCATAACTAGTCACACTACTATACATATATACTTCTATAAGAATCAAAATCAAGATATTGATTTATGTTTGTAGAGTGGAACAGAAAAATCAAAGTAGAGTAAACAGGTCTCTGAAGGCTAAATGGGCATTCCTCAAGAAAACACAGGGTGGAAAGCAATTCCTCACAGAAAGAACTATAGAATTGCCTCAGGATAGACAAGTTGAGCTACCAGACTACTACAAAAGACTGGAAGCCAAAAGCTTGTTTGTTTTACTGCGGATAAATGCTGGTATAAGTGTTCTGATTTGTTTTCTGTTTCTCTGAGTAAAATACCATTACCAAAAGCAGCTTGAGTAGCAGAGGGTTCACTTGACTTACAAGTTATAGGCTATCATCAAGGGGAGCCAAAGCAGGAGCTCGAGGTAGGAGATAGAAGCAGAGACAACAGGGGAAATCTACTGACTAGCTTGCTCCCAGGGAAGGACCAGTTACCTTTCTCTTATAGGCCAGGCCCACTTGCCCAGGTGTGCCACCACTCACAATGGTGTGCCCTCCTATGTCATTTGGCAACCAAGAAAATATCCCAGAGACATACCCACAGACCAGTCTGATGGAAGAAAATCTCTAGTTGTGATTCCCTCTTTCCAGGCATGTCAAGTTGACAACTAAGATTAGCCATCACACTCAACTCTGCAAAAGCTCAACATTTCTGAAGCTAACAGAGTGTCTACCATACAGAACAGAATCAGTCCCAGCTGAGGAAAGGGGCTTTGAGCCCTCTCTGGACCCTAAAGACTTCATATGAATTATATGGAATAATGTTTTTCCTCATTTCCTTATTCAAAATAAGTCTCCTTGGGTACAGCTTGACTCAAAAAGGCAAGAAAGTGTGAACTTAACAAGTATCTCAGGGAGATGAAGGGAATTATTGTGAAGCCTGATGTCAACCACAGTTTTTAAAGACTCCAAGAAGTGTGCAGGGGTATCCAGAAACTTCTAGAAAGTGAATAGCAGAGAAGATGTGTTGCAACCCTGAGCTAGCAAATAGGCTTAAAGAGGCAGCATCCCCTTGAATGACAGTGGTTATAATAGTTGGGAGGATGGACTAAAACAGGGAGAGATGGGAAATAGGGAGTAGATGTGAAGTGTAGTGTACAGAAGTCACATACAACACACACACACACACACACACACAACAACAACAACAACAACAACAACAACAAAAACAAAAAAAAACATCTTTTTCTTCTCCAGAGATTGAATGGGAATTTCTGGTTTTAAAATAAGGGAATATAAAAAGAATGCAAGAAAATCAAGAATATAACACAAATCTACACATTTATGATAAACTGAAAGAGGACCAGAAACGTATTTCCATAAAATATGAATAGGGCTAGAGAGATGGCTCAGGAGTTAGGAGTGTTTGCTGCTATTCTGAAGGGCCTGAGTTAGGTCCTCAACACCTCATCATGTGGTTCACAGCCATCTGTGACTCCAGCTCTGAGCAATCCAACACTTTTGACTTCCACAGGCACCTGCACAAATGCACACACACCTACATATACATGGTTAAAAATAATAATAATACATCTTTAAAAAACTGATGAAGCATGAATAAGAATTTTAATTATATTAGGTCAGCTTCATGTTTCTGATATTATATGACAGTTATATGACATGTAACTTCTATTATTTTGAAAAAAACTTGGAAAAGTCAATGGCTCTAATGTTTTAAAGTATTAGTCATTTGCATTGGCACAGTCTTTATAACTTTCCTCCACTTTACAGATATCAGCCTACCTTCCTCACAATGCCAAGATTCTAAACAGGTGGTAATTGTTAATATCTTCATCTGTGTAAAAAAAAATGTTCTGTTAGCTCAGTAAATGCCATGCACATAAGATTGAAAAATATACCTGAAATATTATATAAGAGGAGCTTTTCAACTCTAGTGCCTTTTTGCATACTTTCGAATAAGATATTGTTTGGGAAAATGGTGAATCTTGGATATATGCACTCACAAAGCAGTGGACATAGACACATATCGTGGTCTCTTGAAGATGAGTTAGGTATGTTTCTTAGTCAAGCACAGTAATACTATTCTACAGCCCAGGTAAAGAAGGCCCAAGGTTTATTCCCACTCTTCTTAAATCATAGCATGGAAAATCTGTAGGTCTTAAAAATGTTTTAAAAAGATGTATATGTTAATGTTGAAGATGTACCTCAGTGGTTGAGAACTTGCCTGTCATGCAGAAGAACCTGTCATGCACACAGAGACACAGACACAGACACACACACACACACACACACACACACACACACACACAGACACACACACACACACACACACACACACACACACACAGGGAGAGAGAGAGAGAGAGAGCAAATGGTTACTGCCAATTGCTAATAATAAATTGGGATCAATAGCAATTTCTTTTCCCTTTTAAAAAACTTAGTATTTGGCCCACTATCAATTTTGTTCTATATTCTGATTTAAAAACATATTATATTACAATGTTTGTCTTGGTTCTTAATGGCATGGGTGTCTCATTAAAATTTCTGGCTAAAGCAAGGGTCTCACCTTCTGTATCCTGAACATGAGGATAAATGACTCTACAAGGTTTAATACTGAAGAAAAGCTGCTTATAGGTGAACCACAAATACTGCAATTAATGAAGATGTGCTTCTGGAAGTGTGCCTGACTCCATACCTCAACATCAGAATGGTTCTTTGTGTTATCTAGAAAGAGAAAAGAAAAGTTCTTGCCTTGTAAAAAATCTGCTTTTTCCTAGGAATGGCAAGGTGCTTTTCTCTTGAGAATTTCATATATATAGTTTAGCTGGCTTGACTTAATGCTTACTTTAGGAAATAAGTGTGCACCTCCTGTGTACACTGGAATGCTAATTTTTAAATACTTCCAAAATAATCTGGTTTTGACCTTATTTTGTGAAATCCTGGCTTTTTAATTAATTTCTTTTCTTTACTTTTTAAGCCAGTGAACACCTGCTAGTTTCTCTAGAGATGAGCATCTAAGCTGGTCATCAGGCTTCAGATTTCCTGAAGATTTTCCAGTGTTAATCTAAAGTTAATGAGTTAGTAAAGTTCAAAATATATCTCCATATGATTACCCACAGCTAGACAAGAAAGTTTATGTTTTTGTAAATTAATAATTTAAAGTTATATTGTATATATAGCTGAAGTTGGTCTGAAAAGAAGATATCTTCAAATACTTTTCCACGTTTTTCATTTTTTTTCTTTTAAATTGAAGAGGGAAATTGATTAAAGGTTGTATTAATTTACCTTACAAAGCCCTTATAGGAAAGAATTAGAAGAAGTTCTTAGAAGATATATCAGATTGTGGTCCCATGTCAAATTCCAGATGATTATATTATTCTTATCTGAATATCCTAGGGTCCATTTTAGTTGTTTGCTGTGGAATGTCATTCTTTATGAATGTGTGTTGCTCTGATTGGTTGATAAATACAATAGTGATTGGCCAGTAGCCAGGCAGGAAGTATAGGTGAGACAAACAGATGAGGAGAATTCTGGGAAGAGGAAGGCTGAGTCAGGAGTTGCTAGCCAGACACAGAGGAAGCAAGATGACAAGGCAGAACTGAGAAATGGTACCAAGACACGTGGCTAAACATAAATAAGAATTATGGGTTAAATTAAGTGTAAGAGCTAGTCAGTAATAAGCCTGAGCTAATGGCTGAGCAGTTATAAATAATATTAAGCCTTTGAATGATTATTTTATGAAAGGCTGAGAGACTGTGGGTGAGAGATTTGTCCTGACCACAGTACAGATGGGACACAGGAAAACTTTCAGTTATAGTTACTGTTTTTAAAATATTTATTTTTTTATTTGCATTTGTATGTTTGTCTGTTTGGGGATATGGCATGTGTGTACATGTCCCTGCAGAGACCAGAAATGAAAATTAGATTCCCTAGAGCTAAGACGCAGGTATTTGAAATCACTCTTGATTATCAAGCCATATCTCCATCCCTCACTGTAGTTATCACCACATTCATACATAAGAATCTGATCTCCAACCAGCTACTTATGGTATCATTCAGATCTAAAGCAGTTTGCTATTTATTTTTATAAAAGATAAAGCCAACTTGTTATTTTTCTGACTGATCATATATGGAAATGTTTAACAAAAACTAATTTGGAATTCCAAAGGATCAAAGTTCATTAAAGTGGCCAGGGTATAAAATATTGTGTGAACCCTACACATATATGTATACATATTTTAATAACAATGTTAAGATTCCTTGCATCACAACTTGAAAGATCCTATTTGCTTTTTACTTTATTAAACTTTCTATTCATTTTAGCATACTGTTATTGGGATATTGTATTGAAATGTTTTGAACCAAGACAGTTAAAAATTGATTTTGAAAATTAAAACTCAAAACACGATTTAGGAAGCTCTTAGAATTAAAATAGTCAAGCTGGAGAAAAAGATGCAAAAATGTAATTGAAATACATTTTAGGAAACTGTGAACAGTCCTACACAGCAGAACAGTCACTTGTATGACTTTATCCCTTGCACAAAAGCTCAGATTAAAATTACCTTAGGTTCAGTAAAATTAGAAAAATAAATAAATTTCTTGCTTGAACAAAATGGCTGAATTACACATTTGATTTCACGTATTCTAGAGAATTACAGAGTTTCTTGTCTACTACAATTTCCATTTGGGTCTACACAAAGACTTATCCCTGGTTAGAAATACTGAAGTCACCTTCAGAACAACGAGTTTACTAAAGTAAGAGATTCAATTTCAAAGTGGTTAAACTAAAGTATAACTACATCCATCTCAAAAAAAATGTAGAAAAGATCACCCTATGCATTTTCCTTAATAGTCTGCAATGACTGAAATGATTTAAAAAAAAACCAGGAAATAATATCCTAAGTAACAATTTTTAATCCCATTAGGAGCAAATCTTTGTTTCAATTTTGAAAATTCTGATATCAATTTTGAAATACATTACCATCTCTAAAGATATCTAAAGATGTTTTTAAAATTATGCTAAAACAAAAAAATACCGTCATCACGGTGTCACCTCTAGTGTTATGTTGGTTCCTTCCCTTGGAATATATGAATATTGTAAACTACATTTAAATATTCAGAATTTTGAGTGGCTGCTGTTGTTAGAGACTTCCATTCCCCATTCCTCTGTGTTTCCAGAGGCACCCTGTGGAAGTCTACTAAGATTCAAGGGTTCCCATACCCACATGAGGGCTTTGACACAGTGACATTATAATGAAAATGTTTGTGTCTCCCCCAGTTCTTACAGACTCCCCTGGGTTTTCTTGAACAGAGCATGACTCTTGGACTTGTCACAGCAAAGTGCACTGATCTCCTGACAGGGTGGGTGCACTCATTACATTCAGTGTGGTTCTTCTGTTTTATAATGTTGCTAATCTAGATTTAAATTGAACTTGTCATGCAGGAGTGCATGTGTCCTGCTTGTGAATCCCTTCTGTTCTTGTTGCTATAGTGACCAGCAGAAATCCAAGGCATCTTCGTTTCAATGGGCAGGCCTTTCTGGGCTCCCTTTAAGCTGTAGTTTTCTTCACTTGTTACCTTTGAAGGTTCATATGATAAAGAATGGTCATCCCATTTTGAAGGTTCAGTTTTTATTCTCAGAACTTTAAAAGAAAGCCACCATATTTGTGCTGAATTCCAAAGTAATTTCCAGAATTTACAGGTCACAGAAAAGATTATATTCTGAATTTCAAAGTTATTATCATGTTAATAGAGCATTGTGTATTTGCACAATCTCCAGTCTCCATTTTTTTGTGTGTTTAAAGCAGACGTTATTCACAGGGAACAGATGTGTACCTCAGGGAACATTTTGCAAGGTCTCATTTGTGTTTGATTGTCAGAAGAATGAGGACTTCTACAGGCATGTAGTAGGGAGAAGCCAGGGAGGCTGCTAAATATAGTGTAAGGAATAATGAATTATCTGACTCAGTGTTAACAGGGCTGAGCTTGTGAAGTCCCACTTGAGAACAACTGCAGCTCATGGTTATAAATAATATCACACTATGAATCTTTCAGCCTGCCAAGATCACCAGTCTGAGTAAGGCTGGTTTTCTAATGATCAGTGTAAGGAGGATAAGACAGAGATAAGATGTTTAGATGTCTGGATGTCAATTAATTACTGAAAGAAATGGTTTCCTCATGAAAATGTTCAAGTGGTTCTAAATAGGTCTTTCATCCATCCTGTTATTATTATCTACTCATATAAATATTTCTATATCCCACTTGCCTTTAGCAAAATGAGATATAAGACAGCAAAGAAAACATCACTTTGAGGCATGTGATTGCTTTCTTGGGGTTGACCCTGGATCCCGAGAACCTGGTATGTATGATGATAATGAACACAAAGGATCTGTTGAGCTTGCTAATCCATTTTTCTGGATGTTTTACATTTTGAAAAAAAAGGAGTATTTCTTCATAGAGTGTTCATGCTTAGATACTTAACCCTAGCATTAGTCATCTTCATATCAATGATAAATACAGAATATATCTAAGGCATTATCACAAGGCCATACTCCAAAGAGATATTTCTCAATTAAGCAAACTTACTTGAAATGGGAATGCAGTATACTATTCATGACCCACAGTGACTGATTTCACTGATGTTTCCTCTTTCTGGATTATGTTGCCTCAGGTGTATTCGTGGTATTAAATACCATATACATTTGTTTATTTGGAGTGAAAATAACATAATACATATGTGCTTAGAGCCCTTGCTAGGGCATAAAACAAAAGTGAATAGAATAAGCTCATTGGCCTTGGGACTCTTGAATGAATTGCATCTCAATATTAAAGGCACATGTGGTAGGATTCCATATAGAGTAGTATTTTTGTCTCTCTGGTACCCTATTTCCTTATCTGATTTCAACACTTTGATTAATCTTCAAAAAATTGTCACCCTCAATTCTTCTTAGTATATGTCCTATAACTCAGATCAGCCCTCTCTAAGCACAACTTGTGAGTGCCAAGATTAGATCTTGATAGAATTATCTTAGTCAAGTGTAACATGAATTGCTAAATGGTCTTAAAAAAAAAAAAAAAAAAAGGGAGCCAGATTTAAAAAAAAACAAAACAAAACAAAACAAAAAACAAGCAAGTTTCAAGGCAGCTACCTAGTATGTTAGCAGTGGAGATGGGGATCTAGAGAGAGCCCACAACCCACCAGGAGAGAAGAAACTGAAGAGCCAGCTGTCTGCATTGGGGGAATGCGCAGAGGTGGCTAATTCTGGCATTTTTGAAGCCTGGGCCTGGGGAGTTTTCTGCAACAGAAACTTAGCCAGTCGGTTAGGGACTCCCACCTCCCAGGTGGGGTGGAGATTCTGGCCAAGTGTAACTCTTTCCTGAGCCTCAAGCAAGTGGCTTTTTTGTGAATTCGTGTCACAAATATTGAGTCGCACCAGATGTAACATGAATTACTAAACGGTCTTATTAAAAAAAAAAAAAAAAAAAAAAACAGAGCCAGATATTGGGGTGAAAGCTGAAAGTTCAGAGAAACAGAGCAAGCCACAGCCAACCTCACCTCACCAACTCCTCAGCCAATCCTGTTTCTAGGATTCCTCAGACTGAAAGCCTCTGAGTCCTCACCCCTGAGGGTCTCAGTTGAACTGCTGCTTAGTTCCTGTCTCCACATGCCTTATATACCGTTCTCCACCCAGCCATGTCACTTCCTGGGATTAAAGGCGTGTGTGCTTTCCAATCAAAGGCATGAGATCTCAAGTGCTGAGATTAAAGTTGTGTGCCACCACTGCTTGATTCTTTTCCCAGTGTGGCCTTGAACTCAGAGATCCATATGGGTCTCTGTCTCCCGAATGATAGGATTAAGGGTGTGTGCCACCATTGTCAGGCCTCTATGTTTAATCTAGTGGCTGGCTCTATCCTCTGATCCCCAGATAAGTTTATTAAGGTACACAATATATCACCACAGCCATGGAACCTATGTCATTGATTGTGAACTGACAGGTAATTGGATTTATAGCAAGAAGTTACTGTATACCATCACCTATCATGTGTTGCAAACTTAACTAAAAGTTAAGGGAGCATGGAGTGCAAACAGGACCCAGTGATGGGCGAAGACCAACTCTGGAATCATATGATCATTTGAATCCACCAGACCATAAAGCCGGATAGCTACTCCTGCATGTTTTAATGACTTGCACCAATAAATCTACCTTTGTTTCTGTTTAAGCTCATTTGATATTGTTTTATGCTACTCATAGACAAGACTATTGAAAAATGTTGTAAAGGAAAAAAATTCCAGAAATGTGAAGTAGGTGGCAAAGAAGAAAGCTCTCGAATCTTAGAAAATGCTGTGCTTCGTCTTCTTTTATCCTTTTTATTGAAAATAGATTTTTTCCTCACATAATACACCCCATTACAGTTTGCCCTCTTGACACTCCGCCCAGTTTCTTCCTCCCTCCCCTCTCAGCTGGATCCACCCCGTTCTGTCTCTCCATAGACAAGTGCTTATTCTTTTCATCCTTCCTTTAATATATAAACTTAATTTTAAAAAGATGTTTCAGTCAATTTAGCCAATTGTTTCCAGCCTGACATTTCTTATTTTCTCCTAATGGATGTGTTACATTTTGGAAGATTGACTCTGGTTTCATGAGGAGCTGATTTCCTTTGTTCTTCTTATCACAGAATAGCCTTCCAAGGAGGAAAGGAACATTTCCTTCCCCTGCTTTCCATTGTGGAATACAGATGACTGACGCACCGAACATCGACTGTGAGACCAGTCAATCTTGTTGATTCAACAAAAGTTATCACCTGCCATTAAAGTCTCTTCAGTTCCTGAGGCGAACTGGCAGAACACGTGTAATAATCATGCCTGAAAATGTTGAGCAGAGTCAAGATTCTTCATCTTCCTTGTGGAGTAATGATTTGAGAAATAGGAGAGAGGAAGTCGTTCAACCTTAAGCACAACCTTGAATTATAAACAGTATTTAAAAACAAAGATCATTTAAATACATTTCTGGTGGGGAGATGCAGAAGCCCTCCTGGATTTATCTGACCTGTGCCCCACTACAGTTATATTACAAACTGAAATCATTATCAATAGAACTTGGGAAATTTGAGCATTAACTATTCACTAGGATACACTGAGATTTTTAATATGTTAGTTGTGAGGAAAGACCAAATGGTGGCTAATAAATAAAAGTTTAGAGCAATTTTCTCTTGAATGCAGATGTCCTTATTATCTTTAAGCCTCTGATCTTCAAAGTTAGCTACATATTGTAATCACTTGGGATATATTTTTTAAGGTATAGATAATTTCAATATGCACTATGAGCTATGGCCTTCATCAGTTGTATTTAAAAACTTCTCTAAGTTATTTTAAGGTGCAGTTGGGATATTATTGATGCAAGTTGCTAAAAGTGTGGTTTTCATGTGTGAACAATCACTTGGCAATATTAAGATTAGATTAAAATTCATAAGGACTTCTGTGGAGTCAAGATTCTGTCTTCAAGTGTGAGTACTGTACTGAGAGAGTAGCAGGAATGGAAAACTTCAGTTGGGTTTCTGGAATGAATGTGCACAGGGACATTTCTGAGTGTCTATCTTTTTGCTATCCTGAATTGAGATTAGAATCTCTAGTAACGTAGGCATGGTGGTACTGGATTTTACTGTACTGTAGGTCTGTGGGGTTGTTAATCCTACTAATGGTACCACTTTTTCTAAGGTTAGGACAAGTGGTTGCTTCTGCGCCATATCTCATGGCCTCCTGTTCTGTTCAAATAGATAAGGATTGGGTAAATGTTTAATGTTCAAACAGATAAGGGTTACACAAAGGATTGGGCCTGGCTTCCACACCTCCACTCTCTCATTCAGAACTATCTCTTCCTCTGCTGGCCACCATCTCATTGTGCCATGCTTCTCTCTGCATCTACATCTTTATTTTAAATTAAAATAAGTTTTGAATAGGTAGATTTTAAAGTCATATGCCATCTAGGTAATACATAGCAAGAGCTTCCTCCTTCCTCGGTGTGGCTGTGCTCAGATAATTCAAAAGTATTCTGGTTTTAGGTTTAGAAGTAAAAACGAACTGTTCCCTTTACCTAGTATCTAGTGTTCTACTGATATTTACAACATCCAAAAACACTATTTTTTTCTGAAGTGAGAGGTGGAGCTATCTTCAACAAAGACCTCAATTTCCCTCTCAAGAAACCTGATGCAAGTTCTGTTTGGCCTACTTAAAGATTAGGGACAGCAAGTAACAATGTGCACACGATTTTCTTTTCTTGGCAGCATAATCAGCTTCAGGGAATTGGTTTCCTTGAGTGGACATTTTGTAAGTTTAGATAGAGTGGTGAGCAGAGCCTTTTGTGGAGCCACCTTGGAAAATAGAAGTTTACACTAGAGACAAATGGAATGTATCTCTGGTCAAATGCAGCAGTTGAATTGAAAGTAGAAGCTGGGGATAGTAGAGAATCCTTGTGGCAGCTGTGTTAATAAGAGGGGACAGAGAGATGATTCCACCAATGCAGAGAGGGTTTCTTTCGGGCAGGTGGAAATAAGCTATCTGAAGAACATTTAATTCAATGTATTTTATGAGATTGGAACGAGTGATTGTTCCCCTCTCTCTTCAAAACACCGGCCCCAATTACCCATTTCTCCTGGTTGTATTAGAATATTGGGGCATCTATTTTCTAATTCTAGTATGTAAATTAACCCATGATCATATTATAGTCTGTATTTTGGAATGTGAAGGAGATGTTAATGGCCTCATTAAGTAGGAAAATAATGTACTTATAGTAGTCCATAAGACACTATGTTTTTCTCCTCAGATCTCATTTGTTCCCTTCCCTTCCATGCCTCACGATTCTTAGAACCTAAATTCACATTAACTTCTGAGCAATGTGTGCTTCAGCTGTTCCTTGTCTCTAGAACAATCTGCCCTGAAATATCTTCATGACTTGCTTCTCCATCTGCCTTCAGCCTTTGCATAAATACCTTCATTTCTGCAGCTAGGTTGAAAGTGGTAAAGCTCCTTTGCAGATTGCCAACCCATTTGTCATGTTCTATTTTGCTTTCTTATAACACTTCTCCCAGTATACATCAATATTTATGTATTATTTTTGTCTCCTCCACTCCTCAAACGTAAGATCCATGAAGCGAGAAGTTTGTAACTGTTTTTCTAATGAGTCTTCAGAAACTAGAACATAATCATTGGATGAAAAAAAGTTAATGTATAATTGCCATCTATACTTCCAAGTTGTCCATAGGAAATCAGTATAAATCAAATTCTTTGTACACAGCTCATAAAGTTGTTTTGGGTTAATGGCTAGTAAATTTAGGAAATTAGAAATATATTAATTTCTCCCCAGTGATTCTCCCACCTCAGCTCTAATCTCTTTAAAGAGTCTTAGTTTCCGCCGGGCGATGGTGGCGCATGCCTTTAATCCCAGCACTTGGGAGGCAGAGCCAGGCGGATCTCTGTGAGTTCAAGGCCAGCCTGGGCTACCAAGTGAGTTCCAGGAGAGGCACAAAGCTACACAGAGAAACCCTGTCTCGAAAAAACAAAAACAAAAACAAAACAAAAACAAAAACAAACAAACAAACAAACAAAAAAAAAGAGTCTTAGTTTCTGTAAGTCTATTCCAAAGTAATATACTTAAAACAAGAACTCTAAATGTGAGGCCATGGTGGCCTGGCTTTGTGTGGCACTATTACCTGTGGCTGGCCCTCCTATCTTTCTGCTTCCACTGACTTCAAACTTTCCCAGAGGTCACAAGAGGTACATGGCCTCAACTGGGGTTGCGATTGCTTCAGATACAGACTCTTACTTTGTTAACTTCAATTTACTCACCATGTCTCTCTTCCAGTTGTTTTACATCCACAGTTTCTTTCCTAAGTTCATAACTTTTGCTTAGAGTAGAAAAGATCAGAGGTTCTAGGGTAAGGAGATGGCTCAGTTGGTAAAACACGTGTCACACAAGCCTAAAGACTTGAATTTGAATTTCTAGAGCCACATAAATTGAATTTCTAGATCAGAGTGCAGTAGCACACCTCTGAATTCCTAGTGTTCTCATGATGACATAGGAGGTGGTGACAGAACTCCTGGGAGCTTACAAGCCAGCTAACCTGGTATATGCAGTGTCAAAAAAGCAGAGACCTTGTCTCCAGCAAGGTGGAAAGTGAGGAATGACACGTAAGTTTGTCATGTGACCTCTATACACACACTGTGGAATGCACACGTGGTCTCATTCATTTGTACGAACACAACCCCCCACACAGCTCATAAAACACACAAACAATCCGAGGTTCACATTCTGCCTTTGTTGTTTTACAGATGTATAGCTGGACATGTCAGTTACTTGATTTCAGCTTCATTCTTTATGCCTGTGGCATGGGATCATCATTTCAATTTTTTGTTATGTGTAAGATGTTCCCTATTTCACGGGCATCATTGACCTCATGGTAAATATTAAATGCGAGTGTATAGGCAGCAGTGGATGTACCTACATGGTTATAGAAAGTTTCTTTCTCTTCTCATTAATTCTTATATTAGCTTTGTTTTTTTAAGCGATTCTCACCTTTTAACTATTCATCTGAAAACATCTTCCTTAATCATCTTAGCAAGCAATCATCATTTTCTCACTGGAACCTTTTTGCCTTGCCTAAGCAGCTTGCAATCTACTGCCACAGAGATAATTAAATGTTTCTCATGTGGAGATTGGCATGCTCATTATAAAACATAAATTTGACCCTAATACCTAACACTTGACATCATGTAGAATAGCATAAACTAATTTTTCTTCATGATAGCCCCTCTGGGACTTAAAAATAGTTTCCCTGTCTACCTAGATTTCGTTGATGAGGATAACACCACAATAATAGTGATTGCTCAAAAATAACAGTAACTTCATCATGTTTGTGTCTCTCTCACCAACATTATTTCTTCATGAAGATATGTAGGTGGTACCATTTAAATAAGACATTCAACTGGTTAACAACGTAAGGAATCAGGCTAACCGGGTTTGAATCTGAACTGTCGTTTAGTTGTATACTTGAGATTGACTTTTCCTATGTGTCTGTCTTTGTGTGTAAACTCTATGAATGTTAGTAGAAGATATACTCTGGGGATTGTCCAACAAATGATGCTAAGAACATATTTTGTGTACTTAGAGAAGGGCCTGGTACCTAATTTTTAAAGCATAAGTCAGTGGGTATTGAGAATCAACCTGTTGGGCCCAGAACTATAGCAAAGTTTTCCTCTTGTGTTCTGGAAACAACACTTTACTTAGAAAGAACGAAATTTGTTTGGCTCCCTGGTTCATGTTGCCTCACTCTTATTCCATTTGGAGACAACAGTAGAGGAGATAAGTAACATGTTCTCTATGCAACATTAGAAATGCTAAAATCCAATCAGCCAAAAACAAACAAGCAAACAAATAAACAAACAAACAAAAACAAAGGAAAAAAAACAAAAAATAAAAAGTATAGAAAAAAATTAAGGAAATGATTTATAAGATGTTAAGTCTTAGTCTAAGACAACCATATTTTAAAAATTATATAATTAAGTGGAATCATATATATTTATGAACTCATGTATTTCTTAACAGCATATACTTGTTCAGTGTGAACAAAAATTCCAGGTACTGTGTTAGATGAAGTTGCCTCCCTTACACCTTTCATTGCTGTATTCTCAGTATTAGTTAAGGACAACAAAGAGTTAAATTCATGTTTATGTACAGGATTTAATCTTGATAAATTTGATGGTTGAGCGGGGAGCTAGGGGGATGGCTCAGCAGTTAAGAGGACTTGTTCTAGCAGAAAAATCAGGCTTAGTTCCTACATGATAGCTCAGACCCACCTTTTCCAGGGAGTTAAAAGCCCCTTTGTGGCTCTATTAGGAACTAGGCACACATGTGGTATATACACATACATGCAGGAAAAACACTTATTCACATAAAATAAAAATAAATCTTTAAACAAACAAAACCATTTGAAAACTTGATGATGAGTAAAATGGGATATGATTTTGTTTTAACTTAGATTGCAATTTGAAATTGTATAATACAATAATGTTGATGACGTTTACCTGTATGTTTTTAAATGAAATAATGACAACCTCCAGTTTTAAAAATCCTCAGAATTTCAAATTATCTATGATGATAATTTGTGGTAATTTGTGTTGTGTTATGGTAAGGCTACGGCACACAGAGAACACCATTGCAAACTGAGAAGCAGAAAACCCAATCAACTTTTGTTAGTTTTCTTAGGAGAATAGAAGCTTTAGATTGTGTAAGAACCTGTAAATGCATCATCTTCATAACACCAGGCACTCTCAATGCAATCACAGTGCCATTACCACCTAACCGTTCTTAAAATATAGAATATATGTCAGTGAAAAAAATGTCTTGCAAAGTATTGATGAGACATCAAAGAATGATTGAGAATGAAGACTCGAAGTCACAGCAATTGATGGCAAAGCAAAATAGCAATAATGTCAGCCATGTAGCAGCAAGAACTTGCCAACATGTCTTAGAGCAGCCAAATTGACAAGACCGATGGCATTGTGTAGAAATTCAGTAAACCAAGAGAAATAAATCCTCAGCTATATCCTCCCACTCCTACTAAGCTAGAACCACAGAAGGAGGTTAGAGACATGACTGCAGCTTACAAACGCTGGGTGAGATACTCGGGGGGGGGGGTGGAGGGACGTATTTCTCTTTTTAACTGAGTATGTTGAAAGAAAACACACAGCTGGAAAAAATATGGCAGAAGGAATACATGAAGACACATTAAGATATAAATTAGGTATAACCAATTATGAAATAGTAAAAGAAGCTTGACATAACACCACAGTTTCCACCCAGTGATTTCTTTTTTTGAAAGTGTGATTTCTTTTTTATTGAAAAGACATTCTTTTCTCATACAATACATCCTGACCACAGTTTCCCCTCCCTCCTGTCCTTCCAACTCCCTCCCACCCCACCCGCCCTATGCCTCAGGTCCATTCCCTCTTTAGATTCCAGTTTCCTTTCAGAAAAGAACAGGCTTCCAAGAGACAAAAGACAAACATGACAAAACAAAATACAGTAAGACAAGGCAAAAGCCCTCATGCAGTCTGGACAAGGCAACTCAATAGAAGGAAAAGAGTCCCAAGAGCAGGCAAAAGAGTCAGAAACACACCCACTCCCACTGTTAGAAGTCCCACAAAACACCAAGCTGAACAACCATAACATACATGCACAGTGCTTGATGTGGACCCGCATAGGCTCCATGCTTGCAGCTTCAGTCTCTGTGAGCCCATGCAAGCCCTGATTAGTGATTCTGTGGGCAGTGCTCTTCTGGTGCCCTCCATCCCCCCTGACTCCTACAATCTTTCTTTCCCCTCTTCCTAGCTCTGAAGGGAGGAACCCAGTGGAGACCTCCAATTTACACTCTCTCTCCCCATGTCTTAGTTAGGATTTCTATTGCTGTTAAGAGACACCATAACCATGGCAACTCTTATACAAGAAAACATTTAATTGGGGCTGTTGTAAGTTTCAGAGGTTTAGTCCATTCTCATCATGGCGAGAAGCATGGCAGCATGAGGCAGACATGGTGCTGGGGAAGGAGCTGAGAGTTCTATATCTTGATCCACAGGCAGCAGAAGCAGACTGTGTTTCCTGCACGGGGTGTCATTTGAGCATATGAGATCTCAAAGCCCATCCCCCCAGTGACACCTTCTTCCAACAAGGCCATACCTATTCCAACAAAGCTGCACCTCCTAATAGTGCCACTCCATATGGGCCAAGCATTCAAACACATCAGTCTATGGGGGCCATCCCTATTCAAACCACCACACCCCATAACATCTGGCTGTGGATCTCTGCATGTGCTCCCACCTGCTGTCTGAGGAAGCCTCTCCAATGACAACTGGACTAGGCACCAATCTATGAGTAGGGCAGAATGTCATTAGGAACATTAAGAATCATTTCATTGATTGTTTGTAGCTAGAGTTTTTCTGCCTGGCCCACAGTCAGGACAAATCTCCGTCACCCGCCAGTCCCACAGCCGCTCAAACCCGACCAAGTAAACACAGAGACTTATATTGGTTACAAACTGTATGGCCGTGGCAGGCTTCTTGCTAACTGTTCTTACAGCTTAAATTAATCCATTTCTATTAATCTATACCTTGCCACATGGCTCGTGGTTTACCAGCATCTTCACACGCGGCTTGTCATGGTGGCGGCTGGCAGTGTCTCCCCCACAGCCTTCCACTTCCCAGAATTCTTTTCCTTGTCCCGCCTATACTTCCTGCCTAGCCAATGGCCAATCAGTGATTTATTTACTGACCAATCAGCAACACACTTGACATACAGACCATCCCACAGCAATTGTTTGTTGTTTTGTCAGTCATGTTTGGTTCCACCCTAAGTCTCTGGGCTATCTACCCCCTTATTTCTGGTCTTCCAGGCAGTGTTGGGCATGCGTTCCCTCTCATGGCATGGGCTTCAAATTAGACTAGTCATTGGTTGGCCACTCCCACAAGTTTTGCCCCAGCACATCTTGCAGGCAGGACAGTTAGTATGTCAAGAGTATTGTGGCTGGGTGGGTGTACAGTTTTCTCTTTCCATAGCCTACAGAGTACCTTCCTGAACCAAAAAGTCTAGACTGTAGGGGTGAAGGCTCCATGCATGCACCAGCTCAGCCTCTCTACATTCAATGAACTGTGTGAATGTTGTCCTCTGCAATGGGGCCCCAACTGTCAATTTTCAGAGCATGACCCTCTGTCCTAGCAGATCACCCTGGGTTGTTTAGGGTCTCCAAAGAACCCCTTGGGCCAACAACTCAACCAAATGCAACCCAGTCCTATCACTGAAACCCTTGCTTGGGTACATAAGATGGCCAGTTTAGACTTTATATCCTCCATTACTAGGAGTCCTCACTAGGGTCACCCTTATAAATTCCTGGAAGTTTCTACTGCACTAGGTTTCTGTGGTGACCCCAAATGCCCCCTAAATCCATCTGTTTCTCTCTGCACTCTCTCCCTCTATCTCCCCTAATCTGATCCCTCCCACTCCCATCCTCACCATCCCCCATTCCACCTGTAACACCTATGCTATAAGCTTTCAAAAGAGAGGAAAACTCTTCCATTATAAACTGGTAAGGAGTTAAAGAGAGGAAATCCATCCTGAGCAGAAAATTTTATTTTTTTGATAGAAATGTTGCATACTCTCCGATAGAGGTCTTAGGTCCAGCCTTCTCTGCCTTAAGTATAAAAAATGTGCAGTAAACCTGAATTGCAAGATCAGTTCTTGTAGTATGTGAGGCAGAAGTTCAGTGGTGCAGTTCAAACAACATAAAGTCTCTTGGTGGAAAGGGGTCTCTATTTTTGTTTGTTTGCTTTAATATTAACTCAGTATGAATATATGAATAGAATACATACACCAAAGATTTACATATTAGTTGATATATAAATATAAGAAATCTAGACGGACCTTCCCACTGTCTAAGAACAGAAAGTACATGGGCTCAGGAAACAAATTTCATGGGTGAGTGGGCAGGCTATGACATAAGGACAATTGCAGTACTACTTTATAAAGCTTCAAATTTGCATTAGCACATGCCCATAGCTGAGGTCAACACCTGGCAAAGAATAAGCACCCAATAACTATTACTTGTATCTGAAAGCAACATAACACTAGCTCAAAAATATTACCAGTCTTACCTCTTAGTGTCTGCCTAAAGACAGTTGACAAGCAGCATAAAGTAAGTATGCATGTGGATAGAACCGATTACTAAACAAAACAAACTATTTGGAATGATAAACTGCTGAAATTGGTCCTACTTCTCAAGTTTGTGCCTATGCACCCTTAGACTCTTTTTAACATCCCAGAGTCTCAATGAAGTGATATGAAAGATGAAGAGAGAACATTTAAAAAGCAGGTAGAAAGAGTTGTGCCCCATTTGGAAAACGTTACAAGGTATCTAAAAGTTGAAGTGTAAAAAGGGATTGTTCTATCCTCAGTAAAAACACCCAAAAGGATAAAATGCAATCAGTGTAGTAGAAACATTTTTTTTGTTTATTTATTTATATGTTTATTCATTTCATCATACCCGGTTACATTTTCATGCAAGTATATAGTGTACTATAAACCAGTCCTTGAGATTCACTGCCCTCCCCTTTTCTCCCATCTCTTCTCCTGCTAGGCTCCTTTTGTCCATAGACAGCTTTTCTTCTACTGTCATGTCATCGGTACATGAATTTATGCATCTATATAAAAACCTAAGACCAACATATGAAAAAAAAGTCCATTGTGCCCAGATACCACATTTTCTTCCTTCCTTTTTTCTTTGTCTTTTTTGTTTGGTTTTTTTCTTGTTTGTTTGTTTAATTTTGGGTTTTTGATTTTTCTTTCTTTCTTTTTTTTTTTTTTTTGTTTGTTTGTTTTTTGAGGCAGGATTTCTCTGTGTAGCTTTGGTGCCTGTCCTGGATCTCGCCATATAGACCAGGATGGCCTTGAACTCACAGAGATCCTCCTGGTGCTTCCTCCCAAATGCTGGGATTAAAGGTGTGTGCCACCACCGCCCAGCTGGTTTTTTGGTTTTTCAACACAGTTTCTCTGTGTAACAGTCCTGGCTGTCCTGGAACTCATTTTGTAGATCAGGCTGGCCTCAAACTCACTGAGATCTGCCTGCCTCTGCCTCCTAATTGCTGGAATTAAAATCATGCACCACCTCAGAGTTGTTTTGATTTGCATTTCCCTGATAATTAGGGATGTTGAGCAATTCCTTAAATGTCTTTCAGTCATTTGAGTTTCCTCTGTTGAGAATTCTCTGTTTAGTTCTATAGCCCATTTCTTAATTGGACTGTTGGGCATTTTGATGTCTAATTTCTTGAGTTCCTTATATATTCTGGATATCAGTCCTCTGTCAGATGTGGGGTTGGTGAAGATCTTTTCCCATTCTGTAGGCTGTCTCTTTGCCTTGTTGACAGTATCCTTTGCTCTACAAAAGCTTCTCAGTTTCAAGAGGTCCCATTGATTGATTGTTTCTCTCAGTGTCTGTGCTACTGGTGTTCTATTTAGGAAGTGGTCTCCTATGCAAGTGAGTTCAAGACTACTTCCTACTTTCTCTTCTAGCAGGTTCAGAGTAGCTGGATTTATGTTGAGGTCCTTGATCCACTTGGACTTAAGTTTTGTGCACGGTGATAGATATGGATCTATTTGCAGCCTTCTACATGTTGATATCCAGTTATGCCAGCACCATTGGTTGAAGATGCTTTCTTTTTTCCATTGTGCACTTTTGGCTTCTTTGTCAAAAATTTTATGTTCATAGGTGTGCGGATTAATGTCAGGGTCTTCAATTCGATTCCATTGGTCCACATGTCGGTTTTTAAGTCAGTACCAAGCTGTTTTTATTACTGTAGCTCTATAGTAGAGCTTGAAGTCAGGGATCATGATGCCTCCAGAGGTTGTGTTATTGTACAGGATTCTTTTGGCAATCCTGGGTTTTTTGTTTTTCCATATGAAGTTGAGTAGTATTCTTTCCAGGTCTGTGAAGAATTGTGTTGGTATTTTGATGGGGATTGCATTGAATCTGTAGATTGCTTTTGGTAAGATTGCCATTTTTACTATGTTAGTGCTGCCTGTCCATGAGCATGGGAGATCTTTCCATTTTCTGACATCTTCTTCAATTTCTTTTTTTAGGGACTTAAAATTCTTGTCATATAGGTCCTTCACTTGCTTGGTTAGTGTTACTCCAAGTGCTGGGAGTCCAATTAGCAAGAATGAGGAGGGTTTATATGAGCGAGAATTGTTGAGACCAAGGTTGGATAAAGCACAGGGACAAATAGCCAAACGAATGGAAACACATGAACTATGAACCAATGCCTGAGGGGTCCCCAACTGGATCAGGCCCTCTGAATGGGTGAGACAGTTGATTGGCTTGATCTGTTTGGAAGACATCCAGGCAGTGGGACCGGGTCCTGTGCTCATTGCATGAGTTGGCTGTTTGAAACCTGGGGCCTATGCAGGATCGCTTGGCTCGGCCTGGGAGGAGGGGACTGGACCTACCTGGACTGAGTCTACCAGGTTGATCTCAGTCTGTGGGGAAGGCTTTGCCCTGGAGGAGGTGGGAACGGGGGTGGGCTGGGGGAGAACAAGGGAATCTGTGGCTGATATGTAGAACTGAATTGTATTGCAAAAGAAAAATAAAAAAAAAATTTTTAAAAATCATGCACCACCACTACCTGGAAAATATTGCATTTTTTTTATCTGCTCTTCTGTGATAGGCATCTATTGACAGGTGTTGCTATAATCCAAAAAGGAGTCAGTGTAAATGAGTGAGTACCTTGTTATAGGCAACCAGACCTACCCTGGCTTCCTCATCAGAACCTGCATGCTACCCCTCATATAATCTGTGAAAATAATATGAGGACTGAAAGGTCAGAGAAGGGGCTTGCTGATGTTGGTGTCCCTGCTTCCTTTAGTAAGTGGGAATTATTTTCCATCCTCGTTCTCTCTGTGGGGCCTCACGTTTCCCTCTTTCCTCTCCAACATAGGGTATTTACTTTCAACCTACAGATTGCATTCCTTCCAAAACACCCTGTCTTCTCAGACCAACTTCCCCGTAGCCACAAGAGAAAGAATTTGATTAAAACTCTTATGGGGCTATTTGACTAATAGGGGAGATCTTTGTCAAAGTTATCTGGTAGCAAGTAAATCATTCAGTGCATAATGGTATCCATCCTACTTTCTGGATGAAGAACACAGTTTGGAGACCCAGTTACTTCCACTTCACAATAGCAAGGACCCTAGATAAACAGATGACAACTGTGTTTTTCCTATTTCTACTCATTTTGAGGTTGTTAATTTTCCTTCTTTCCCAGCTCCACCTAACTAAGGAATGGCTATTTTTAACAGTATAAGATCATTGCTGGCAATGATTCTCTTTGTCTAACTGATTCAAATCTCAGTAACAACTTTTAAATTTTTGTTTGAGAGTTATTAATAAATAAGCAGGTTTTATCTGCTTATTTACTTGGATTTGGGATATCAGAAATTTTTCTAGATTGCTAGGTGTGGCTATGGTAACATACCTCTACCAAAAGCAACTTAAAGAATACAGTATTTATTTTAGCTTATGCTTCCAGAGGGACAGAGTCCATAGTAGTGGGGCAGCCATGGTATGGTGGCAGGAGGAGGAAGCTGGATGATCATATTTTCTTCTACACAGGAAAGAGAGAGAGAAGGAGAATCTGTAAGGGGTAGTGCACAGGAAGTTTGATAAACTATAAACCCTCACAGCCCACCTGTAGTAATGCTTTTTCTCAGCAAGCCCCCTCCCCCTTCCTAAAGGTTCCACAACCTACCTAAGCTGCTGGCAACTGGAGACAAAGTGTTCAAGTACATGAGACTATGGGAGACATTTCTCATTCAAATCACTGTTGGGACTGGACCCAGAGGCTTATGCATGGAAGGCAAAAGTGCTCTATCAATGAGCTCTATTCAGCCCAGACTTCTTCCCTTTAAAGGTCTGAAGCTGTTATTGGCTCTTTGGGGTTTGCTATTTTTGAATTTTCTAAAAAAAATAAAATTGTAAAATTTCAAGTTTGGTATCTGAAATATATCAAGACAACCAGTAGAGAGATTAGTCTGCTTGTACTCTCCTGTATGTCAAGACCAATATGTTAGACATGAAATTAAAAAAAAAATTATTGACAATCAGCTAAAAATTATGTTCATGTCATAGTACAGGGTTACTTCTGTCACTCAATTCTTTTCTTAAAATCTTTAAGCAAGAAAAAAACCTTAGTTTTAAAACCTAAATCTTACTTTAAAAATCCATAAACACATGCACATAACCACTTATAGAGCATTATAAACTTATTTATTTGAACTTAATAGAAGAGTATTTTTGTTCCAACACTTGTTTGAACTTAAAAATGACAACAAAATGTGCCAGCAAAAAGAATGATTTCTCTCTCCCCCTCTCAACTACTCATCCTCATTTTCAAACATGAGATACAAGTCATCAATTTCATTGTGACTTAGCAATTTATTTACACAGTTTTACTGCTGTGGACGCAACATAGCTGAGTCTTGAGCTTGATGAAATATTGTTATCCACATAATTCATTTTCTGCTGCTTCAACAAGGTGTTTGGATTTGTGGGGGCTCCCATTTGAGGTTGAAATTGAATTGAAAATTCATGCGAAGGCTGTACAGACGAGGCAAGTCTATCAGAAAAGCGTCCATTAAATTTATTCTCTGGTGTCTGGCAGCAAAATGTGCTCCTGAGGCCTTGAAAATAGCTCTCATTATCATATCGATTGGAGCCAACAAATATAACTCAAATCTAAGGTGAATGTAAGTTTATTCCTAGATATTTATAGTGAATTTCTAATATTTATTTTATATATAGCTCATTTTGAGTTTAGTGTAAGGTATTAATGATTACAGTACAATTTATAATTTCTTTTTAGACAGTCCTCACTTATTAAAGATGCTATAGATTGAGATGAAATTAGCAATACCCCATTAATTTGTAGTACATCTTTTAGTACCAGCGATAAAATAAAGCAAAGGCTATATTCATTATAAATTACTCTGTAAGTAGATCCTGTATGCAATGTAGAAACAGGATAGTACAGATGTTTCCTGGACAGATGCCAAGTCACAACAGGGAAATAATAAACAAAAAGATGATGTTTCTTCCCCAATATAGTTTCTTTTATTTGGAGAAATGGGAAGCAATTTGCTAAGTTACAGGGTAAATATACTTATACTCTGTGATGGCCCAATGTCAAGTTTTTCACAAAATATTTAGAGCTGGGGAAGTATTTGAATGTTACACATATATACATAGTATTGTTATTATACTCCAGACAATATGATTAAATGCTAGAAGAACCGGGGGGAGAAGCTACCTTCCACCCATGACTGTGCAGTAAAGACACCATTGACCAGACTGTGAGATTTCTTACACTTTGTGATAAATGTTGCTTATTTCAACTACCAGGAGTCTCATATATAAACACACAGCAGAATAATCACACACACACACACACACACACACACACACACACACACATATATACACACACAAAGGGACACAGAGAGAGAGAGAGAGAGAGAGAGAGAGAGAGAGAGAGAGAGAGAGAGAAATAGCATTAAATTGGGCCAAGAGAAATGATAGCGAGATAACCCTATAATGGCAACCAAGAATATATACCCATAAAAAGAGATGGGCATTCCCAGCAGAGAGTTGATTACTCACAGTTCTTCAGGGAGCTGGCAGGAAACAAATGGCTGAGAACCATTAAATAGTTTAAGGATTGAGAAAAATCAGCAACTTAGTTACAGTAGAATACAATACTTAAAGTCATGGATTCCTAAAGTTTAACCTGAGTTTCATTCCTCTTTTACCCCATTACTGTGGGATCTTGAGCAAGATGTTTCCTCTTTAAAATAGATATAAATATACACTCACATCATAATATCATTAAGTTTGGGAAGTGTTTAAAATATAGTAATGTTTATTGTATTTGTCACTTTTATTTGTTATCATTATTATAATGAATTACTTGACCAGAACCAAGGACCCCATTTCCCAGGACTTTATGAATGAAAATCTAAATATAGTTTTTCTTTCATTTTGATATTTATGATCTTTAGCATCAAGCAGGTTAATTAACTTGATAGAATCTCTAATTGTATAAAAAAGAGAATAAATTCACTTTTTTCTATCCTATTATTAATATGAATATAACATTGTGTATATAAAATGTCTGACCTAAATAACTATACAAAAATAATATACAGAGAGGAAATATAAAAACAGAAAAAAATTAAATACTATGCCAAAGTTTCCATCATAAAAGAATAAGCAATTCTATGGATTTGACTGAGATATCTTAGAAGGTCTACAAATAGAATCTTTTAGCAATATTTACTCACTGAAGCCCTTATCTCAAAATAGTTTCTGTATGCATTCATATATATACATGTACATATGTATATGAGGTACCATAGCTAGAGAGTTTTCTCTCTGGGTTCCGCCAAGTCCCGACAGTCCAACAGCCCACTTATAAAATAAATACACAGATGCTTATATTATTTAAACTGTTTGGCCTAATGGCTCAGGCTTCTAGCTATCTAGTTCTTACATCTTAAATTAATCCATTTCTATAAATCTATACCTTGCCACGTGGTTCATGGCTTACCAGTATCTTCACATGCTGCTTGTCATGGCGGAAGCTGACAGTGTCTCCCTCCACCTTCCTGTTCTATCAATTCTCCTCTCTGTTAGTCCTGCCTATACTTCCTGCCTGGCTACTGGCCAATCAGTGTTTTATTTATTGACCAATCAGAGCAACACATTTGATATACAGACCATCCCACAGCAAGTTACATTTGTAAGTAAGTATGTAGATATCTGAGAAAAATCATCCATATTTTTCTTTGGTTGCTTTACACCTTGGTTCTGACGTAGGATCTCTCACTGACCTGGGACTCAAATAGGCTAGGCTGGATGGCCACTGTCTTAGTCAGGATGTCTGGTGCTATGAAGGGACAGCATAATCATGGCAACTCTTAGTACAGAAAACATTTAATTGGGGCTGGTTTACAGTTTCGGAAGTTTAGTTCATTTTCATCATGGCAGGAAGCATGGAGAAATGCAGGTAAACATGGTGCTGGAGAAGGAACTGAAAGTTCTAAATCCAGATCAGCAGGCAGCAGGAAGAGAGAGCAACACCAGGACTGGCTTGAGCATCTGAGACCTCAAAGCCCTCCCCCAGCGACACACTTCCTCCAACAAAGCCACACCTACTCCAACAAGGTCACACCCCCTAATAGTGCTACTGCCTATGGGGCTATTGGGGCCATTTTTGTTCAAACTACATTCCACTCCCTGGCCCCCATAATCTTGTAGCCATATAATAATGAAGAAATGCATTCAATCCAACCTCAAAAGTCCCCATAGTCTATAACAGTATCAGCACTGTTTAAAAGTCCTAAATTCAAAGTTTCTTCTGAAATTCATACAATCTCTTAATTATAATTACTAGTAAAAGCAAAATGAAAAAAGCAAATCACATACTTCCAACATACAATGGCACAGGCTATATATACATTACCATTCCAAAAATATGAAAGAGGACATAGTGAGGAAATACTGGACCAAAGCAAAACTGAAAACCAGCTGGGCAAACTCCAAACTCTATATCTCCATATCTGATGCCAAAGTTCTCTTCAGATCTCCAACTCCCTTCAGCTTTGTTGACTGTAACACATTTCTTTCCCTTGGGCTCGCTCTACTCCCTGTTAGCAGCTTGCCTTGACATATATCCTATACCTCTGGCATCTCCAAAATCTTGGAATCTCCAAGGCAATCCAGGCTTCAACTTCACAGGTTCCTGCAACAGCCTCTCTGGGCCTCCAAGCAAGGACACCTCTGCCACACTCCTGGCCTTGATGGCTTTCTGAAGTTGCAGAGGGAGATTCTATAACTTTTTTTTTTCTATCCTTGACTCTAAAGCCAGAACCACATGGCTGAAGCCGCCAAGTTATGCTGCTTTCTAGGACTGTGACATGACTCCTTCGTTCAAGAATATCTTCATCAAATTTCTGGTTTTGATTGTTTCCTTCACTGCCTAAACTTGGCTGTCCTAAAACTCAATCTGTAGACCAGGCTGACCGGGAACTCTGTAATCTACCTGCCTCTGTCTCCTGAGTGCTAGAAGTAAAGGTGTGTACTACCATACCTGGCTCTAAGCTTTTCTTTAATCCTTTTCACAAGTTGGAAGCCTAGCTGAATGGGGTCTTGCCCTGAAGTCACAACTCCCTGTGTTCCATTTATTATCAAGATTTTCTTTTACCTGTTTATCTCCTTGAACACTAGGAGTTAGTTCCCTTACACTTCCTAGTGCCCCCTTTCTTTTCAAACTCTACATTTTGTGTTTTTCCTTGCTCAGCTTGCTCCTTTTCATTATAGATCTGCATAAGCATGGCCATTAATAACCAAGTAACAGTCAATACTAGGCTGTCTGGAAATCTCCTCTGCAAAAGCTGTAACCCTTCAATTTAGTCTCAGGCTGATTTTTGGACAAGGGCAAAAAAACAGCCACGTTCTTCACCAAAATATGAGAACAGTCTCTAGGCCACAAACTAATATTATTCTCCTCTGAAACCTCTTGATCCATGCCTCCACAGTTCAAATCACCCTCAGCACCACTGTCCTCCATATTCCTAGTAGGATGGCCCATTAAGCCCTACTTAAAACATTCAAGTGCTTTTCTAATGCAAAGTTCCAAAGTCAAATTCCTCCAAACAAAGGCCTGGCCAGACCTATCAAGGCAATACCCTAGTGCCTAATACTAAGTCTTCTGTCTTAGTTAGGGTTTCTATTGATGTGAAGAAACACTATGACCACAGCAACTTTTATAAAGGAAAACATTTAATTGAGGCTGGTTTGCTATTTCAGAGGTTTAGTCCATTATCACCGTGGCAGGAAGCTCATCATGGTGGGAAGCATGGAGGCATGCAGGCAGACATGGTACTGGAGAAGGAGCTGAGAGTTGTACATCTGGATTAGTAGGCAGCCGGAAGAAAGAATGACACTGGACCTGGCTTGAGCATTTGAGACCTCAAAGTCCATCCCCAGTGACACATTTCCTCCAACAAAGCCATGTGTACTTCAACAAGGTCACACATCCTTAATAGTCCCACTCCCTATGAACCTATGGGGACCATTTTGATACAAACCACCACAACTAGTGAGCCTTAAAGATTTACCTGGAGATATAGGCATGTATATCACTATATCCTGTTTGTTTGTTTTTTTTAAGTGAATCTGGGAATGCTTGTGTACTTCATTAACAGAGCTATTGCTATCTCATGAGCCCAGCACTCACCTTTTATGGGAAAAAAATTGAATTCTTTTCAGCATTCTGAAATTGTGTGTTAAAGCTAATGGTCTGTGTGTCATTATTCATAATCAGGCATTGCTAACAATAATACATATATTTATGAGGTTGAAATGCCATATATATTAGTCAAATGTTAAAAAATTTAGTTCAAACTGGCTCTAGTCTAGGAGCAAGGCTGATGGGAGCACAGCTTCTTCCAACATGGTGACAGTCAGAAGATCCAAGCATTAGCCTCTCTCTAGACTCAGAACTGCTGGACAGTCTGTCTAGCTTCCTGCATTAGAAAGGAGAGAATCATAGGCATCTCTTTGGGTAAATACATCTTATGTGGTTCTAGTAAAATATTCTGTCCTGGCCAATTTTTTTTTTTGTCCACTTTAGTCATTTGAGAAGATGGAACCTCAATGAAAAAATACTCCCACCAGATATATTGGCCTGTGGGGAATTTTCTTTATTAATGATTGTTGTGGGAAGGCCTAGCTATCTGTGGGCAGTGCTATTTCTTGGAAGGTGATCCTGGATTATACATACATATATACGTGTATATATATATATATATATATATATATATATATATATATATATATATGTGTGTGTGTGTGTGTGTGTGTGTGTGTGTATACATATGTATATATACATATATATATACATATGTGTATATATGTGTGTATATATATGTGTGTGTGTGTGTGTGTGTGTGTGTGTGTGTGTGTGTGAGCTGAGTCAGCAATGAAGAGCAAGCCAGTAAGCAGCATTCCTTCATGGTCTCTGCTTCAATTAATTCTTGTCCCAGGTTTCTGCCCTGCTTGGGTCCCTGCACTAATTTCCCTCAGTAATGGAATGTGACCTGAGAGTTGTTAGAAGAAATAACTTTCTTCCCAAGATAACTAAGACTAAATCTCATAATATCCAGCTAAGACAGAAGGTCTTGAATCATTGTCTGAGCTAACCAGTGCTATCAAAGAGTCATTGTTATAATAATGGCTTCTAGATCATATTACATATTATATGATATGGATATCTAGATCATATTGCACAACATACATAGTATATACATATATACACATATATTTTCTATTGATCTTTAGATCATCTTATACACACACACACACACACACACACACACACATACATTGTTAAGTCTCAACCCCTGGGAAAAATGGCTGTGGTGATTATTTAACATATCAGAGTGGATGTAGCTGCCAGGTTCTCCCATCATTCCTCAGTCCCTATGTGTTACAAGGTATGGCTGGCATACACTACCCTCAAACCCCCAAACTCACCAGTCCAAGGACTGAGTTACCCTTCCCTCAGAGGCTCTTCCATATATAATCCAGCTATTTGTTTACCACCCCTTTTGTACCTTATCCCTCTTGGCTGCTACACCTGGTTCCCCTCTTCCCTCCCCCCCCCCCCCCGCCATGCTCCTCACATGGCTCAAGGTCATGTCCACTCTGAACTCTTCTGATGTCTGTGACTCTGGCTATGCTCTCCCTTTTGTCTAGAGTTAACTTTTTTCTGCACCATACATAGGGGCAGTCATGTCCTTTCCTTTTTATTTCTTTTTTTTTTCCATTCATATATATGATATGTTGATTTCAAGATTGACTCTGGTTACCTTTTGCATGACAAGTTGACACTTTTTATAATAATTTAATGTGAATGTGATTAATAGAAAAGTTGGATTTATGCTTTAAGAGAGAAATATTACAGTTCAAATCTTGCACTTAAAAAGCTTTCAGAAACTTTGTTTCTGTCATTTTTATACTTTATAATATACAGAGAAAATGGTGCTTAAATGTGAAAGCAGGGCAGCATAAAATGAACGAAAAACCTGTTATGGTCAGTAGACCAGCAAAAGAAAGAAGCAAGGTTTCCTTGAATGTTAATTCAGAAAAAGCTATTTGCTTCCAAGTACAAATGGTACCCATTAAAAATCCCTATAGTTGTTCTCCCTCAGCTCTAGATATGTCTAAGGGACAGAACCTGAGACACCTGTCCCTTGTTTTCAATCCATGACCTTTTGGATTCACCCAACCCCTTTCCTAGCCTGGACATCCAGATTCTTGAAGTCTTGCTTTCTGGCTCCAGTAAATTCTTGAATATTCTATTAGCATGCAAATGCCATAGTGACACTCAGGCCTTCCTGTGCATTGAATGAAAGGACAGAAAGGTCACTAACTTAGAGTCAACTCGGGGCCCTGCATGAATTCATGATTAGCCCTGATCTTTTCATTTGAAATGAGTTTTGAACACAAAGTACACATCCCAGGGAAGGGGGGTTTATCCTGACCAAATTGAAACTCCCCACATATTCCAAGGATGTCTTGAATCCTCTCCCAGGAGCAGCTAGAATGAAAAAAGAACCGAGTTTTCAGCACAGTGGCAGGAGTCTTTTCTGCCTGGTCAGTGCTGGGTCCTACACATTGCTAATAATTCTGATGTACATCTGACTCAGTCCATTTGCACCACAGCAGAATACTGGCCTATTTCTACAGAGCACCTGGTCTGAAATACATGCCCCAAATCTTAACTTATACATGCAATTGCAAGCATTTTGAAGTTGGAAATGAAGTAAACTATTGAAAAGTTTAACAGTATGAGAATGAACAGTTTCAGGGGTGGTGGAGGCCCAGGACAATGTTCCAGACTGAATGATCAAAGCAGCCAGCAGGAGGCCTGTGTGTTTACGTTGAGCTTCAGAGATTTTTAACTGGAAGGTTGTAGCCCATATTTGAACATTTTACATTCTTGAGGTAAGGTCCAAAATGACAGTGCTGGTGATATTGTCCTAAACAGAAGGACTTTAGTCTGGTAAACAGAAGGAATATTGGATAAACAATGTGAGTTTCTGTTTCCTGAAAAAGGAGGTCTCTCAAGATGGTTTCTGTTTACCAGGTACCTCCCTTAATCAACCCCAAAGGTCAATAACCTGAAGCAAGGACATCTAATTCCTGGTCAGTCCCTAACAGTCTCTATCAGCTCCATCACCCTACCCTGCTGACACCTAAAATCACCTTACTTTTCTGTCATTTTGCTCTACTCTCTGCCCCTGCAGCCTCCTCCGCCCCTGCCCTCCACCCCCCTTGAGAGATAGTCTTCCCCGTTTGATCCCCAATAAACCTTTCTTTCTACTCATGGAAAGTCCCACTTTTGTGGTTTCTCTGCACCCTCACAATATTTCTTAAGTCTCTACATTTTGGAAAGGCAGGGAGGGAGATATTGTTAATCCTGAGATTCAAAAGAGACAAACCAATTCCACCATTTTGATACAAATTTGAAGTAAGCTTTAATCAAATACTGACCAAAACGGGCTTTGGTCAGGACCATTCCAGGTATTTCTCAGCTGAATGGCCCCAAGACACATTTTTTCAAGGGCTTATAAGGACAAACACATATGGCCACCATATTTTCCTATGAGGCTTTGTTATTTTCCAAGAACTAGAACTCCCAGCATTCCAGGAGTTACCTGATCCTTGGGTGGGTGGGGCTTACAGGTTAACATTGGGTCTTAGAATATCATAGTAGAAGTGGATGGCCACTTACAAATGTTTGGTATGCATCCTACCAATCTATCTTCTAGAAACAATATTAACTATAGTCTATTTTTTATAAGCAATTGGTACCAGGTGGAGATAAATGTATGAGTGTATGTGAACCAAAAATTCTTGAAAATTTTAATATACACAATTCATTATTATTAAGATCAAAAGTATTTGTCTTATTCAAAATGCTTTACAGTTTGTCCATAGTTGGACTACTTTTGGTAGTTTGAAAAATATATTTTTTGTGTACTCCAATTCTCCCTAAGTCGCTGATAAAATGAGGAACTTACTCATTTGATTCATTGATAAATAAAACTTCCATCTGTTCTGTGGTGCCTGGAGGGTATTTCTCATGGTCCTGTGTCCAACTCTCAGCAATGGGTAGGTTTGAGAATAGAATCCTGTTTATACTTTCTGTGTAGTTGGGTCTGGACAAAGTTTTCATTCAAAGATATTGAGATGTGTGCTCAGATCTTTAAATATTAAGCACATAAAACAAAGTTTATGCTACTTCTACCATCTGGTTCCAGGTCTCAGTACCTCTTGTGGTGATTCTTTGTGCTGCTACTTTCCTGTTGTGATAAAAACCATGACCAAGGCAAGCTATAGAAGGAAGGATTTATTTGGGTTTATGTTTCCAGAAGGATGAGAGTCCATCATGGCGAAGAGGGATAACAGCAAGTGGCAGGCATGACAGCAGGAAGCTAAAAATCATTTCTTGAACATAAGTATGAAACAGAAATAGCAAAGTGGAAGTAGGAGTAAGCCTATACAAGGTATCAAAGTCCACATCTGTCCAAGTTTCATCTCCTAAACTTTCCCAGACAATATCACCAACTGGGTACAAAGTTTTCAAATACCGAAGCTTATGGAGGACATTTCTCATTTAAACCATCATATTTTTCTACAGTGTTCCACTTTGTGAAAGCATGGGTAACTAGCTTTGTCTTTCACAAAACCTATCTATTATCAGCTGTGCCTTATTATTTTTTTTTTTAACCAACTTTTCTTCTAAACTCCACTCTTGGAAGTCTAGTCTAGTGACTAGGGGCCCAATTGATTGAAATTCAAAAGAAAAAAAAAACCTAAACATTTTCTGCTTAAATTATGCCAACATGTAACAGATGCTGAATATATAATGACAGATGAAATCCAAAATGATACCCTCTTGAGTATAGCTTAAAATGTAAGCAGAATATTATAGCATTTGTCTTAGTATCATAATTTGCACCAAAAATATACCAGTATTTCAATGCAAGGGGAAATCATCTTGAAAATAAATGAAAAATATACTTTAACAATGTTGGCCATTGGCTCTCAATTCTTTTTCCTTCTAATATTCCAGATCAAAATAGTTGTATAGTTTAAATTTCAAACAAATATTTATGGAATTCCTATACTATGTCAGAAGCTGTTACAAGATCTGGAGACACAGCACTGAATGACAACAAAAGGTCTGTAATAGAGTGGTATAGATGATAATGAAATGGATTATAACAGATAGTGCTACTAAGAAAACTAAGGCAGAGCTAGGGGATGAAGGTGCTGATCAGTTTTAGAGGGTTATTAGGAAGGTTTCTCTGATGCAGTGACATTCCAGTCTCCTACATACAGTTCATGTGGGAGATGCACTAAGAAAAGAGTGGTGGTATGTTCACACACAGTATCTTTACTTGTACCTTTTGTGGTTAATATGTGTGATAACTATGTGAATGAGGCAAGTGAATGAGGAACTACAGAGCTCTAAGGAGGAAAAAAATGTAATAGAATGAACTTGGTGGATATACAATGTAATCTATATGTATATTTTTTGTGTGATATTTTCTATGTAACCTTATTTTGCTGTTTGGTGGTGCTGGCCATTGATAATGCTTAACTTTATCTAAGCACTGTACTTCAGAAGGATCCTGGAGATTAAGACACAACTAACTATACCCCACTTGTATTAAGAAATGGCTTCCTCCAAAGAACCATTGTTTCCCATGTCACTTTATAGGATTTGAAAGTACAATATCCCTTTGCCAAAGACAAGGTCAGACATAGACTCTGTATTCTCATTCTTTGTCTCATGAATGATTGATGATTTGACTATATCAAACGTCCTTGGCAAAACCTAGTGAGGCTTCTTCCACCCACAGCCATACATAGCCTTTATCAAACCCACAAAACCTCTTCAACACTCCCTACTAAAACTTCCTAGATGAAGATACATTCACTGACTGTTCAGCTGGAATCTCCAGCTTAGCCACATTTCTCTCTCACCAAACCTTGCTCTCTCAGAAAAACCACCCGAAAGTCCGGTTGTGGCAGATCCTCCCCTGAAGCTGCTAGCTGCCCACAACCCTGCCTAAAAGTGTACTATACTTGGGCACAAAGCCAGCTTGTAGCTGACACATCATCATCCCTCGACTACAGGTTTCATAAACATCAGGCTTTAGATCAGCCATGTGATTTTTCCTGCCCCCTTCTCCTGCCTCAATCTCTGGAGGAGTCATCTGGGAGCAGCTTTGCCCAGAATAAACCTGGTCTTTCACTTTTTAATTCAGTTTGATATGACTTACCACATCGGTGGAGAAACCTACCATCAGAGTACAGAAAACTGACTACTGACAAACTGTCTAGGGATGATATGAGCTCATCTTGCACCTCATATCCGGCTCTTTGTCCTCACTTATCCTTTGCTCTTGAGACATTTAGAAATCTTTCAGTTGTGTATTCTCCCCGGTTCCATTCTTTTCCTTATAGTATACTGTTCTTTTTTAATCCAGCTGACCCTTTCCTAATACCTAAAATGCTTTGTAAAGTTCTAGATTGTAATGTACATTTAAATCGTCATTTGTTTATACTCAATCAACATAGATTATGTCAGGTTCCATTATTAATTTCTGGAAGCGAAATAGATTAAATAAATAAATAAATAAATAAATAAATAAATAAATAAATAACCAAGAAAAGGGAAAGAAAACAAAATATGAAACAAAACAATCAGAAACCTTCCCTGTGAAAGATTACAGTGGTTTGAATAAGAATGGTCCTCACAGACTCATATACTTGAATATTTAATCACGAAGAAGTGGAACTCTGATAGAATTAGGTGGTGTGGCCTTTTTGGAGAAAGTGTATCACTAGGGGGTGGACTTTGAGGTTTTAATAGCCCATGCCAGGCCCAGTATTTCTCTGTCTGCCTATCTCTATCTCTCTGTCTCTCCATCTCTGTCTGTCTCTGCCTCTCTGTTTCTCTGTGTCTCTGTGTCTCTCTGTCTCTCTCTGTCTCTGTCTCTCTCTCTCTCTCTCTCTCTCTCTCTCTCTCTCTACCTATGAGTCAGGATATAGCACTCCGCTAATGCTCCAGCACCTGCCTGCAGGCTGCCATGCCCTCTACCATGATAATAATGGACTAAACCTCTGAAACTGTAAGCAAGACCACAATCAAATGCCTTGCTTGGAAAGAGTTGCCATTGTCCTGGTGTCTCTTCATGGCAAGAGAACAGTGGCTAAGACATGGAGATATATCAACAAGTGATCTGTTTAATATCTAATATGATACTTCACGCAATGAAAAACTTTAAAGTTAGGAAGAGAAAGCTAGCTTGTTTTTTGAGAGGGTTATATTTTTAATCCAAGTGGTCAAGGATCCAGTTAAACAATGTCTGCACTTTGGAGTGGAATGCAGAAACTGCCGGTTTCCAGTCCTAGGGGCTGTGAATGACAGTCGCCCAGGCTTCCTAATACCAGTGGTGACCAAGGTCAGCGAAGCATGTCCTCTGATCATCTAGAGCAGTATTGCAAAAGAAAATCACAGATGTTAGTGGGGTTATTTGTGAAATTTCCAATTTGCATTTCCAAGAGACATTCCTATTCCAAACATGTTAGTCCAGCAAGTAGAGGCGCTACCTAAATCAGTCAGTACCCATTATTTTGAGGTCATGTTCTTTAGGATTTTTTCAGTTCCAAAGATTACCATGTCCCAGAGATCACAAAAAGATCCAAAATTAGGCCAAACTTATATTTTTAAGTTATATACTCTAATAGTTTTTGGGGTTTTTTTTGTTTTGTTTTTTTGTTTTTTAAGAGACAATGACTAGAAATTGATACTGGAACAAATGAAACTCCCTTTTGCTGGCAAAACAGAGTTTCTGGCAAAACTATTAGTCATTCCAGGGCTTTAGGTCCTATGTAATCCGTGCACTGCATGATCACACAATCTCTGCACATGCGTGACATAGCTCTGTAAGCCCATATGCGCATGTGCAGTGGAATCCATAAAAAGTGGGTCACAGACTCCTCCCCCTTTTTCTTCTCCACCCCTCTCCCTGCACATATCTTCCATAGGCCTAAGCACATCCTCTTCTGTCCCTCCCTAATAAACTCTGATAATGGGTTTTGTTGTACCTTGTGGCTTTTTTTGCATGGTAACAGTGTCGCTTAATGAATAACACTGTGCCACTGCACTTTTGGGGTTCATAGTCTTACTAATAAAATAATTTAATAGTAGACTCAAATGGGAACTCAAGGGAAATTTTATTAGAGTATAAAAGAAAAACTCCCAGAATAGGCAAACTATAAATCTCAGCAGCTTCTTGGGAGGTGAGGGGGAGAGAATGAATGAGAGAAGAGTAGGTAGCTTTGGGGTGGTGGTAGGGTGAGTCATATAGTTTAAGACAACAAGGAGATCAAAAACTGTTAAGTTTCAAACCCTAGGACAAATGGCTAAGGTTCCTACTCAATATATCAAAATGAACCTGGTTGATAGGTTCTCCCAGTATCTTTTAGTCCTTACCTCATATAGGCCCTCCTGGCTGGCATATGCCACCCCTTACCATAAACTTCTCCAGCCCAGGGGCTGGGCTGCCTTTCTCCCAGAGGTTCTTCCATATATAATTCAGCCATTTTGGTTAACAACACCTTTCTTACCTTTTGGCCCTCTTGGCTGCAGTACCTGGTTCCCTGCTCTTCCCTCTCCCCACTCCCCACTTTCCTCACATGGCTCAGGGTCATGTTCACTCTGGACTGTCCCAGATGTCTCTGCCTCTGGCTATGCTCTCCCTTTTATCTATAATAAACTTTCTCCTCCACCATGCTTAGGAGCAGTTGTGTCCTTTCCTTTCCTTTTTATTTTATTTTTTCATTCAAAAACAGCAGAAAAGCAATCACTTGGTAGAGAGGGAAGCTTCAGAGAAAGAATAAGGAAAGTTAATGTAGCAGAAAAAGCATACTTCAGTTCTGGCTAACATCTGAAAGAAAGGCAGAAAAAAGAAGAAAAGTTTGTGCCTGTGGTAGTTTGAAAGAAAATGACCCCCATAGGCTCATAGGGATGACACTCTTAGGAGGTGTGGCATTGTTGGAAGAAGTATGCCTTTGGGGACAGATTTTGAGATGTCAGATGCTCAAGCCAGGCCCAATGTGGTGTTCTTTTCTGCTGCCTGCTGCTCTGGATTTAGAACTCCCAGCTCCTTCTCTAGTGCCATGACTTCCTGCATGCTCTCATGCTTCCCACAATGGCAATAATGGATTAAACCTCTGAAACTGTAAGTCTGCCTCAATTAAATGTTGCTGTGGTCATGGTTTTTCATCATGTCAATAGAAACCCTATCTAAGGTATCAGAGATTGGTACGTTGCTATGATAGGCTTGGCCATGCCATTGTTTGGGGGAATTTGGACTTTGAGACTTTGTATTAGAAAAGCAACAGACTGGTTAAAGAGGAGTTTAATGGGCCATACTAGTGGGAGCATGGAGGACAGTGGTGCTGAAGATGATCTGAACTGTGGAGGCCTGGATCAAAAGATTTCAGAGGAGAAAACGTTAGCATGTGACCTAAAGGCTGATCTTATGGTATTTTGGTGAAGAATGTGGCTGTTTTCTGCCACTGTCCAAAAAATTGAGGCTCATTTGAAGAGTTTTTAATTAATTACATTTGTAGGGGAGATTTCACAGCCTAGTATAGACTGTGTCCTGTGGTTCTTAGTGGCCATGATTATGTAGATATATAATGAAAAGAAGCAAACTGAACAAGGAAAATTACAAAATGTACAATTTGAGGAGAAAGGGGGCACCAGGAAATGGAGTACAGCTAATCCTTGTGTTCAATGAGATAAAGAGATTAAAGGAAAGCCTGATGTTAAATTGAATAAAGGGAGTGGTGACCTCAGGGAAACATCCCACACAACTAGGCTTCTAACTTGTGTAATGGAATTAAATCAAAGCTTAGATCCAGGTGTGGTGGTGCACACCTTTACTTCCAGCACTTAGGAAACAGATCTCTGAGTGTAAGGTCAGCTTGGTCTACAAATCGAGTTTCAGGACAGAGAAGCTTAGATAGTGAAGGCAACCATCAAAACCAAAAAGCTAGTAAAGATGTGACTGAATAAGGGGGGCATGTTCCAGTTCTAGCAAGCAATAGAATTTGGCAGTTTCAGCCATATGGTTCTGGCTTTATAGTCAAGGATAGAAGAAAGGGGTTATGGAATCTCCCTCTGTCATTAAGGAAAGCAACTGAGGCCAGGCATGTGCCAGGGGTGTCCATGAATGGAGGCCTAGAGAGGTCATTGTGTGAAACTGTGAAGGTGAAGTCTGGATTGCCTTGGAGACCCTAAAATGTTGGATATGCCAGAGCCATGGGATAACTGCAAAGGAAAACTAAGAAGAAGAGGAACCAGCCCAAGAGAAAGAAGTATGTTGCAGTCAACAAACCTGAGAGGAGTTGGAGGTCTGAAGATCATTTTGACATCAGACATGAAGATGCAGAGTTTGGAGTTTGCCCAGTTGGTTTTCAGTCTTAATTTGGTGTAGTATTTCCTCACTAAGCTCCCTTTTCTCCACTTTGGAATGGTAATGTATATTATATCCTGTGCCATTATATGTTGGAAGTATGTGATCTGTTTTTTTATTTTGATTTTATAGGAGATTACAGTTAAGAGATTACCATGAGTCTTAGAAGAGACTTTGGACTTTTAAACAGAGTTGAAATGACTCTAGACCATGGTGACTTTTGAAGTGGGACTGAATGCATTTCTTCATTCTTATATGGCTACAAGATTATGGGGGCTAGGGAATGGAATGTGGTGGTTTGAATGAAAATAGCCCCCATAGGCTCAAAAGGAGCAATTATTAGGAGGTATGGACTTTTTGGAGTCAGTGTGTTGTTGTTGGAGGAACTGTGTCACTGGGGGTGGGCTTTGAAGTCTCAGATGCTCAAGCCAGGCCCAGTGTGGCATTTTCTTTCTTCTATCTGCTGATTCAGATTTAGAACTCTTAGCTCCTTCTCCAGCACCATGTCTGCCTGCATGTGCCGTGATGATAATGGACTAAACCTCTGAAACTAAACCATCCCCAATTAAATGTTTTCTTTCATAAGAATTGCTATGGTCATGGTGTCACTTCATAGTAATAAAAACCTTAATTAAGACAATGCCTTTCTGACTCAGGCCTCAGAAAGTTGATAGACCTAGTCATAGCATACTCATAAGCACTGCACCAAGGAGGGAAGAAAACACACTATCTTACTATAGGACTAATTATTCTGCCTTTCTCTTTTAAGCAAACTTAAGGTGAGTTGGCCTTTTAGGAGTGGTCCCTTGGCCAACTGTGTGATCTAGTCTAACTGGAGTGTTAGGTGTACACCCAAGCCAGAAATTTTACTGTCTTGACCAGAAGTAGTTTTTCCTGAGGAAATTTTATTGCTACTGAAACAGAATGATGTGTCTTGGGGTGTTTTGACAACATATATTTTTTAATATTGTAACTTAAATAAAACATTTCTTAAAATGTTTTCTGTTATATATCTATCAAATTCAGTATTTAAAAGAGTAATAATGCTTACTGCAGGTTTTAAGGCAGCAACATGGCTGAAAATTTGAAGGCTTGGAGACCACATGTATAGATTAATTTATATTATTTATGATTGCTTAGTGTTTATCAACAGATTATTCCTTCTGTAGTTAGATAATATAAATAAAATGAAAATGTACAGCTGGATTAAATCCAGTATTTATAAGACTGAGGAAATATAAAAGCAATGTAAATAAACTCATATTTCGAGGAATACAACTTAATAAACCCTAGGTAATCCTCTCTCACTCCCAATACCCACTGTTTCTTTCTTAAGATATTCCATCAGGATCTAACTCATTTCTCATAAATAGCTTTAAAATAATAGCACTGGGATTCCAAATGAATGATACTCACAGAAAAACAGATAAATTGTAAAATTTATATCAAAATTTATGACAAAATTCACAGTTACAACTACTGCTTCGCTTCCCTTAAAAGTTCAAGGGTAGTTAGCTGATAATCTCTCTAACATGCAAGGCCACTCATGAAGCAGTAATATAAGGTCATCTCTAAGCCAAATAATCTTTATTGAGGGCTCAAAAAGCTATAGAAAACTACCAAATTCTGATAGTGAGAGAAATTGTCTTATTGGTATTATGGTATTATTGGTAAATTGGTATTATGCAATACCAATGAGAACATACATACAAGTAACATTACACAAACTAAGCAGTTTGTATTTATGTATTTAGTATTATAGATGTAATACATATACATATATGTATATAGCAATAATGAATGAATAAAGAGACTATGACTTTGAAAGAGAGCAAGGAGTGTTCTATGGAAAGGGAAAGAAGAAATTATGTAATTATATTATAATCCCCAAAATGAAATGATTTTAATTTTTAAATTTTGTTTTTATTGATGTGTATGTGTACATGAGTAAAAGTGTCTCCATATTTCAGAGTCATTGGATTCCCTGCAGCTTGAATTACAGGTGCTGTGAGCTGCCTGATGTAGATGCTAGTGTCTTAGTTAGGGTTTCTATCACTGTGAAGAGACACCATGACCATGGCAACTCTTATAAGGAAAACATTTAATTGGGATGGCTTGCTTACATTTTCAGAGGTTCAGCCCATTATCATCTTGGCGGAGAGCATGGCAGAATGCAGGCAGATATGGTGCTATAGCTGTAGCTGCGAGTCCTGCATCTTGTGGACAACAGGAAATCAACTGAGACACTAGACAGTATTCTGAGCATAGGAAACCTCAAAGCCTGCCCCCACAGTGACATACTTCCTCCAACAAGGCCACACCCACTCCATAAAGCCACACCTCCCAATAGTGCCACTCCCTATGAGATTATAGGGGCCAATTACATTCAAACTACCACAGCTAGGAACTGAAATCAGATCTTTTGCAGAAACAATGTACACACTTAACCACTGATCACCTCTCCAGCCTACTGCTGAATCTTTTCTTAGTCATAATAGTAAATTATTAAAATAGTTGAATTTTCTAAGTTCCTCAGCAATGAAGGTCTAATCCTTGTAATGCCTATCACTGAACCTGAATGATACAGAATAACTTTTTAATCATAGAGTGTTTCATATGAATATGCAGGAGTATTGAGATTGTTCTACGAGATGAATCAGTTAATTCATATTCTATACTGTTCTTGGAAAGCAGAAAGAAATTTTTTAATTGAGTTTGAATTTGTTCTTTGGATTTTCCTTTTAATTCTCAACAAAGCCAAATTCAAACAACAAGAATCTCTTTATTTCTTGTTCTTCTGCCCGACCCTGTAGGCAGAGTTTTCCTGTCCTGACTGCCTGCTCCCAAATAACAGGCAGCTGCTTCCCAAATAACTGACTCGGAGACAATATAAATTATAAATGCTCAGCTGATATTTCAAGCTTGTTAGTAACTAGCTCTTACGTTTAAATTAACCTATATTTCTTATCTATGCTTTGCCATGTGGCTCGTGGCTTGTTATCTCCTTTTTTTAAGTCCTGCTTCCTCAACAACTGGCTAGTGACTTCTCTGACTTCACCTTTTCTCATCCCATCATTCTTAGTTTGGCTTTCCCACCTAACTTTATCCTGTTCAGCTATTGGCCAGCCAGCTCATATAATAAACCAATCATAGTGACATGTTCATACAGTATACAAAAGGATTATTTCACAGCACTACTCTGTTTGAGGAACATATGTTTTTAGACAAAATTCTAAACAGTCTTAGTAAATAAGAAACACAGAGCCAAATATAGAGGAAATAGCCAAAGAGATCAGAGCAATAGCCATGACTAACTTTAGCTTACCACCAGCAGTAGCTTTCCCAGAGAGAGTTTTTTTTCCTGCCTGACTTGTGTTTTTATTGTCTTTCTGTTCTGCCTTCTCATTGGCTCTAAGCTCAGTGACATGACTTCCTCATCACTGCCTCTCTATACAGACCTCCAGGTCTCTATGGTTGGTACTGGGATTAAAGGCTCATGTCACCTTGCTTGGCTGTGTTCTTGACCACACAGAGACTCTGCCTGCCGTGTGATTGGATTAAGGGCATGTGCTACCATCACCAGACTTCTGCTTAATAGCTATTTGACCTCTGATCTCCAGGCAACTTTATTTATTAACATACAAATAAAATATCACATTTCCTCACAAATAAAATATCACCACATATATTGACACAAGGAAGCAGTCAGGAATGGCCCATTTTTTTTCTTTTTAGCTCATCACCATTGCCTGAATTTCTATGGTTACTTCAGGCCAGTGTTGGCTGGTCACTGATGAACAGTTGAGTATATGTTAATAGCTCTGCTGGATCCAGTCTTTGAAACACAGAAAAAAAGGTGCAGTATCAGTCTAGTTATTAAAGCAGCCAATGGCATTATCTTCCGAGCAATTGAGCAATAAACAACCTGAGTAAGAATTTAAGCTTCAAGTAGTTGAACATTGGCTCTGTACCCACAGCCTCTGTTGTAACACCACTGGAAATTAAGAGAATTGTATCATCCATTGATGGATAGTGTATCTAGATGCTTGACCATCACCTGTTTTCTCAGGTAGAAGATTTAACAGAGAGTAATATTTCCCAGTTTGGGAGTGCCAGAGACCAATATAATTCCACAGACATGATGTGTGACACCAGATACAAAACAGTTGGCTGCATATAAAATGGGCCACTTTCCTGTGGGGATTTTGCAAAGGGACAGATTGTACCAAAATGTAATTTAAAAAACAAACAGTGCCTGGATCCTACCTATTTTTGCTAATTGAAGCAATATTCAATGGTTTCCGGTTGGAATAGCTGTTATTTACCTTGCTGAGACAATCATTTTGGCATTGGAAAACCTTCTAGTGCAAATTAAATTCCTAGCAGGACAAACATCATTTATTGGTCCATTCATCCAATAATTATTGAGGACTGTTTTTGTTGTTAGTGGTGTGTGTGTGTGTGTGTGTGTGTGTGTGTGTGTGTATGTGTGTATGTGTGTTACAATACTCGAGATAAAGTAGTAAAGAAGACTCAATTCTAAAGAAGCATTTCTCTTTAGCAAAACATAAGCAAATACAGGTGACTGAATACAATATCTCTGTGCTTAATATTTGATAAGGATATAGACAGCAATTATAGAGCAATGTGACTAATCTTAGTTATGCAAATGTGATAGCTAACCTGAGAGATGTAAAACAAGTAGGAACTAGTCAAATGAGGGTGTGAAAATGTAAACAGGTGTGTCTTCTTTCCAGAAGAATCACTACTTGCAAAGTTTCTGAACTAAAGAGGATCATAGGATAAGCTCATAGCCATTGTCCTTCATTCCAAGATCTTGTGAACAGTACTCCAAGGCCAGTGTCCCTGTAAATCAAGAAAAGTATTTGGCATCACTTCCAAGTTCCATGGGGGTCTGTTGAAGGACTGTCAGCAGAAATCAAGGATAAATCCAGAGATTGGGGGATGTGGAGAACATTAGAAAGGAGTCATCCAACCCTTTAATAATTGGATATATGCTTAATATACTAGATTAGTAAAATATAGATGACTGAGGCTGGAAGCTTATGGTACAGATAGTCTATACTTCCCTAAGATGCTAAGAAATTGCTGTTGTGATTCATTCCAATATCTGTGGCCATGCTTTGTACTTCGTGAAAAGCCTGTCTTCATCTGCATACTGAAAGGTCAAGATCTTTATGCACACAATGTCTTCCCCAAATTTAAGTTTTGGAATAAGTAAATAAAATTTCAATAGAATAATTCCATGTTATATTGTGAAATGAACCTCATTTGAAAAGAACTACTGCCAGATATAGTGGATATATTATTTTTAAGTTAACCTTGCTGTATGAATCCAAGTCTCTCCATAATTTCCTGAGAAACAAATAATATTTTTATTGGAGTACATGCCATTAGTATGTAAAGCATTAGTATGCTTTAGGAACTTTTGAAGTTTTTAATAAATATTATTGGCTTATTCATACCTAAACATTCAGGTCCTTGAGAGTCCAAGATCTAAATGAAGCAAATTCAAGGTATTCAAGACCAGGTTTTTCTCAACCTCTAGAAGTTGGAAATGTAACTCTTTAAATGCTGTATGTAGCCTACCTATGTCCCAGAATGAGATCATCCAAAGAAATATAGTCCAATAACTAAATGGTAAAGAACCTACCTCTTAATCAAAAGGATAAGTCATGAGAGCAAAAGTTAGAAAAAAAATTAAAAGAAAGATGAAAGAATAGGGAAAAAAGAGAAATGTGGATGACTGAACCATGCTTTTACTAAAAAACACTTGTCTATCTGAAACTTGCTCCATGAAGACTTTAGCATTCACTTTCTCTTCTTCCCGTGACCTTTACATGTACTCCAGAATCGTTCCTTCCGCAGTGTCTGCCATCTCTATAACAGCCACTTTTTCCTCTTCTCTGCTCTTGATGTATATCCATCGTTGTAGCATCTCTACTGGTCTAGCTTCTATGCAGGACAGTGGCATAACATGTACACCCCTTAGAAAGGGATTCACAGGGGAAAACAATTGAGTCCATGGCCAGTCCCACCATGGAGCACTTAGTGGGGCATGCAAAGACTGTGGACCTTCCGTATTCATTCATGTTCTTAACAAATGTACAGAAATACCAGAATGCCAATGCAACTACATATTTCATTCTAATGCAGCTAAACTTAAAAGTAAAGTAAGTTTGTCAAAAGGAAAAGCCAGTCCTATGAGGATTACACCATTAAGTTATCTCCTATACTTGAATTAGTTTCTAGACTGTTCCAAATTTTACAGCATTGCTTTGCTTTCCTTCACTAGCCACATGCTATTCTAAATCTTCACATAGCCATGTTCTTAAGAGGTAAATCAAAGCCTTGAAATTACAGTTAATTGCGGTGCTAATTGCCAAAGAATATACCTATAAATTAAAACACAACAGTAGTATGATCATTCAGGAATATGGAGTTTATAATTAAAGACAAGATTTATTAAAAGGTAGAAACAAAGAAGAATGCTTAAACCGTGGAATTGTTTTGTTTTTGAGAAATATCCAAGAATGCTGGCTCTTTCTATGTCTTCATAACATAAAAAGGGTTTTGACAGCTGGTTGTGTTTATAGTCTGTGCAAAAATTTCTGGTTTATTGTTAGAAATTGTAATAATGTTAGAAATAATGACAAAGCCAAATGTTTACAGTATAATTGCAGTTCTCCAGAAATCTTATGTGGCTAGTGAAAATGAAAATTAGACAACCTCTCAAAAGATGGTGAACACCTTTGTTCAAATGGGAAGGTAACAGTACTGTTTCATGGTAATCATTACAATGGAAAAGTGCTTGAGGATCTGGCTCCTTATAATTATGTTGAGAGTGGTCCTTAATGAGAAGGGGTATTTTGGAAACAGCAGTTAAATTAATCACTGCATAAAATGTCAAAAGATGAATGTCACTGCTCTCATATTGAAAGTATCTGCATTAATACATATCTCTAATTAGTTTTTTCTTTGAGAATTTACAGATGTTTTGTCAAATGTTCCTACCAAAAATGAAATGTTTCTATAATCTTGACATATTGTGATATTTTAGGCACCCTGCTTCAACTTCTTTTATGCCCAGCAATGATTTATTACAACAATGCATTTCCTAAATGAGTGATTCTGTGGAGTATGGATATTTCTGGCTTTTGGCCAGGGTTTCACTATATAGCCCTGGCTGGCCTACAACTCAATATGTAGACCACGCTGGCCTCAAACTGATAGAAATCTACCTGCCTTTGCCTCCAAAGTGCCAGGAATAAAGGTGTGTGTCATCCTGCCCAGTCTTAAATTATTAATTACATGTACCTCTCAAAAAACAGCAAATGGTTGTACCCATATGTTTTCCTACTGTATTCTACTCCTTGCCTTCACATTTCTCAAAATCACAGCAAACCACTCTAAATCCACCTCTACCTACTTTGTAGCATTTCCTCCTGCTATCTGGATAAATGCTTTTCTAGTGGCAAGTTTCCCTTTGCTAATTTCACTGGCATTTTCGTTTCTCCATTATTTAGATGTGATACATTCAGGATGGCTCAGGTGTTGAGGTCTTGAGCAGGACTAATCCCATCTCAGGTGATACTTTAACTATTTACAAGTTAGTATTTTTTCTTTCTAATGATTTCACATAATATATTAGCAATAAATAGTGGGATTACTTAGAACACCCACTGCTCAAATAACTTTCAAATGATTTCCTCTGTAAAAATGTCCAAAGAATTCCTTCCCTAAATTGCAGTACTCAGTACTTTCCTGAATACACAGGTTCATTGGCAAGAATCAGTATGTGGATGCTTTGTTAAGATTCTCATTCATTTCCTATTCAATGTTTTAAGACTGCTAGACTGATTACTTTCCAGTCCAGGAATGCAATCCTTTCCTTTCTACATGGGTGCTTTTGCTTCATTTTTACACCTGTATAATAAGTTCTTATAGCTGAAGAGTTAGATCATTAATTTAAAGACAACAACACTGAATCCTGTGTATGTCTCTAAATAGAAGCTTTGTCTTCAGAAACTGAATTTCTTCCTATTTAAAACAATGAAATTAGTGGCTTGGAATCACATTGCCCTTATTTATTTATGTCCAGAACTACAGTAAAAAAGATAATTAAATGAGACTAGGGAATTTGATTCAAGTCAGCTCTTCTCCTCCCCTAAATTCATCAAGGCAACTGGGAGAATAATTGTATTGAAAATATTAAATTTGGTGCAAGTTGCTGTTAGGTCTGATTTTTACATATAATGTAGGATCTTCTCATTCATTGATTTTCCCTGGAATAGGGATGCGTACGAATCAAGAATTCATGGAGCATGGCTGCTGTGTAAGCTTTCCATGAGAGATAAGCACAAGCATGGAACTCAGTACCTCCCTGCAAGAAACGAACCACCCACTTACAACCACGGTGAACAGACAGAACAGAATTGCATTAGAACAGAAAGAAGCAACAATAACTTAGAATAATAATGAAAAAAAAATCTACTAGATTAACCTTAAATAAAAGCCAAATAAAGAGTACAGAATAGCATTCATTAAAGACCTATGAAGAGTGATACTTAGTAGTAGACAGTCATTACTGGCCAAGCATTTCATATTTTAGGTAAACTAAAATACACAGTTATTTGTAAATCTACCTTTCACATGAGGATAATGTTCAGAGTCTTACACATAAATGCTAATTAGTGGGCCAGCTGAAATATGGACCCAGAAGTATTTCATGCTAAAGCCTGCCTTTTGCTTGCTACCATAGGCAGGAGTTGGAGAGATGGCTCAGAGGTTGAAAGTGATTGTTGCTTATCCAGAGGACTGTAGTTCAGTTTCAGCACCCATATCTGACTGTAATTCCAGCTCTGAGGGATACCACATCCTCTTCTAACCTCTGAGAGCATGCCCCTTCAATGCACGTACATACACAAAGATATAAATATATGCACATAAATTTTTAAAAAAATCTTTAAAAATGTAATAGGCAATGGGTAATTGAGTCTTATTTTCTTTGTTTGTTTGTTCTTCCAAGACAGGGTATCTTTTCATAGCCTTAGCTGTCCTGGAATTTGCTCTGTAGACCACAATGGCCTCGAAATCACAGAGATCTGCCTGCCTCAGCTTCCTGAGTGCTGGGGTTAAAGGTGTGTGCCACCACTGCCTGGTGAATCTTATATTCTTAGTGAAAGAAAAGTGGTAGATAGAAGATGGGGGATGACATAGAAATCTAAGGGTGCATAAAGAGAAGCAGTTATTTTAGGCTACAAAAATGTCATCAGAATACAAGAGGCAATTTCTGATTGATGGTAATTTTGTTACTAAAAATTTGGGCATGTTCCACCAGGGATAACACATGCCATCATATAAAGGGAGTCCATTATTTGTGCTCTTAGTCTTGTTTACAAAAAGATTTAAAAATGAGCTCAAATGGAAACTTAAGGACTCTTAAGTTAGGGTTTGGAAAAAAAAGCAGGGAAGGCAAGAAGTTAATCTCAACAGTTGCTAGGTGGAAAAAGATAAAGAAGAGAGACTCATGCTCTTTTGGGTTACGACCCAAGAAATCAAGTATGTTCAGCAGGGGAGCTCAGCAAGCAACTACCTAGCAGACAGGGAAGGGGGTGTCAGAGAAAGATTGAGAAAGGCAGGACTATCAGGCCAGTATTTGAAAACAGAAAGGAAAGAAAGGAGAAAGAACACATTTTGAGTTTAAATTGAGGACAGGCTTAGCAGTCAAGATATCTAGATACCTGTACTGGGGGAGGGGCTTCTGTGTAGCTAGAGTTTTCCTGCCTAGCCCACAGTCAGGACAAATCTCTATCACCTGCCAGTCCCACAGCCTCAGACCCGACCAAGTAAACACAGAGACTTATATTGGTTACAAACTGTATGGCCGTGGCAGGCTTCTTGCTAACTGTTCTTACAGCTTAAATTAATCCATTTTCATTAATCTATACCTTGCCACATGGCTCGTGGCTTACCAGCATCTTCACATGCTGTTTCTCATCGTGGTGGCTGGCAGTGTCTCTCTGACTCAGCCTTCCACTTCCCAGCTTTATTCTCCTCCTTGTCCCGCCTACACTTCCTGCCTAGCCAATGGCCAATCAGTGTTTTATTTATTGACTAATTAGCAACACATTTGCCATACAGAACATCCCACAGCACTTCTGTGTTAGTACATTATCTCATTAAGGGAATAATTATTCTGCCCATTTCCTTTGTTTGTTTTCAGTGGGTCAGCCTTCCTGAAAAAGGTCTCCTCGCCAAATTATTGACAAGGTCTGTTGTATTAACTCCCAACAGGAGAGATGTTATGTACTATTCTTTGGGGCAGGTCAGAATGTCTACAGAGGGCTAGAGGTATAATTCAGATCCCATTCTTTTGACCTGGAAAAAGTGGGTTTCCCTTAATGGGCCTTAATAGAGCCCACAAACCTTCATCTTTTTATATAGCAACTTATATTTTAATGGCAAAATGGTGATGTTTCCCTTTTTAGGACTACTAGGAAAGCAGGAAGTGGGCTCCAAAGCCAATAATGAGAGACAGATCCATCCTCAGTGGCCTCTAAGCCTGCTAACATCTCTCTAGCTGTCAGATCTCCCTTTGGAAGATTATATCACATAAGCTACTGGAGTTGGGATGCTAATTATGTGAACATGCTTGCTGTGTGAATTTCATTAAGATATACAATGGTGTGTCCTTTGCTGTAGGTACGTTAGATGTCAATAAGACTTCTTTGTGAAAGGACCTGATGTATGTGTAAGTCTTCACCGAATGTTGATTTATTATCCATGTATTCAGGATATTGGTAGATTTTTATAAGCTTCTTTGCCCCCAGTAAAGTCAAGGATAGTTCAGAAAGATACCATATTCACATACTACTTACAAAGATGAGAGAAGGTGTCTGGAAACAAAGTAAAGATCTAGACTAATCTGTCTAATCACAGTGTTAGGGTGCTATGACTTTATGTGTTGCTCTGGTTGGTTGATAAATAAAACACTGATAGCCGGGCAGTGGTGGTACATGCCTTTAATCCCAGCACTTGGGAGGCAGAGGCAGGCAGATCTTTGAGCGTTCGAGGCCAGTCTGGTCTACAGAGCAAGATCCAGGAAAGGTGCAAAGCTACACAGAGAAACCCTGTCTCAAAAAATCAAAAAAATAATAATAAATAAATAAATAAAATAAAACACTGATTGGCCAGCAGCCAGGCAGGAATTATAGGTGGGATAAGCAGACAGGGAGAATTCTGGGAAGAGAAAGGCTGAGTCAGGAGTTCCAGCCAGACACAGAGGAAGCAAGGTGACAAGGTGACAAGAACTGAGAAAAGGTACCAAACCACACAGCTAAACATAAATAAGAGTTATGGATTAATTTAAGTGTAAGAGCTAGTCAGTAATAAGCCTGAGCTAATGGCCATACAGTTTGTAATTAAGATAAGCCTCTGTGTGTTTATTGGGGTCTGAGTGGCTGTGTACCAGGTGGGACACATGAAAACTTCTGACAACATTAGGGTGACAGAAAAACTTATTGGTGAAGTACTATCAAGGAGGTTGATTTCAAGTCACTTGTGCTCAATCGTCAGCATCTCATTGGCAATTGCAAGGGCCAATCAATGAAAGAGGTCATCATTCACGTACTAGAATGAAATTTGTAAGACCCAGTTTATATCTACATAAAATGTGAATTACAAGCCGGGCGGTGGTGGCGCACGCCTTTAATCCCAGCACTCGGGAGGCAGAGCCAGGCGGATCTCTGTGAGTTCGAGGCCAGCCTGGTCTACAGAGCGAGATCCAGGAAAGGCACAAAGCTACACAGAGAAACCCTGTCTCGAAAAAACAAAAAAAAAAAAAAACAAAAAAAAAAAAAATGTGAATTACAAAGTAAGTGAAAAAGAAATCCCTCTGGTCATTGAAAAATATTATTCTGAGTAGAATTATGTTGATATTTAATAGTTCTGTTTCTTGGTCTTATAATTATGTCATATTTATCTCCATTTAAACTTAATTATTCAGAAAAAGGATCTTGCTAAACTACTTAAACGTGTAAGTTCATTTGTCTAGTACAATTTAGTTTCAGAAGTTACACTTGAACAGCCATAATTGATAGATTTTCAATTAAATAAATGGTACACTTCAAATGCAAGTACATTTTTGAAGCCTCCATAAATCCTTTCCTTCCAACGATATTTATTCTTTCTTGAATTTACTTTTATGACATTGGTTAAAGAAAAAAATGTGGTTAGAAATATAATAATGCACATTCAATCTCAACACTGAGGAGGCAGAAGCAGGTGGATCTCTGAGTTCATGACAAGCCTGGTCTACGAATTCCAGGACAGCCAGGTCTACACAAAGAATCTCTGTCTTGAAAAAGAGGGGAGGAAAAGCAAATAAAGCAAAAAAATATATGATAATGTTCCTAACATTCTTATATACCTACCAAACATGATTCAACAATATTGTACTGAAAATGTATATTCATCATTCAAAAAAGGTGTAGATAGAATGCTCATGCAACACTTCATTAATAGCACTCTCCTACTCTAGAACTAAACTGGAATAAAATAAAGTAGGGATAAGTACTCAAATTTAGAACTTAGGAACATTGTGTGTATGTGTGTGTGTGTGTGTGTGTGTGTGTGTGTGAGAGAGAGAGAGAGAGAGAGAGAGAGAGAGAGAGAGAGAGAGAGAGAGAGAGAGAGGGAGAGAGGTGGTACTGGATATAAATATTTGTATGCATATAAATATGAAGGAATCAGGGGAAGTTGCAAAATAAATTTGTTAGCTATACAATTGATTTTGCAATTAAATATTTAGAAAAAGTGATGAAATGTTATATTTTGAAACAAGATACATTAGATCCCTCTGTGTTAAAAAAATAATTGTTTAAAAATAGTTCTGTTGCTCAAAAGAGGTTTTTTTTTTCCCTGATTCAAACATTAGCACACACATGTTAAGGTATATAAAGAAATACAATGGACAAAGTCATACCACAATAATAATAATGATCTTTCAGCAAATGAATTGTTGGTTGTGCAATAAAATGTGTTAGATTGTCAGTGAGCATGCATTTGAAAGTCACTGCACTCCAAATTTTACCCCTCCTTTCCCTCTGCCCAAAAATGCCCTTCATTCATTGCTGATTACATTAATCCAATATCCCAATTGCCTCCAAGGTCTACAGCACTGCTGGACAGTATATGAAATATAGATCATTGTAAGTTATAATCCTTGCTCTCAAATCCTTGCCTTGTCTTTATATAGATGTATATAAAAAAGCTAATCATATAAAGCATCGCCTAAAGTCTGCGGTGGCAAAAAATGTACAATATAATAGTTTGGAAATTAAAGCCAGTTCTGTTAAACCACCTTGTGCTAGGCATCAGCAAGCATCATTTATACTCAAATCAAGACTGCTGTTTCTCACTGAGGGACACTCAGCATGTAAAAGATCATCTTGGTTTGTAGTCATTTAGTAAATATTTGGTGAGGAAAGGAAACAGTGATTCTCTCAAACAACACTCCCTGTGCAGCTGACATTAGTTTTCCATTTAAAATATTCAAATGGAGACTTGCAAAGTAACACAGTTTAAATCACATGGTGGCACAAGATGAGAGTTAAACTCAGGTCTACCTGTCACCAAGATTTCAGTTATGTTACTGGAAGTTGGTAGAGCTTATAAGAAATGATCCACTTTGGTGCCAATTTGGACAAAAATATGTAGCAAGAAAATTGTCCAGGATTCTGCTCAATTTTTAATATTTTGAAATGAATATTGTAATTGGTAAAATTAAGTCTTGTAATTGTTGAAGCTTGTGTATGTCTGTTGTAAGCTGGCAGACCACTCCCATATCACTATTCAGCTACCATGTGCCACAAACATCATTAATAAAGGAACGTTGGCACTTTCTTTTTGTTGAGAGTGAAGAGAAAGAAGAAATGATCCTCACCATTCTACAGTATTTTACATCCAGCTGTAGAGAGTGCCATGTGTAAGAGACACACTTGATTAGACTAGTGACAACTGTAGCCCTAACATATAAGAAAAACTGATACAAAACCAGAAGAGGTAAACAACACCATGAGATTTATGTGAAAATGTATTGCTGAAAGAGCACTTTATGCATATTGTGAACTTGTACTCTGAGACTGAAATAATTTTCCCCTTCAGAAAATATTTATGCTATCTTTGTAAATAGCCTAGCACAGATTATATTTTTAAAAATCAAAAACAAGAGAACTACAAAATTATGAAATAATATCACATATTCAGAAGTATGTCATATCATAATAACAATGAAATTAGATGTCTCATTTGCTTATATAGAAAGACATTTTTCAATGTTGCATGTTTAGCACAATGCTTGCAGTATAATCAATACTCAGAAGAGGAGACACAACATCAGACATCTATTTATTCCATAGGAGTATGGATGGGGGACACAGAATTAATATGGATCTAGTTCCAGAATAGAAAATTGAAGAACTTTCAAATAATTGCCAATATGCATTTTGTCAAATTACATCAGGGAAGACGATTGTGTGATGTGCATGTGTTCCCTTTTCTTCCTCAAATACACTTGGACGCAGGACCAGTGCCATGGCTTGCTTTTGAAACAGTAGAGATATACTGTGAAATAAGCAGTGCTTTGCTAAGCTGTTTTATATAAGTTGTTTTTTATCATTTGCTCAACAGCTCAATAGCATTGAAGTTTACAGATGAACATTTCAGTTAGAGTTCAGAATTGAATAGATCTAAAAAAATATATTTTAGCCATCTCTTTTTAGATATCTATACTTGATGAGTAAATGAAGGAATGATTCTCTCAAACAACACTCCCTGTGCAGTAGACATTAGTTATGCATTTAAAATGTATTCAAACTAAGACTTAAAAAGTAATGTCTCAATATATATGTATATATACATTCATATTGTTAATGTTGATTGACAATTTGACAACATCTGTAGTCATCTAGGAGACAAACCCTGGGTGTGTGTGGTGGTTTGAATAAGAGTGGCCCCCATAGGCTCATATATTTGATAACTTAGTCACCAGGGAGTGGAACTCTTTGATGGGACTGGATAAGGAAGGGTGGGCTTCTTGGAGGAAGTGTGTTACTATGGGTGGGCTTTGAGGCATCAAAAGTCCAGGCTCAGGCTCTTCCCTTCTTCATCTGAAGACCAAAATGTAGCTCTCATCTGTGATCCAGCAACTGCCTGCAAGCTGCCATGCTCCCCATAATGTTGATAATGGACTGAACCTCTGAAACTGTAAGCAAGCCCCAATTATTTGCTTTCCTTCATAACAGTTGCTATGGTCATGGTGTCTCTTCACAATAATAAAACAATGATTAAGACAGAAGTTAGTGCCAGGGACTGGGTCATTTCTGTGATAGGCCTGACCATGTTTTTTTGTTGGAGGAATATGAAAGACTTTGGGACTTTGGACTAGGAAAGTGGTTGGATGCTTTAAGTGGGGATTAAAGGGCTACCAAATTACCATGTGATCTGAGCTTCCATTCATAAGCTAGGTGTTATCTGACCCACCAAGTCACAAATTAGAATGTGCGCAGCATCTATCTATTATCAAATGGAAGTAGTACATACATGATTGGGTCTGAGCAGATCCTGAAGGCACATACAGGTTACATGAAGAAATTGCCTAAATTCCTATGGTTTTTGTTCCTGTTACAATGCTATCTGCTCCCAGCATGCACCTACAGTTTCATGGAGTGTGCCCTATTATTAGTTGATTGAGTAAGAGAAGACTAGTGTCTGGTTTACTGATGGTTCTACATGTTATGCGGTTACCACCCAGAAGTGAACAGTTATAGCATTATAACCCCTTTCTGGGACAACCCTGAAAGTTAACAGTAAAGAGAAATCTTCACAGTGAGCAGAACTTTGGGTAGTATACATGATCATACATTTTGTTTGGAAGGATAAATGGCCAGATATGCAATTATTCAATGATTCATGGGTTGTAGCCAATGGATTGGCTGGCTGGTCAAGGACTTGGAAAGAACATGATTGGAAAATTAGTGAGAAAGATATCTGGGGAAAAATATGTGGATAGAACTCTCCAAATAGGTGAAGGATGTGAAGATATATGTGCCCCATGTAAATGTGCAAGAAAACACAAGTTCAGCTGAGGAGTTCAATAATCAAGTAGATCAGATAACCCATCCTGTGGATAGTTAGCCTCTTTCCCCATCCATCTTTGTCATTGCCCAGCAGGCCCACGAACAAAGTGATCATGGTGGCAGAGATAGGGGTTATACATGGGCTTATCAACATAGCTGACCTGGATATAGTTGCTACTGAGTTCCAGATCTGCCAAAAACAGAGGCCAGCATTGACCCCTAAAAGTGGCTCCATTTCCCAGGGAGACCAGCTAGTGATCTGGTACCAGGTTGACTACATTGACTACACTGGACCACTTCCTCCATGGAAAGGGCAATGCTTTGTCTTTACTTGAGTAGATAGTTATTCTGACTGTGAATCTGCCTTTCATGCATGTAATGCTTTCGCAAAAAACACCATATATGTACTTACAGAATGTCTTACCCACCATTATGGTATTCCATGCTGTATTGCTCTAACCAAGGAACTTGCTTCACAGCCAGAATTATGGGATACCTACCAAGGAGAGCTGCAGACAAGGTGTGGAACCAGCCCAAAAGAGAGAATTGTGTTGCAGTCAACAAAGCTGAAAGGAGTTGTAGTTCTGAAGAGCTCTTTGGCATAAAACTTGGAGATACAGAATTTAAAGTTTTCCCCGTGGGTTTTTGGTTTTGTTTTGGTTCAGTATTGTGGTAGTAAGAATAAGAATGACCCCTGTAGCTATCTTTCTTGTTGGACTTTCTTTTGGGACTGCCAGCTCCCCAGTAATGACACAGAGACTTACTATTAATTATGAAAGCTTGGCCTTAACTTTGGCTTATCCCACTAGCTCTTATAACTTAAATTAACCCATTTATATTCATCAGTGTTCTGCCATGTGGCTTTTTTTTTAATTCTTTTTTTTTATTTTGCAATACAATTCAGTTCTACATATCAGCAACAGATTCCCTTGTTCTCCTCCTCCCGCCCCCCTCACCTTCCCCCCAGCCCACTCCCATTCCCACCTCCTCCAGGGCAAAGCCTTCCCCGCGGACTGAGATCAACCTGGTAGACTCATTCCAGGCAGGTGCAGTCCCCTCCTCCCAGGCCGAGCCAAGCGCCTCTGCATAAGCCCCAGGTTTCAAACAGCCAACTCATGCAATGAGCACAGGACCCGGTCCCACTGCCTGGATGCCTCCCAAACAGATCAAGCCAATCAACTGTCTCACCCATTCAGAGGGCCTGATCCAGCTGGGGACCCCTCAGCCATTGGTTCATAGTTCATGTGTTTCCATTTGTTTGGCTGTTTGTCCCTGTGCTTTATCCAACCTTGGTCTCAACAACTCTTGCTCATATAAACCCTCCTCTTTCTTGCTAATTGGACTCCCAGCGCTCCACCCGGGGCCTAACCATGGATCTCTGCATCCAGATCCCTCAGTCGTTGGATGGGGTTTCTAGCACAATAATTAGGGTGTTTGGCCATTCCATCACCAGAGTAGGTCAGTTCGGGCTGAAAAGGATCCAATTAGGATAATGTCATGGTAATAGAAAATGACTTGGTAATAGAGGATGACTATCACAAGGATGGGCAGAAAACTGGTACACAAATAAAAAGAATGCCAGTGTCTTAGGTGAAGATATTGAAGAAATGGAAACGGTGCTGTATTGGTGAGTTTTGTACCATTTTGAAAAAATAACTTACGTATACAGCTTGAGGGAAGAAAGAATTATTTTGCTTATAGTTTTAAAGGATTCATCCCATAATAGCTTTGCCATTTACTTTGACAGAGTATCACTAAAGCAGCAACATGTGGAGGAGGAGGCTTTCTACCTCCTGTGGCCAGGAAGCAGAGAACAAGTAAAGGGCCTCTGCAAGGTGTGCCCTTCAAGGGCATGTCTTCAGTGACTCACTTCTTCCTTTTGTGTCCTACCTCCTACAACTTCTTTCAGCTCCTAAGATAGGACCACCATCTGGGAACCAAACATTAAACACAAGAGCCTGGAGTGGGTATGCTGTACTCCAGCCACAGTAGGGGTAACTTATAACAGTCTCGTCAAGTAAAATCATTGACCTTAAAAGGTAAAAACAAGTATATATTGAAGACAACAAAGCAAAAAGGAGAATGTAAAGGCAAGGATAGTGGGCTTTGGCTGTAAACTACCCCTTGTCACTAAGATACTACAAATTCCTGTGATAATTAATTAACTAGGACTATGATTAACCATTCACTGTCTCAGTTGTTTCATCCATATTATGGCATCTAAAACTATCTGTTTCATAGAGTTCTGATACACACAATATTTTAAATGTATCGCTTATATATAATACATACTGGTGCATATTTAATATGTGATACATCATGATTTCTATCTACATGTATCTGAAAATGGAGCTAGATGCCTACCATTTAGTACTGTAATTGGCACATAGTTATTGGTTATTTGTTGCTAACTGTAGCTATTAATTATCTCAGTAATAATCAATCCAACATCAAAACTTTTGAGCAATATGTGTCTTTATCTTTATACCAACTGACAGTAAGATTTGGAAAAGTATGATGCCTTGTTTGTCTTGAAAGCATTCCTTCTAGTGGCTTTAATCTTTTTAAAGACTTGTCAACAGTGTATGTGCTGCTTTCATGCTTGACTTATCCACAATGACTTGACTCCCTCCACAAGAATGTATGTTTCTTGAAAGAAGAGCCTTTTAACCGTAATAGCCAAGTTCCATTTATTTGTCTTGTCGATATTTGGACCCTTCCTTATCATCCTTTCCAAAGCAGTTATTTAATTGCTCCACAATGCTGTTCTAGCTTTTCCTTTAGTGTTTTCTCTCTGTTTTTCATTTCATTCTTCAGACACTTGCTTATATCTTCTATTCAGGAATAAGACTATGATCCTCGATTGATACTGGTCCTGTTCCTTCTCTGTATTAATATCACTTTGTTGTCTTAGTATATGCTCAATGCAAAAGGAGTAACATTTATAATAGTCCCCAAGCAGTGGACTCTGATGTGTCTGAGATATATCAAGTGGAAGAAGTGAGCAGAATGAGTTGGAGAAAGGGGACAGTGGTGCCCACTGAAGTCCAAAAACAGACAGATGGTCAGAGCAGGGAACCTATGGAACACGGCAAGGAATTCAAGGTTATTAACTCTGATGGAATTCATTTGTAAGAGTAAATAGAACATGTTATATTAATTAATTACCTCATTTAAAGGACTGTTCTGTCTGCTGTGTAAAGACAATATTGTACAAGAGGGCAAGAGTGAAAGCCATGTCATGGAAAAACATTCAGTTTCTAGCACCATCAGGTGTTCCTTGTCAACCCTAAGTACTGTCAAGATTTTAGTTACAAGAAAAAAATATTTTACTCTATTTTTCTGTAAATGATTTGCACTCAGAGGCAATGTAAGTCCACATATAGATCAGCAAACAGATATTAGAGCCAGGTGTCACAGCATACACCTTTAATCCCATTAGTCAGGAAACAAAAACAGGCTAATTTCTGTGAATTTCCAGGCCAGCCTGGTCTATATGCAAGGTCCAAGTCAGCCAGGGCTGAGAATGACACTATGTCTCAATAAATAACATAAAATAAAAATTTTAAAGAAGAATATTAGAACTGCGAAGAGATACTGAGAAGAAACTTAGGTCCAGAGTCTACTTTGATGAGGCCCAAACTCTGTTGTTAGGTGTGATACAGTGGCCTACTTGGAAAAGTTAAAACAAAGAAAGAAAGAAAGAAAAAGAAAAAGAAAAAATTAAACCCATAGTATGCTGATTTCCAAAGTGAAAATAGCCCCTGTTGGCAATTTCAGGCAACCAATGGTAACAGACATAGGATTGGGACCTGGCTCCAGCAGACTAACAGTGTATGTATTAGATGTGAATGCTTCCAATAGATTTCTTACGTTATTAACCTCCTTGAGTGGCTGCTGAACCTTGTATACTGACCCCATTTTACCTTGTTGGACCCTTAATTTTCTCTTTTCCAAATTCCTTCAGTCTTCCCATCTTTCCCTTGCTTTCCACTTATCAGAAATCAGGGATATCTGCCGACACCACATATTTCTAATTCTCAGAATATTTGAAGTAGGTCATGAGGGTTCACCCATGTTTCATTAATTAATCTGTAAAATCATTCCATTTTTTTACTACTCACACTAGCACTGCTATTTTAGTAGATTTCTAAGTAGATGCAAAGATTAATGAAGTAGGAAAATATAATCCTGTTCAGCACATGGCATTTATGGCATCAGTCAAATTACTCTTAATTAAAACATTATTAAACAACCCACACTGTCTACAAGTCAGAATGCTTTTCCTGGAATTGTTGGCTTTGCAGACACAAAAACATTGTATGTTAAAAGGTTTCTTTTCTATTCAGTGATTTCCCAGAAGTAGGTGGAGAATAGCAGGTCTGTGGGTGAGCTGTTAAAATTAACTTCTCCCACCACACCACTAAAATTCTCACCTGTGAGCAAGGGAACTGATCTAGCAAATGAGAAATGTACCATGAACTATCCATTACTCTTGGCAAACTAAATTATAGTCTCTCTCCACGACTCAAGAATAAATGGTTTCCTCCGATTTCAGATGTGATCAGTAAGAGTGACAGCAGAGAAAAGAGGGAAGAAGAGAGCCTAGGCTGATACTTTTGCATGGCTAATGCAATTGAGTCATTAAGCCATAGAAAGGACTGTGCAAACTCTAGTGTTGTTTGCAGACAAGTAATAGTTTACAAAGTCAAGGATAGCTAAGCTCGCAGCCCAGCTGGCTATGATGAGCTAAAAATGCATAAATTCACACACCTCAAACTGTCATCTCTTTTCACAAGCAGTGATTATTAAAAGTGCATTCCTAATTTGCAAAAGAATCTCTGCTAATATACCTGCTAATTAAATTACTAATCATTTAACAATTCCTCATGTTACATTACCTGGAATATAGAATGACAAGGTCATAATCACCCAAAGCATTACTTTAAAATATTTAGGGAGAAATGTTAAGTAAGCTATGGCTGGCTGAAGGGGTGAGATGATATGAGAAAATTCAAGTGGGCATAGTTCATTAAGCCACCTTCCCGGACTGTTCAGAAAATTGTGTGCAATAGTATCTAGCTCATTTAATACCTGGAGTATACCATTCAGATGGTTAAACAAATGAGATTCATACAAGCTTCGTCACCCCGTAGTTCACACCTCATTTGCTCTTTCCTTTGTACTAACATCTGCTACATCACTCTTACTGTTTGAAGAACTCTTGTAAATGCCCCTATGAAAAAGTTGTGCAGCTGTGTTCAGACCCCTTGACATGATAGATGTCCTGTCTTCTTTTTGAAATGGAAATGTAGGCACCTTTAAAATGCTAGATAGCACTAAAACTTCAGAGAACACCTTTACAATTTGAAAACATTAAACCAAAAGATGACCTAATACCACTTCCCCAAACCTGAAGTCATATTCCTGAATCTCATATTATAGAAATCCAATTCAGCAACATCCGTCTTCACAGCCACTGAACACTCATAGTGAAGAAGCAGCTGGTATTTCAGATAACCCAATATGCTGACTTTACAAACCTTTGCAGGCCTCTAAATAAACTCATAGGTAAACAGCATACCCTACCATTGTTCAGAGGGGTTGCTGACACTGGATACAGCTGAGTTTTAGCTCTTTACTTCCACTCAAGGCCTATGTGGATGTGTCTGATAAGCTGCCACATTTGACCAACCAATAAAGACTATAGATCTTCTCTTGTAAGTTATAATTAAGTGCCACATTTTCTACAAACAAATTTTAGAGCTGAAGTACCTGTTGCACTGCAGAGTAAAGAAGGTGAAAAACATCTACATAATGATAATAATTGACCCAGTGTATTAAAGGATTCAGATTATGATGTTTCCGGACTATCCAGATGTGATCAGACTTTTCCCAAGTCAATCTTCTTTTAACACAAGTCTCTATAAATCCTCCTCAAGACAAATACTAATAAAGTTTTCAGCTATTTTATTAAAGCCAGTTTTTTTTATTTTGTATGTCTGCTGTGTATTGTTGTATATGCACATATGTGTTAGTGTACATGCACACATGTGCACATGTGGAGGCCAGAGACCAATGCCAGGTATTTTCCTCTATTTCTTTCCACCCTATGTTTTGAGAAACGGTCTTCCATTGAGCCTAGAGCTGAATGACTCAGCTAGACTGGCTTGTCTCAGTGAGCCCCAAGATCTACCTGTCTCCACTCTCAGTGCTAGAATTACATGTGGGCATCAGTGTATCCAGCTCCTTTTATGAAGGTGTTGGGAGATATTAACTCAGGTCCTCATACTTGTGCAGCAAGAGTTTTGCTCACTAAGCCATCTCTGCAGCCTCCTAACTCCTAATAGTTAGGATCTTCTTTTGTGAAAATGTTTATATTTTGGTTTGAAATGTTGAGCATCTATTCCAAGAAGAAAGATCAAAGGTGATTTGTAAGATGCTATTAGTAATACAAAGGAGTGTGTTTGAGGAAACAGATACAAAAACATATATACCTTTCATGTAGCAAGTCCTGCGATGTCACTGCTGAATGCGAACTATTCTGTTTCATTCTCCAAGGGTTTTCTAATGCTTATAAGGATGCCCATGGGAAACGATTTTTTTTTTTTTACCAATTGTGGAAAGAAGAAAAGAAAGAAGGAAAAATATGAAATGCTGGAATAAAAACAAGAACATTTTATTCAAACTGAAATGCAAAGAAGCTTCCCAAAAGGCTTTATACCTAAATAAGTTCTTACCATAAGAGGAGTCTGACTTTATGGATAAAGCAAATACCATGAACATAGAGTCATGAAACTTTAAAAAACAATGTTTTTACATGCCCTCGCCTCTGTGTCTATGTGTGTTCATGCACATGCATGCCATGGTGTGCCTATGAAGGTCAGCACTCTCCTTCCACTATGTGGGTTCCAGGGACTGAACTCTGGTTGTTAAACCTTTACTCACTGAGCCTCCTCACTGGTCTAAGAAATAGCATCTTGTATCTGGAAAGTAGAACTAGATTGGTTTCGTCATTGAATGTGAGTGGAAAGAGATAGAAGATGGATGCTAAAGAGAGAATGGGCATCAGAGAAGACTGCCTAGGCACAGAACCATGGAGTGCCTTTATAGAGAGTTCTTCCTTGCCTGTGTCTGCTTTGTGAGAGTACTTAGTGGGATACATCAACCCACAGGAGAAATGCAAGGGTCCAAAACCTCGGTATCAACTATAAAGCTGTCCTAAAAGTCTCAGAGAGTTGACAGGAACAAGAATGTGGGTAGTGATTACAGGCATAGGGTAGAGAAAAAAATAGATAAATGTTTAAGAGATTTATGTGTGACTTTGTAATAGATAAGAAATGATTACATGGGGAGAAAGTAAAGAAGTTTCTCGTGTGGCCACCAATGACTGAGCTTGAGAACATAGAAGGACTAGATCTAGGAAGGAAGGGGATGGATTGATGTTTGGTCCTTTGTACTTTGTGGCTTCCCATGTGTATACAGCATGTTGAGTATATAATATTCTTGGAAGAGGTCAGGGTTAGATATAATAATTAAAATAAAGTAGTACCTCAGTGATAGTTGAAGTCATGGGATATTGTGTGAAGTGAGAAAAGACAAGCCTTCACTGGCCAGGACAGTAACAGAAGAAGAAGGTGGTAGGGAAGGAGGAAAAGGAAGAGGAAGTTGTTCAAGATGTTTCTTTTACATCTTGTCTAGTTTAAAAGGGTCATCTATACCTAGAGTGTTCAATGATTTGGTCCTACATGAGGCTCAATAATCTATTTCAAGTTGTTCTCCAAAATTAGATCCATCTATAGTAGAACCTGGGAATCAGTGAAGCTGGGCACTTCTAAAAGTGAAGAATACTCAATTACCAGTTTCTATAGAGAAAGATATAAATTGGCATGGTCCCTTTGGAAGGCTCTGGTAGTATCTGCCACAACTTTTATTTTGGCCCAATTCCAATTTCTAGAACTTCATCTCAGAAAAAATTACACCCACATATGCTCAGAGAAAATCTTCAGGGGTCTTCATAGCAATGTTTATTTTTCAATAGTAAGAATGATGAATAATCTAAATGTCTATAAGGATCATAGTTCTTAAGATAGACTTATGCTTGGCTTCCATAATATCAATAAAGTGGTGGGAGAAAAATCTAGATAGAAATGTGATAAGGGCTATAGTGACATCTGAATGAAATTGGACACATTAAGTGTAGATGGTGATTCTGAGTGCTTTGCCTAGATGTGGAAGGCACAGGAGACAGAGGTGGCCACATGAGCTTACAGGTGGGCTTCATGGTATTGCGTCAACAGATCCAAAATTAGTTGAGCAGAAAATTCCAAAAGGTGAGCTGAAAGTGTTGAAACCATCTTGCTCATGCACTTCTGTATCTCCTGATGACAGTCTGAATGGATCTGATATTGCTCCCAGTGGCTGCTTCATTCTCTGCTGTGGAGGTGAGCACATGTTTATCAAATAAGCTCATTCTCAGACCCACCAACTACACAAACTCCTGTAATTTACTTTTGCAGTAATCAGCTAAATAGGAAAAACAAAAGAATATCTACACTTTCACTTAAAGCTTTCAAAGTGCCAATCTTTAGGGGTTTTAGAGGCACATACAAGGAACTATTTATACTATGTATCCACATGTCATGTGTTACCTTGCATTAAAAAATCTCAAAAGAATTTTCTATAATAAAGACATGTACTTTGCCTTCTGGTATGGCTGCACCTCAGACCAGGAAGCCCTGAAGACAATCCAACCCAGGCATCCCTGAACAAGATTCCTAGAAAATGTATGCTTTATGAGATATGGTTATAGATGAGACCTTATTTGCCATAAAAATAATGATCTCACAAATTGCTTTTCTGATCATAAACAGATATCATAAAAGTAAGCACATAGAACTATACATCTCTGTAGTCAATCAAATTATTAACTTTTTATGGTACTATAAAATCATGGCCATATTATCTAATAACACATGATTACACTGTATAGGAATAGGCACATGTGCTTTCCTAGCCCCCTTTCTCTTTAAAAATAAATCATATATTAAAGTAGTCTCTTCAATTAAAAAATATGTATTTATTTATTTATTTTTCTCTCATGTATTATTCCTGACCAGTTTCCCCTACCTCCTCTCTTCCTATATCCCCTTAGCCCAGATCCATTCCTCCTCATTTCCCTTAAAAAAAGAGCAGGCCTCCTAGTGTGTGTGTGTGTGTGTGTGTGTGTGTGTGTGTGTGTGTGTGTGTGTGTGTGTGTAAATTAAAAGGATTTATTTTATTCCCCTAAAAAAAGACATTTCTACCTTGATGGGAGAGTTGACCTTATTTGATAGTAAAATGAGCATAAATAGAGTATAATAAGTATGCACAATATGTGAAAAATACAACTACATCTGTTTTCATGGCTACTTGTAGAATATTTAAATACTTGATAAACTTGCCTGTCATTTTAAAATAAGTGTATTTTTTTCATTCTTTGTTTTTCAATGAATAAGTCAGATAGTCTGTATCTTTTGGGATCTGATCCAAGAAAATAGTACCAATGATTCCTTGCTCTTAAACTTGAAGGAAACTAATTTATTGAATAAGATGTGTATGTATTTTTTCAGTTATTAGCTCTCTTCTCTGTCTGTCTTCTATTATCTTAAGAGCAAGAAAAAATTGAATTAGATAAAGAAAATTCAAATTAAAACAGAAAAAAGTTGCCATTGAGTAAATTATAAATGTGGCAAAAATAAAATGATAAAAGTTTTATGTCATTGAAAATACTATGGGATCTAGGATGCTCATATAGTGCACTTTGGAAAATTGTATCTAATTAATATAAATCTACCTGATTGTTCTAAGACTAATAACATGTAAGAATACCACTAGGCACAGAATTTCCTGTCTGCTGTACATCTGCAGCAAGTGCTATGATGTCCTATGATGATGCAGTACAGTGTGGTACAGATAACTTCATGTCTGTTTCTAGAGAAAGATAGGAAGAAATGTGTATGTCTAATAGAGAGAGTTATTCCTCAGTCATGACCATGCACTTTATGCACTGCCATACAGATTTCAAAAGAAATTTGTCTTTTAAAGTCCTCTAAAATGATATTTGTGTTGTGCTATCATTTATGTATTTCTATATATAGGACAATTATGTCCCTTGCCAAGTGCCCGTATATCTGAATGAATACATCTAAAGAGCCATATAGCTAAGTAAATCTGTAAACGTGGATTAGAAGGATGTTAAATACAGTTAGAAGGGTTACCTTTGCTGTCTTGTGAATACTATGTCAGAAACATAGATGGATAGATATGTCATGTCCTTCTTCGATGTTGTCACTTATTGAATAGCAATAAATTCACAAACTATATTAAATTTTGGGCTGTATCTCACCAAGTATTCTCAATTTTACTTTATATGTGGTACTGGAGACCACAGTCTCTTCTACTCAAATCATAGTTACTAAAATGAATTTGAACTATTTATTACACTTCATAAAGTGATGTGCTTGTGTGTATACATGTCTGTGTTACGGAAAGGGTTATAAAGGCTATAGGGTTTGAAAAGGCTTTACTGAAACAGATAACTGATACAGATAAAAAGAGCCACTGTGAGTTTTTGGCTAAATTATTAATGAATCTAGTCACAGGTCTTGGAGGAAACAGACTCTATGGAAGGTAAGGCCAGTTCACATAATGATGCACAGGGCTGCCTAAGGCAGGAAGTTAAATTCAAGTTAAAATGGCGAGTAAAGAGGGGAGATGCTATGACCTGTCTAGGGAACCTCATGACAGGTGCTCTGCACTATTTGATGTTCGGTGTTAGTGACCTTCATTCTGTATGATCTAGGAGAGAGAGTTGTATCTTTCAAGTCCTAATTTTCATATGGTTTTGATGTCTATGTGCCCATGTGTTCCTGATTTACTTCTGTGAGTTCATAGGTGGTAATAGTATGCTTGCATGAATAAATTAGCTGTGAGTATGTGCTGTGACTTGTGTTGGACAGATGGAGGCTGTTTACTTGCATAAACAGGATACAGAAACATTCCGTCTCAGCAATCACACTCAAAACGGAGCCAACTTCTCTTTTGTAAAGCAGAATCATTTAGGGCAAGGGCCAGCCTAAAAGCCATTGTTCCACACAAGATGAAGTAACTTAGAGCAGGATGTGGCCTGAGATCCACAGGTAAAGTTAGGGGATCAGGATAGAGACATGTAATGTGTGTTACTTAAAACAAAAGAGAAGAGAACGATGGTTGCTTCTGTTTTTTGAATTCACAACAGATAAGGAACTTAACTCTGTGTATCTAAAGGCCAAAGAATTTGCTTTAAAACTAAAACTTTAATGGAGAATCATCTTGACTGTGAAAAGCCATGTACGTAAACTGAAATAGTACTGTGGCTAGAGGGGTGGTTCAAATGGTTAAGAACATCTGCTTTTGCAGAGAACCCACGTTCCATTGTCAGCATCCTTCAGGTGATTCACAACCACCTGCAACTCCAGCTCCAGGGGGATCCAGTACCCTCCTCTGAGCTCTGCAGGTACCCTAACATGTGTAGCATATATTTACATAGATACACACACATGAATATAAAGATTGAAAAACCTTTACAACCTAAATTCTAATGGGGATTGTGGAAAGCAGGGGAGGTATCCACCCCCACCCCACAATGAAGTCCCATCATTCAAGAAAAACTTACTTATGTCATCAGAAAATGCCCACTTTTGATTGTTAAAACTCCTGATTTTTTTAAAGGAGATGTTAAACTTGATTGAAGATACTGTCATCCATTCTTAAAATGCTGATTGTATTAAAACATGATTATAAAAGAAAAATGTAGCCATAAATGTTGTGCATACATAAAATGAATCCACGTCAGATATTTTAGTTAATTGAATGATAGAGAAGCATAACATGTAACTACTAATCCACAGGAAAATCCATACAGGAAATCCACACACAGATCAGAAATGCTGGAATGAATTTGCTTAGTACATGTAAGCTCAGTCAGTAGCCACAGAGAAACAACAATCAAATCGATCTCCACTGGACAAAATTTGCATTTCTATGGGACAGGAATGGTTTGCAGTTATCGGTATTCTACAGCTCACAGAGTTGTGCAGTAGTTTAAAGGCATGAAAAGATTTCATAGAATCAGATAACCCGGGCAATGCTAACTTTCCATTAGAAAAACAAAGTAGAGCTTATTGCTGAGTTTCTGAATGTTTCACACAACCTCCTGTTGTAGAGCACATCTGTACTACGGATGTGCAGCCACATTAGTAAGGCTTCCCATATTCTTGGTGCACCATGAAGAAAGGAAGAACAATCTTTGTTTCTAGTCATGGTCAGAGGGTCTACAAGAGCATTGCCACACTTCTTTGTAAAAATCTCTCCTTTTCCCCTTTGTCATATTCTTATGTTTACTAGCACTTCCATTACAGCTGTAAAAACTGTCAGATAAATGTGTAACAGAATGCAAGTGTTATTCACAGTGTTGAAAAGAAGGTGCAATGCAGTGCATAGAAATGCATGGCTGCCTGCACACTGAAGAATTTCATTCTTCCAACTGAGCAAAGCCTGTCCAGTAAGATCCAAGCTATCCCATGCCAAAGAGAAAAGTGAGAGCTTGCAGAACAGTAATGAGATGTAGGTAGAGGGTAAGTTGAGGAAGCAATAATGCTCTCTTGTAGAGAGATTAGTTTGAAACTCTTGCTAGTCACTAATCTGTGGCATTCCATTAATTGTTTTCCATGTATAATAGTTTATTTTATTTTCCATTTAGGAGAGTGGAAGGTGCAGATATTCCATGGGATACCTATGGAGCTAAGAGAACACCTTGTGGAAATTGGTTTTCTCCTTTCACTATGTGAGTTCTGGGGACTGAACACAGGTTCTCAAGCTTGCTTGGTAAAGCCATTATCCCATGAGCCATCTAGCTGTCCCCTCCTATCACCACCACCCCATTAATTTTTAACAGTGGGTACAAACCTTGGGCTTTATTCCTTTTGCTTTAACGATGGTTGAATTTGTGGAAGATTTAGTTTTGCATTGTAGAGTCTAATCATTTTCTGAATCTAGCTATGTGCATGAGGTCTACCCTTTTGAGCTATAGCTCAAAGAGAGCTGCTTTGTGTTTTCAGGATAACAGAGGTTTTTTTGTTGTTGTTTTGTTTTGTTTTGTTTTTTCATAAAAAAATGCAGTCTGCAGTGTGAGCTCAGCTTTTTCTGGAAACCAGTGTTGGTATAAATCCTGAAACATTAACTTGAGCTAAGTTAATTCCAGTCTTGAATTTAAAATACCTACTTCATAAGCCTCCTCTCTATGGAGCAATAATTCCTGTGGACTCTAAACCATTTTGTCAGGGAGTTAGGTGGGATAGGTAGATATACGATCCGAGTACCTATTTCCAGTACCTATTTAACCTTGCTCATGAAATAATTTAATACTTGCATATTTGTGTTAATTTGAATGGTGTGACCTGTGGCAGCAGACACATTTAATCACTAGCACAGAACTTGCTGTGTTAAGAGTAAATTTATTCTGACTTAATGTTTGTCGTGACATGTAAGCCATCCGTTTCCCCCAGTGTTTTGGTTTAAATCAGATTCATCTCTGTCTTGGAGCAGAAATGATGTGTGGACAGCTCCAATGTGCTTTTTCAGCGATGTTTTCCTTTGGTCTTAAAACAAAGACCCTTTCTGCTTTGATTTCTCACTTTCTACTCATCATTGGTGGCATTTTCAAGGCTGTCCACTGACCTGTCTCTAGTCATTATAAGAAATTCTCACCTGAGCTGGCTTTTGCCTTAGAATTGGGTTTGTTCATGTCTTTGTGAGGAATAGCAGCAAAGCCTCCCACGGCACAAGGTGCTTTTGGTAAGAATATTGTTCCCTGGCAGATTGTTGAGGCTTCCAGGGATCTGAGCCTTCAGATTACCAGGGCTGCCTCTGGACATTGTGGGATGTCTCACAGCACTCACAGCCTCTGCACCTAAGATACCAGTAGATTTACCTCTCCCAGTGGTAACAACAAAATATAATTCTGGAAATAATCAAATTGTACATTCTCTTTAACTACTGGTTAAATGCAATTATGGTTGTAAATGTTTAAAATCGCAAGCCTTTATGTCTCTAAATTCTGTAAGTGAATATGGGGAATACATACTTCTTTTGAGTAAGAACAGGGAATAATGTGATATTGGAAATGAGAAATGCATTCTGTCTTAATATGAATTTTATATAAAGCACTAAGTCCTGACTATTATGCATGCACACCACAGTGTGATTCTTGGCCAGTTCCTCTGTTCATTCTCATGCTGTGAGTGCTGCATCCATGCAGATTCCTCTCTCAGATTGGATAATTTGATTCTAAGCACAAATTATGTAAGGCCATTCCATGGTGAAGAACAGCCCCTTTAAAACCAACGAATCACTGCTTCTGCCCATGTGCTCTTCCGTCTTGTTTATTCTCTCTTTCACTCTCGTTCTCTTATAAAATTGCACAGAACATTTTAGAAACAGGACACAGTTGTGAATTCTGTGTCAAATAATGGAGTTGAACTATTTGTATGAAATAATCAGCTCCCTTATTAGGTTTGCCAATTAGTCTAAATTCTTCCTCATTACAGAAGACTTCAAGAGTGTAAACATCCTCCCCTAGTTAAAACCCCAAAGAATGTCAAACTGAGCATTTATGATGTCTTTTTGCAAACAACTCAGCTGCAGTGGTGGCTTAAATAGCTTTCATGTGGCTCACCTCATCAGAACACAGAATATGTTTGTGTAAAAATTGTACGTTACTTAAACTCACCTCTGGGGGCCATAGATTTAAACGTTATTAAGAGTATGAATCAGGTTCATTCCAGTTCTGTTGGTAGGTGGCCTTTTTGTCCAGAAAGAATCTTGACTTAATAGCACTCTTATCTTTCATAATTATGTTCATTTGTTAAAGAAAAACAAACATGGCAAATTACAATAATAAGATCCAGGGACTTAACCCTTACTGGATTGAGAAACTTCTCTGAAAGCAGCTTTGAAGCATCCTCAAGTCCCTTACTCAGGGGGCAGAAAAGGGAAATCTCACTCTAGTTCCCTGCACCTAAAGACAGAATATGGAGTCTCAGTGTTGCTCTTTCCCCCCTACTGACATCTTCAGCCGGGAAACCATGGGAAACCACAGGCTCTAGATTCCAGCCTGAAAGAAGCCTGGGCCACATCAGGGAAAACCTTGGAGAAGGGACATTGTGATTGTTAATGTGGAATGCAGCCTGTCCTGCCTGGCCCTAACCTTCTCAATCAGCAGTCTTTTCTTACCTAATTATGGGATTCTGAGGGAACCTAATGAGGTGCTGTCAGATTTACATTGGAATGATTTTAAATGTTATCACAGTAGCCATGGTGATGATATATAAATGGACAAAATACCAAAGAGCTGGAGAAATGTCACCATTACACCCACAGTTTCTCCCTTTTAGCATAGGCATGAAGTCAGCATATTGCAAGCTTTTTACATCCACAAGAAAGTGGGACTTTTTGGTTAAAACAATTGTGATGAAAATAGTTTAAATAATACTATGCAGAAGATCTTTATTATTTCAAAGAACCTTTATCTTTAAGAGATGGAACCTGATCATTGGGGCCTTTGAAGGGAAATCGCATCCCCCACCCCTACCCACACCCTACCCCTTCCTTTTCTCTTGCTTGCTTCCTGGATACAGTGAGGTGAACTGTTTCCTCTGTGGTGTGTTTCTGGCACCATGTATGATGCAGTAAAATGAGGATTCTGGTCTATTTCTGCATTGCTTTTCAGTTCCCCAAGAATTGCCAGTAGGCTTTTTAGAGGACTTGGAATATAGGCTTTGTTACTAGAAAAATTGGTTATTTTGCTACTTTGATTGTACTTTTTGTAGCTGTAAATTGCAATGGAGAGGCTGTTTATGTGCATTTAGTTTTAAAACACCTAGAAATAGCTGGTGGTGGTGGCACACACCTTTGATCCCAGCACTGGGGAGGCAGAGGCAGGCGGATCTCTGAGTTTGAGGCCAGCCTGGTCTATAGACTAAGTTCCAGGACAGCCAGGGCTACTCAGAGAGCCTTCCCCCCACCAAACAAAACAAAACAAAACAAAACAAAACAAAACTGGAAACAAAATAATTATCATAGTCACAGATTCCAGTTGTTAATGGAGCTGCTACTTGGTTTAGATATACATTATTTTTAATTATGTGTATGTCTGTCTATGTGTGCATATGCGCACATGTAAATGCCGGTGCCCATGAAAGACATTGGACCCCTTGCGGCTGGAGTTATAGACAGTTGTGAGCCAGGTAAAAATGGGTGCTCAGTTCATTTGAAAGAGGAACAAGGGCTCTTAACCTGTGAGCCACCTCTGCAGCCCCAGAGCTGCCATTCATAAGCTTGAGGTTAAATTTTACTTGTGGTGACCTTTCACAGTCCCATTGGTAAAAAATTTACAGACCCAAAGAGCCCACTGTGGAATGTTTCACTTCCTTGAATGTCTTTTTCATCTGTCTTCACGTCTGTGTCACAGAATCAAGACGAAAAGAGAAGCCATTTCTGTTTCTATAACTTCTGAAAGACGTCGTTTGTTTAAAAACATACATTAGCCAGTCGTCTTTTGTTCTGGTGACACAGAATAGGCTTAGTGAGTCTGTAGACTACGTACTATTGCCAGTATACTAGTTGGTTCCAGGTGATGTCACAAAATATGGTGATGAGAGTAGCTTGTAAAGGATGCCAATTTATTTCTCCAAGTTCTAGAGGGTGATAAGTCCAAGACGAAGTTGCTTTGTCTAGACTAATTCATAAATGTCACACACAAGCCTTAAGTTGGAAGGTTTGTTAGCCTATGATACGAATAGGGGGAGGTGCAGTCTGGTAGAAGGAATGGAGGGTGTTGGGGGTACATTTTGAAGGACTGGCATGAAGTGGGTGATTTTCCCTACCACAGGCTTCCACCGTGATATACTGTTTAACTATGGACCCAAACTAGCAGGGTCAGCTGACCATCAACTGAAACTTCTGAACTACATGCCAAAATATAGCCGTCTTTGTTTTCAATTGACTACCTAGGATGTTGATTGTCAAGTTGACAGGCTCTAGAATCACGCAGAAGGCAGGCAGATGGGCTTTCTCTAGATGAGGTCAGTTTCTGGCTGTGCTTGTGAGGGGTTAGCTGGCTTTAGTCAGCTATTTTGTCACAGGCATGAGAAAAGCAAGCAAGCAAGTCACCACTTAGATGGTTTGTCACAGTGATAGGAAGCTGAGTGGAGTGGGTTTGAGGATCTCACATCACACACAGCTTACTTTTATTGTATCCTTCCATGAACATGAATTCTACTCAGGGGGGTCGTAACCCTCCAACATAGTCACTTCTCAATACCTTGGGCTCATAGTTTCAATGTATGAGTTTCAGGGACAAACAGTATTCAAGCCAGAGCAACTATGCCATCCGGAAACTATGACAAATATTGAAAATTGCCTTTTGCTCATGCTTTTGTGCTCATATTTCTTTTCAACTCCACCGTGCACAAATATTCTAAGTTTGCATCAAAGTTGCCATGCAGAAAGAAACCAGCCTGCCATGCCAGAAATAGAAGAGAATAACCTATTCTTAAAAACATGTCTGCTTGCTACCATAAGACATACTCATAGGCAAAGATCATATCTTTGCTTTTTAAATAATTTCATGCATGCTGTAGTGTTTCCTCTAATGGAAACCACTCATGTTTTGCTTTCTGTCAGTCGTACCCTGTGTGGGTGGTATGGACCTTGTCAAGTTTTAGATACAATACTCTGAATTTGGTTGAGTTCCCAACTTCTCAGAAAATTTAAGTTCAACAATGTCACCGAAAGCTCTGGGGCAAAGATAAACTTAGAATGCCTAGTCTCATAATAAAGAGGGTGATGGGAAATGTTGCCTGGATACAAGACCTTGAATTAAAACAAGTTCCTTTCTCTTTGTAACTGTAAGATCATTGTTGGTAAATCGAGGCTCACAGTGATATCCCTGATTTATTGAGATGTGAGATCACAGATGGTCTTCATTTATTGAGATGTTAAATCACAGATGGTTTTCAATAACCACTTAAATACAATAGAGCATCTTCAGATTTTCTTCTAAGTTGAAATTTAATGAAAATCTATTTCCCTCTTCTGTTTAATTTTGTCTGCTGAGTATTTCTACTGCTTCCTGAGTTAGTCTCCGCATTTAGAGATTCTATGATGATGTTGGGTGTCCTGTCTTCTTTGCAATCAACATGGAACTTGAAGAAGAAACAGATTCAAGGTTAACAATATTCAACATCATAGTGAGAGTCCAGATGAACCACTAGGTAGCATTATACAGCCTAGATTCATAGAAGCATGGGGTGTTCCTCCTGTTTGTGGGGTATGTGACAACAGCAGAGTTTACCACCTTCTTCCTCAGTTTCTCAGATATAAAAAGATAGAATAATAAAAATGCACATATTGGAATTTCTGTAACAGCTGAATATATTTATAGCCCCAGATCCAAGTCCCAGGGCCAAGATTCATGCCAATTGTGTATGAAATATGAGCCCTCATTATTGTTAGACTTGAGATTATATTAGCATGAAATCAATAATAAATGTTAAATGCCTCTGGGACAAATTATTTCTATTATTTATCTTTAGATTACCAACTCCATGAAGAGAGTGACTGTCTTTCTTTTTGAACATTATGCAGTCAGCTCTGGGTATTTGCAAGTTCCTCCTCTGTGAACTCTACCAATCTTAGATTTAAAATAATCTGAGAAAAAGTTGCATCTGTGCTGATCATGTATTGACTTTTTCTTGTCAAAACAATGAGGTATAACAAATATTTACATAGCATTTGCATTGTATTTTATACTAAAAGTAATCTAGAGATGATTGAAAGTATATGGGAGAGGACATCTGTAGGTTATATGCAAATGCTGTGCCATTTTATGTTAAGACATTTGAGTATCCCCAGATTTGGGCAATGGTGGGGGAGTCCTAAAAAAAATATCCTGCAGATACAAAGGGACAACTGTATTCACATCTATGAATAAATAAATATAAAGAAGAATGACAATGGAAAAGCATGAATACTAATAAGATAAAGATAAGTCTGTGGGATGAATTGATCTACTTGAAGATCTTTCATACCAACCTAGATTCAACTATTAGACTTTTTTGTGTTTGCGTGTATGTGTGTCCCCACGTACATAAGAATGTGCATGTATATGTGTGTGCATATATACAGAGGCCAGAGACAGACATAGAGTGACTCCCTCGATTGCTTTCCACATTAGTTTTTGAGACAGTACCTTTCAATGAACCTGTATGGCATCAGTTAACTAGACTGGCTGGCAGTGAGGTCCAGAGATCTGTCTGAATCTACCTCTCAACATTGAATTTCAGGTGTGCACTGCTGTGCTTGGCTTTTTTCATGGGTGTTAGAGGGACAAACTTGGGTCCTAATGCTTTTGCAGAAAGCTCTTTTCCAGCTGGTAATTTTTCCCAGCCCCTTTTATGTGTGGCTTTTCAGTCTTAGCAGTTATCAGAACCTATCATATAGAAATATTTGCCTCAATATTCTGTTTCTATAAGAGGAATAGAAGAGAAGAAAAGGGAATACTTTAAATATTTCCTAGAAAGGCTAATATCTTTTCTGGACAAAGAAAAAAGACTAGATAAAAAAATTCCACTGAAAAGTGTTTACTTACTTAGATTTTAGAAATTTAGTTTACATGTGCAATATGTAAACCTGAACTTCCCTAAGTCTGCATTCTAGTAGCTCTAAGAGCTAGCCATACAGGTCCAGAAATGCACCACAAAAATGCAGATGACATGGTGTCATGGACAGTTTATTATGTTCTTTTTCTTCCCAGTGTGGGAATTCTTCAGGTGTGTGTGTCAGCTGACAGGGAGCACTTACGCTGTGTACTGGGGATTCAGCAAGGTCATCCGAACAGGAATAACTCTAAAATGAGGTCAAGTAATTACACTAGGCAAAAGCATCTGATGACTCTATCAGATCTGCTTACCTTTCCCGTAATTCAGAGCCATACTTGAGGATGAGAGTGACATTAACCCAGAGCAGCAGATGATAAACATAATATGTGACATGGCCCCATAATATGCCTGCTGGGAATAGGACTCAAAAAATCCCATTTCCAAATAGTGTAATGAGGTCCTGCATTTATTTGTCCCAATTCCTCTTCCCTTCATCAGTCTGATTGCTGATAAGGAGTCACATGTGAGTACAGATGTGCCAGTCACCAAGGCCCCCTTGGTAATGATGTCCAAATCAATATTTTAACTGGTTATATTCTTTCTCATTCACAAGAGAGGAAGATTATAACAAGAATAAGTGTATTTTCAAGAAGCAGTCAAAGACGTAGGGTAGGACAATGAGAGATAAAGGGGGGGGGGGGAGAAAGGGAGAGAGAGAATGTAGTATGTATGTGTGTGATAGTGTGTATGTGTATGTGTGTATGTGTGAATGTGTGTATATGTGTGTGTGAACATGTGGGGGGGGCACGTATGGTGAAGACGTGTGTGAAGCTGAAAAGCACAGAGAAAAGGAGTTAGAAAGCCTGTGTCAATGATTATAAATGTCAACTAGGAGAATATCCAGACAATGTTCATCACTGAGGTGAAAGCCCTTTGAAAATAGGTTAACCCGAAGCAAGTCACTAATCAAGTAGTATTTTCCCTGTGATTTTGTAATCTCTCAGCCAACCTCTGGCTCAATCTTTGTTTTCTCCTCACAGTGCACACACGTATCCACACGCCAGGCTATTTCTGTGAGGAAGTGCTCTAGAGTTCTGCGCCAGAAATGCTTGCTGAAAACTACACGAGTTGGAGTAGTTCCTCAAAACAATATTTGTAGCAGATGCCAGGAGAATTTTCCTAAAATCCCAGTGTTGTTGACTGTTAAAGTCCCAGTATATTTGCATGAGCTCTAAAGGGGACATTCCCCAGCAACCCTCAGGTTCTTGTAGACAGCATTCCAAGTAGGAAGAACTTTTTAATAGGGTCAGTTTAGTTTGGTGGAATGATTCCTCAAAAACCATCCCTTTATAGAATGCATTGAGTCTGGTACAGTGACTCTCACCTTTAATCCCAACACTTGGTAAGCAAAGATGGGTAGATCTCTCTAAATTTGAAGCCATCTTGGAATACATGGCAAGTTTCAGACCAGACAAGAATACATAGTATGACCCTATGTCAAAATGAACAAGCACAAATGCATTGCCATTTAGATATTAGTTCTCTGATGTGCTGAGGAGAATTGAGAGAAGAGGAAGGTGGGGGGAGACACTGCCAGCCCCTGCCAGGACAAGTAGCATGTAAAGATGCCAGTAAGCCATGAGCCACGTGGCAAGGTATAGATTTATGGAAATGGGTTAATTTAAGATATAAGAACAGTTAGCAAGAAGCCTGCCATGGCCATACAGTTTGTAAGCGATATAAGTCTCTGTGTTTACTTGGTTGGGTCTGAGCAGCTGTGGGACTGGCGAGTGTCAGAGATTTGTCCTGACTGTGGACCAGGAGGAAAACTCTAGCTACACTGATGCATTTCTCTATTATGCTAACGTGATTAGGCTAACCCCCATGACTTTTCACTACAGTACCCTCTCCAATATCTTATTAGATGACTACCTCATGGTCAACTCTTTAAGGTCTTTATCAGAATTAGACAGAAAAGTCCAGTCCATTCCCCATCTTAACTACCAAAAAGTAAGTAAATGAATGAATAATGACACTCATGCCATGTTCTAATGGGTATTTGATTTGTTGAGAAGAAGTGAACTTGAAATAGGGTTTTAAAATGAGCAATATTTTCCATTCATAAAGTGTCCAATGTCCTCCAGTCAGGACACTTCTTATATGACTGAATACAAAGCTGTTCTAGATTTGATCTTTCCTACTTGGTTTCCCCATGCTAGCCAGGCTATTCACTCATCTCCTTCCCTTTCAGAAGCAAACTTCTTCCCTCAGGAGTTGTGGTTGGACATCCTCCTCATGTTCCTTGATTTAATTTAAGTAAAATGTAATAAATCCATACAATGGGTATTATTTAGCCTTAATTCTGATACATACCAGAAAATGGCACTCCACCACTGTGTTCTATCTACAGCCCAAAGTAGATGGGTGTTTAAAACACGATAGTAAAATAAACACACATAGAATCATAAATATTATAAATCCTATATGAGGAACATAGAGTAGGCAAGCTTACAGCAATAGAAAGCGGTGTAAAGGCTATTAGGGATGGGGGTAGAGGAAGTAGTCAAGGGAAATTATTATTTAATGGGAGCAAGATTTATGTAGGAAATGATAAAAGGGAAAGGGTTCTCAGAATGAATGGTGCTGATGGTTGAAAAATAGTTAAATGGCAGCCAAGTGTGGTGGTGCACACCACCAAGCCCAGCATTTGGAAGACAGAGGCAGGCCTACTTCTGTGGTGATATTGTGTTCCCCCAAATATTGTGCACCCTAATAAACTTGTCTGGGGTCAGAAGACAGAACAGCCACTAGACAGACATAGAGGCCAGAAAATGGTGGCACTCACACCATTTATCCTAGCATGCCAGAGGCAGAGATCCATCTGGATCTCTGTGCGTTCAAAACCACATTGGAAACAGCCAGGCATGGTGATTCACGCCTTTAATCCCAGGAAGTGATGGCAGAAAGCAGAAAAGTATATGAGGCAGGTATATGAAAACCAGGAACTAGGGTCGGTTAAGCTTTTAGGCTTTTAGCAACAGTTCAGCTGAGATTCATTCTGGATGAGGACCCAGAGGCTTCCAGTCTGAGGAAACAGGATCAGCTGAGGAATCGGCAAGTTGAGGTATCTGTGGCTTGTTCTGCTTCTCTGATCTTCCAGCTTTAACCCAATACCTGGCTCTGGATTTGTTTTTATTAATAAGACCTTCTAACAATTCGTGTTACCTGCCTCTGTGAGGTTGAGGCCAGGGTGGTCTACGTAGTAAGTTCCAGGACATTCAGGTCTAGGTAGAAAGATCCTGCCACACACACACACACACATACACACACACACACACACACACACACACACACACACACACATACACACACACACACACACAGAGAGAGAGAGAGAGAGAGAGAGAGAGAGAGAGAGAGAGAGAGAGAGAAGGTTAAATGGTAACCCATGTTACATGTATTTACCACATAATAAGGTCATTAAGAATATACAGAGTAAAAATGTTACATTTTACTATTAAGTGAAGGAATAGAAATTATTAAATGAGTAGACAAATTACTTTTAAAATATGATGTTTGTAGCTGGAAGTTTTCCTGTGTCCTGCCTGATCCTGCCTCAAATAAACACATAGAGAGAGGCTTATATTATTTTTAAACTATATGGCCTAATGGCTCAAGCTTCTCACTAGCAAGCTCTTACATCTTAAATTAACCCATTTCTATAAATCTATACTTTGCCACATGGCTTGTGGTGTACCGGTACTTTACATCTTGCTTCTTTTGGCAGCAGCTAGCAGCATCTCTTCAGCTCTGACTTTCTCCTTCCTCTCTCTCTCTCTAGTTGGAATGTCCTACCTAACCTTATTCTGCCTCACCGTTGGCCAAACAGCTTTATTTATCAAGCAATCAGAGAAACACATATTCACAGCATACAGAATGACATCCCACAGCAGATGTTCAATACTGATAGCATTCAGGTTTTGTAGACACTACTAACACACTGTGGATAAAAAACAAATATAAATATGTAGCTGGAAAGGATTTTGAAAATATGCTATAAGAATTAAAAATATCAACCTTATTTTTTTAGTTAGAATTTTTCCATGTATCATAGGCCGGCCTCCAACATGGAATCTCTCTGCCTCTTCCTCCCAGCTAGTAAGATTACATGTATGAGCCACCACACCCATTTCTAACAATATTATTTTTTTTTAATTTAAGGAATTGAATTTCCCTAGTGAAAGTAACTTGAGTGAACACAAAGATCTATGAATTAATGGTTCCTCCAAGATTTTGTTGTCATTTTTTGTACTGTTGTTACTAACCTTCACAAAGTAGCTGCGTGGGTGTGAATGCTATGTCAGCATTTCGGGAGATGAATTTCCCGTGTTGTTCAAACCTTCTAATAGGAAACAAGAAAAGGTTATGGGTGCATAATCAGAAAACTGGGCTGATTTCTTATGTTTCCAAATATAAAAATATATAAAACCCTTGAGGTTTATGTCTCATGACTTGCACATATAATTGTTATAGTGTTTATATTTCATTATCATGAATTCTATAGCAATATTACTCAGTAGCATTAGATAAAATTTAAAAGCTTCATAGTGATGTATGAATAACACATACACAGGCAAATTCTCACTTGTTCAGTGTCCTAGTTCCTTTAAAAGGTCTCCAAGCTTTTAATCATTTCCAGGGCCATTGGCTTGAAAATTGAGCCTTTACTTCAAGCTCCTGACCTATCCATTTGTTCTTTGTGAGTAGAACTAAAAATTTGAAGTGACTGAGATCAGACGCAGAAGAAATAACTGTCCCATTCTAGTTTAATAGCCTTGCTTAGCTGAGTCTTTTCAGCAAACGTTTGAAGACTTGGAGCTTAATGTTGAGAAATTTGAAATCAGAAAAGAAAATTGAACAGAATTGGCTTTATGTCACTGTTAAATAAGAGTGTGTGGTGCCAGAGAGATGGCTCAACAAATAAAGGCATTTGCTACTAAGCCTGAGTTTGATCCCAAGGACTAGCATGGTAGGAGAGAAATGACTTCTGCACTTTGTCCTTTGACCCACACATACATAAATGCATGCCCACACACAAACTAAATAAATAAATATAATTTTCAAATTGAAAAAAATAAGATCGTTTATTATTTCAATACTTTCCTCTGAGCCTTCCTTTACTGATATATTGTACAGATTTATACACATAAATTTCATGTGTAATGCTGTGAAGCATTTCTTGTGATGAATGTTCCAGTAGCATGAGCTAGAATGTCCCAGGGCTCCTGTGAGACTTTATGAATCCAATAGTTTGTTTCTTTAATGTGTTTATAAAGATTTCATTTATTAGATTCTTGAGAAATTTGGCATACTTACTTTAAAAAAAACATCAAATTTCTTAATGTAAGAGACAAGAAACCTTTTCAAATTGTTTATGTAGTTATCATAGGATTGAAGGGTGAAAAAATTAGTCAAAATAGAGTCTTATTTCACCCATTTTTGTTATCATAGAGTTGCTTAAGAATGTTATCTTTTGACCATATACCAAATATTTGACCCTAATTGCTTAAACAATCTGATGTTCTGGGATATCTTTCTGTATGCTGTGAATATGTGTTGCTCTTATTGGTTGATAAATAAAGCTGCTTTGGCCTATGGCAGGGCAGGATGGATCCAGGTGAGAAGATCCAAGAGAGAGCGTGAAAAGTGAAAAGAGAGGCAGGAAACGCCATCCTGCTGTCCAGGGAGCAGCATGTAATGGCACACAGATAAAGCCATGGAACCTGTGGCAACTTATAGATTAATAGAAATTGGATAATTTAAGATGTAAGAGCTAGCTAGCAAGAAGCTTGAGCCATAGACCATGGCCATACAGTTTGTAATGTGTTTATTTTGGTTTGAGCAGCTGTGGGACCGGGTAGGACACTGGAAAACTTCCAACTACAATCTGAAATAAAGAAGTTACATGAAATTCATAAATGATTTTGTTTTTTCCTCTTATGATAAAAATGAATATTGGATAAATTATCTTTAACATATACTACACTATAGTGTCGTGTATTGGTACATTCTACATCTTTATAGTGATCCAGTCAAAAATCTGTATTTGTGTGAACAGAATTTACTCTATTCATTTAGGAAAGCAACAATAGCTAACTAATCAAGTACATAAATCCTACAAGGCAGTGGTAATTACAATGGAGCAAAATCATTTGAAAAGTAAACATATACAAAGAATGGCATCAAAGAGTCAATATTTTATGTGAGGTAGTCAGAAAATGTTCCTGTCACTGATCAATAACATTTATTGTCACTTGAAGATTTTTGGCTCTCTTCTTGTTATACAAAGCTGCAAAGTAATCTTTCTAAAATTTGGTGTCTTAAAATAACTTTTTTTCATGTTTCTACAATTGTGTTAAGGTCCTTTGAATATGACACCTCTCTGTGCCAAAGCTCTGTCACTTAAACATCTTGTCCCTGAACTTGGAAAACTCAATCAGCTGGAAACTATAATGTTTTGGTCTCATCGATCAATATTCTGTTCTCTCAATATAATGGCTCCAGTATGAGGGCTTCAAGGTAACTCAGTATCCCACATGTTAGCCAGAACAAATCTGAGCTAATCAGAGAAGTCCCACACCTTGGCCATGCTATATGAGAAGTTGTGGTCATCTACATGCTCTCAGTTCAGGTGAGAGGAAATAGACAACACCAAAGTCCTAGAATAGAAAAAAATGGAATACAAATATTGTTGTGGCCACTGTTTAACCATGCAACAGGATTTACCATTTTATTTACCATGAACAATAGGGAGTATTGTAGCTAGAGTTTTCTCCTGCCTGGCCCACAGTCAGGACAAATCTCTCTCACCCACCAGTCCCACAGCCGCTCAGACCCGACCAAGTAAACACAGAGACTTATATTGGTTACAAACTGTATGGACGTGGCAGGCTTCTTGCTAACTTTTCTTACAGCTTAAATTAATCCATTTCCATTAATCTATACCTTGCCACATGGCTCGTGGCTCGTACCAGCATCTTCACATGCTGTTTCTCATCGTGGTGGCTGGTAGTGTCTCTCTGACTCAGTCTTCCACTTCCCAGCTTTATTCTCCTCCTTGTCCCGCCTATACTTCCTGCCTGGGCACTGGCCAATCGGTGATTTATTTATTGAACAATCAGCAACACACTTGACATACAGACCATCCCACAGCAGAGTATAGCTCCACTTCAGCACCAACTCCTAAATCACTTATCAAAGATAGGAGGCGTGACTGTCACAAACTCCATATGCCACTCCTCTTCCAAATGTTTCCTAAAATAATAACTATTGTTCTGACCCCTAAAGCAGTCAAATTGCTGGCATTTCAAAAATTAGTTTATCGTATCTTCCTTTTAATATGTTTTTCAAGAACAACGCACAGATATGTAGAATGTTCCCAAAACTATATGTGAAGAACCAGGTTTGTAGAAACTCCCATAATCTAACTAAAATTGAAAAAACATTGTACAAAACAGACATGTTACCACTTTTACATGGTGAAACCCTTTAACAAAAGATATGAGAGGATTATAAAAAATCGGAGCTTAACAAATGCCACCCAGCTTGTAACCCCAGAAAAACAGTGTCTGCCAAGCATCCATCCCTTGAAGTCTTGATTTATACATCAAAGTTGTTTGTAACATGCACCATCCAACCTTTCCAGAGGCTTAAATCCTCACATCTTTGTCTCCCAACATATGCTCCTCATGCTTTCTTTATTAAGGTTTGTGTAGTGGGAAGTATCTTGTGTGAAGTTCATTCATTCATGTTCTTATCTCTCTTTTTAAACAGTCCTTATCATTTTTTTTACCAGCCCCCAAGGATAGTATTTGCAAAAACTCATTGATGAGAAATGTTTTACTGAATGCCAGCTGGGCATGTAGGAAAAGGATCGACATACTGAACTATATAGCATAAACTGAATGTAGCTGCTTCTTTCCCAAAGACAACTGTTTCATTTTCCTTCTCAATTGCAAGGTTCCATTTATCCCAGAACATCTCACATTTTCCTCTATTTACAAACCCACTCATGTCTTCTCCCAAAAGTGTCTAAATTATACAATACAACGGCATAGCTAGCATTCCTTGGGCAGTAACTTGGAGAGTTCCATCTCTTACGTCAATCTCTCCTCAGCCCTTCAGCTGTCTGCCACAATGGCTTTCATTCAATCTGTACTAGCATTATATGAGGTTTGCAGGCTTCACCCCTGCAATGGTTAGTGTTAATTGTCAATTTGAAAGAATCTAGAACCACCTTGGAAGTTGGTCTCTGGACATGCCTGTGGGGAATTAGCTTGGTTACTTTAAGTGAGGTGGAAAAACCCACCCACTTTTCCCTGGAATCCTGAACTATATAAATTGAGAAAGGAAACTGAAAAGCATCATGAATTCATCATTTTCTTCTTTCTGATAGTGAATATGTGGTTATCTACTCCAAAATCCCACTGATATGACCCCACCATAACGAACTCTTTTACTTTTAGCCCCAATAATTACTTTTTCCCCTGAGCTGCTTTGTCCCAATATTTTATCCCAGCAACAGAAGAGAAATTAGGACAAAATATGGTACCTGGAAGTGGGGGCAATTTCTATGGTAAAACTGATCATTGGTTCTTAGGCTTTTGGAACTCTTTTGTGGCTGGAATGTAGAAGAGTTTTTATGTTTCAGACAGAAAAGCCCTATCATGCAGGAGAGCATACCCACAGACCTGTCTCCTAGATAGCACCAGATTATTTCAACTTGGCATTTAACACTGACCATCCTAAGCCTACATACTAAAACTGAAGCTTGTCATTGTAGACACCACATCCTTGAGGCAAATGGAGAGAAGCCAATAGCATCTGCCTTAATACACAATCATTTGTTACTTCCAGTACTTTTAATTAACCCCTTTATATTGTTCCTTTAATGATGTAATTGGAGCCCAACTATGCACCCTTCTTTCCTTTCTTCTGCAAGAAGATCAGTTCTTTTCCATATGTCTCTGGTCTAATAATTCTCACAACTATGTACTCACTTCTATCTCTCCCCATCATTTCTTTTGCTCATGTGGATTCCCTCATCTGCTCTTGCAAACTATCTAAACATTTCCTCCTACTTTCCAGAAAACTCCATCTGCTTCTTTCTTTTTCCAGTTAAACCTGCTGTTCATCAAACACAAGAAAATATAATTTTTAGTTGTGAGCCTAGCCTTTAACGGCTGAGCCGTGGCGCATGCCTTTAATCTCAGCACTCGGGAGGCAGAGGCAGGCGGATCTCTGTGAGTTCGAGGCCAGCCTGGTCTACAAAGGGAGTTCCAGGAAAGGCGCAAAACTACACAGAGAAACAAAAAAAAAAAAAAAAAAAAAGAAAAGAAAAGAAAATATAATTTTGCCTAATTGCTATTATTTTGGCACATTACCTTTGGACAGATTAGTATGTGAAGAACTTCATATACAGTATTGGTCTTATAGACGAAAGCATTAAGTTGAAATTATGGCTTTTTACTCATTGCAACTTATTTAAGCCAGTAGTGTTTTCTATTTGAAATATGTTATGTAAGCTAAAGTAGTATACATTTATATACTCTAATATCAATAATAATATGAGACATTTAATGAGAATCTCTGATTAGTTGTATAATTTAGACTTAATAATTAAATCAATTCAGCATAAAATCTACCTTGAGTCACATAAATGTAAGTAATAAATTCTAGAAAATATTTACAATGTGAAGATTTTTGTGTATGTTATGTAAGGGAAAGGTAAGAGAGATAACAGATACCATACTGCAGGTTTATAATTTATATGGTATTGTATAGTCATTATTTTCTAAAAGCTTATTATTCTATCTTCCAGGCCAGTGTTCCTAGACAGAGCTTGTACCATATTATTATAGCTAGTTGAAATCTTAAAGAGTCAACCCATGGAGGCAGAGAATAGAGTAGCAGTTATCAGATGCTAGGGATGAGGAATTTAGGAGATATCAAAAGGTACAGGATTCAATGGGAAGAAATAAATGTTTGAGGTGACAGATATATTAATTGGCCCAATTCAGTCATTTTACAATGCATACCTATAACTCACCTCTTAGAACTTACATACAAAAAGTATTATTTGTCAATAGTTAGCAAAATTATTTAAAAGGAAATGAAGCATATGAAGGTTGATAGGCCCCAGCCACATAGGGAGGTTTAAGGACTTTAATTTGTAGGTAGTTCCCAAGTGGTGGTGATGCTACCAGTTCAGTGATGCTTTCTTGCCAAACTGTTGTTCTAGTCTGATCTATGCCAGGGCTTGTCATTTATCTTCTGGGCAGAACTGTGACTCTGTAGTACAAGGAGACTGCAGAAGAGAAAGGGAAATAAAAAACAACACAGTTTAATTGCTTCTTATTATAGCTGCCTGTGATAAGTGAGTGCTAGAGTCAAACTCAGGTTCTCATGCTTGCCCAGCAGGCATTTCCTTAACTAAGTCCCCTCCCCAGCACCCAACCCTGAGCTGACAATCAGATTTTAATCAACTTTTACCTAGCATAAATGACTTCCCATATACATTATAAGAACTCACCATCATGTCATCATGATATCAGCACATGAGTTCTTTTGTATGTGTATGTATTGTTTTTGAATATGTATATATTGTATGTGTATTAATCCCTGACTGTGTATGTGTTAACATACATGTTAGTGTGTGTGAATATTGGGGCAGGAGTTTGCTGTTGGATGTCTTTGTTGATTGCTTGCCTCCTTGTCTCTGAAGCAGGGTCTCTTACTGACTCTCGATCTCAGCAATTGACTAGACTGGCTACACAGTAAACTACAAGGATCTGCCTCTCCCTGTCCAGTCTCTTCTCTGCCACCACTAGAGTTACAGATTTGCATGTTTAAGACATGCAAAGACATTTTCTGGTCTTTCTACATGAGTGCCAGGGTCAAACTCAGGTTCTCATGCCTGCCTGGCAGGCACTTCCCTTACTAAGTTACCTCCCCAGCACCAAACCCTGAGCTGGCAACCAGATTTTAATCAACTTTTAATTACACAAATAACTCTTCCCATATACATAATAAGAAATCACAAGACACAACTGACTGAACATTTTTTTTTTCTCCTGTTGCAGATTCAAGGCTTTGATTCTGATTTCTGGTCCCAGAAACATTCTTGACTTTGACATGGGCCATTATCTCCTCACTCTGCCAGCTTGCTCTTAAGTTGGCCCAGGTTCACTCTGGGCAAAGTGCCCTGATGAAGCAGGAAGTGGAGTTGATTGCTATCAAGGAAACCTTGCCCTCTTTGTTCCTGTAATCAGGCTGGAGGCAGTGACTAGAAACTCATTCCTGCTCACAGCCAGAATATTCAAAGTTGCATCTGGAGTTTTATTTATTCAAAACTAATGAGCATCCAGCCATACTCACTGGAGTTTCCCTGAATCTCGGTAATATTTGTCCAGCATTGCCCTCTAGTGCTTGTGGGTATATTCCTAATGATGCCTCGGGTTTTTTAATTAGAGACTTTGGAATTAAATTAAATTGCTTAGATCATGGTATCTTACTGTCAGTTCATATCAAAAGAAGGAAAATGCAAGACTCAGACAGCATGAGAAAATTCAAGAATTTAGAGTAACTCTTACTTGGTTAGCAAAAAAGTTATCAAAAAAGTACATTTCTCAATACTTTATTTCATTCATATTACCTATGCTGATGGGTGAGATTATCTACACTTATTACCTACCTACAAAAAAGCACAGAGGCACATGGTGATGTGAATGACATTGAACTACATTCCCACTCCATGGCTTACGCATTTCTTTGGCTCTGCAAACTTGTCTTTACATGTATTTTTTTTTCTGGACACAGAATAAGACAGGTTGCATCTTGGGATATGAGGAACTCTTAAGATTAACTAAAGGAGAAGGTTAGCTAAAAGTTTCTAGATGGCTATTCATAATAATTGTAGAGAAGCCTGAACTACATGTAAACTTTTCCCCTCTGCCTCGAAAAAAAAAAATCAAAGGAAAATGAAACAAGACAACCTTTGTGGCAACTTTTGAACCCTTTTCTTTGTGGACTGTACAGGTAGTTCTCTGCATAGTATGGACATCAAAGGTCTCAGAAAAGTCTGCCATTCTTGTCTGTTACATAACAGAAAAGGTGGCTACATCCAGACAGAAATGCAAGTGGATGATGCTAAAGGTCTCCTGAGTGATTTTCTTTTTCTTTCTTCCTTCCTTCCTTTCTTTTTCTTCCTTCCTTCCTTCCTTCCTTCCTTCCTTCCTTCCTTCCTTTCTTTCTTTCTTTCTTTCTTTCTTTCTTTCTTTCTTTCTTCTTTCTTCCTTCCTTCCTTCCTTTCTCTCCTTCTTCCCCTTTCTTCTTTTTTTGACAACGTAGCTGTCCCCAAGGAGTGAAAAGTTAGAGGTGTGTTTTAGGCTCTTTTCAAGACTGAGGGTAGAATGGGGACCTCTGATTTGATTGATCAGAAATCCACACTCTATATCACTCATATACTCAGGGTACCAGGGACTAGTATAAAATGGTACATAGGAGTGGTAGTTCTGGAAATAAAATTTCCAAGAACAATTCCAAACCAGTCAGCTCTCTGCAGTGTCATATGTAGGAACAGAAAAAAATAAATTTATTTATGATTCACACTTTTTAATAATTAAAACCAACAGGGAATGATAACACTGCAAAGGAAACAACTCAAAATGTATTTTTAAGTGATAGAATTATCTGTAATAAGTAGATTCACCTTATGCTTTTCTTCATTGTCTGCATTTTCTACTGAAGCATATTAAATAGCTTTATTAAAATATCAATCATACTCCATAAGATTTGACTATCTAAAGAAGATGAATGGAGGGTTTTAATAAATTGCAGAAGTTGTGTGGGAATCCCGCAGTTCAATTGGAGCATTTACATCCTCACAGAAAGAAATCTGGCATGGATTTATAACCACTCTATGTCACCCCTCCCAAACTGTAGAAATCAATGATTTATTTTCAGTCTCTCCTTTTCTTGGCAGTTCACATAAATAGAACCACAAATTTGCATCCTTTGTGCCTGGCTTCTTTCACTGGGCATTAAGTTTTCAAGGCATACCCACATTGAAGTATGTAATAACTTTTTGTGACTAGATAATATTCTATCATTTGCATATGCCATATTTCATGTGTAAGTTCATTGCTTGATGGACAGCTGGATTGCTCCTGCTGTGCCTGTTCTAGATGATGCTGCCTTGAGCAGACATTGTAATTTTTCTTGAATAGATAATTGGAAGTCGATTTGCTAAGTCATCTTACCAAGCCAAGCTTAAGGTTTTCAGAAATATTGAACCTGTCTTCTGCACCAGCTTCCACCTGTTGTCTCTCACTGGAAGAGCCTGAGTGAGATCCTTTCTCCACATCCTCAGCTGCACTTGCTATCATCACTATTTGGTTTTGTTTTCAGTCTTCCAATATGTATGTAGTGACATCCAAATGCACTTTTAATCTGTGTGCCCTTAATGACTATAATGACAAATGGTGTTAGTCTTTTTTTTTACCCTTGTTTTGGGCCATTAATGTATTGATTTCAGAGAAATACTTGTCTGTGCTTTTGTTAAATGGGCTTTTGATTTTAGAATAGCTTAAGATTAAACTCTTTGATTCCATAAAGAGTCCTCGTCTATCTCTTACCCAAGTTACTCTGCTGTTGGCAAAACCCATGTTCATGGGACACTTGTCACAGCTAAGAAAGGGAGTCTGATACACTATAATGAACAAAACAGTGTTTTCTGGCATTGTGATGCTCTCTCTCTCTCTCTCTCTCTCTCTCTCTCTCTCTCTCTCTCTCTCTCTCTCTGTATGTATCTGTGTCTGCACATATCTGTGCAATTGGAGAACAGAAGACAGGATAACTTATGCTTCTTCACGAGTTCTTCACCCTGTTTTGGAGACCAAGTCTCTCACTGACCTGGTACTTATCAGGTAAGCTAGACTCTCTAGCCAGTAAGCCCCAGAGATTTTTCCTGTCTAGGCCTCTCTACCACTGACAAACAAACACCATGATATCCATGGTTAAAAAGTGGGTTCTGCCGGGCGGTGGTGGCGCACGCCTTTAATCCCAGCTCTTGGGAGGCAGAGCCAGGCGGATCTCTGTGAGTTCGAGGCCAGCCTGGGCTACCAAGTGAGTTCCAGGAGAGGCGCAAAGCTACAACGAGAAACCCTGTCTCGAAAAAAAAAAAAAAAAGTGGGTTCTGCCGGGCAGTGGTGGTACACACCTTTAATCCCAGCACTCGGGAGGGAGGCAGAGGCAGAAGGATCTTTGTCAGTTCAAGATCTACAGAGCAAGATCCAGGAAAGGCTCAAAGCAACACAGAGAAACTCTGTCTTGAAAAACCAGGGTCTCATGCTTACAAGGCCAATGATCAATAGAGCTATGTTCTCAGACCCCCATTTTCCCTTCTCTGTGTTCAGGGCGGCATATTACATTTCGTCTCTATGCCTTAAAAGTGTACTTTTGTCTGTGATAGCTTATGTATCTCTTATTGTTTTTCATAGGTAAATCCCCTAAGGAGTCCTGGTCAAGTGCCTGTATGATAATTTCTAGTATGAGTATATGTAATGTTTTTTATTGTGATTAGATTGAGGTTATGAATTTGTAGAAAGATTCTAACAGTTTTAGCCACTAGTAAATTGGTTGTTCTGTTATCACTAAATTGTGTGCTTTATAGCATTAGATGCAAGTCTTTTTCAAATAAATGCAAATGCTTTAGAATGATTTAGATACATAAGTATTTTATGTGCTATAAGACCAAAAAGTATTATTAACCATCATGAAAAAAATTGGATACACTTATTTACTCTTTACTCATTTTGGAATGAAATTATCACCTCAGAAGTAATGTTGAGAAAGTGTTTAGGAAGTCATCTACATCACCTCCTGTTATATTTAATCAAGTTGATTTTCCTGTCTCAAAAAAACAAACAAAAATTTTATTAATTAAATTTTTTTTTAATTTTTTTTAGACAATTTCACATATACACAAATACTGACCACTCTCACACCCCACCCTCCTGAATTTCCCTGGTGTGTGTGTGTGTGTGTGTGTGTGTGTGTGTGTGTGTGTGTGAAGGTCAAAGGACAACTTAAAAGATTCAGTTCCCTGCTTCCACCTTTAGGTCTTTGGAAACTGAATTCAGGTCATCAGGCTTGGCAACTGGGCATGGTAGTGCATATTTTAATCCCTACATTTGGGAGGCAGAGGCAGGTGGATCTTACTGGAATTAATTTTTATGCCCTTAGTTGAGTATCAGAGAAATTTGAATTGCCTTTGGGTGTCATTTTATATCTATCATTTATCTGTCTATCTGTCTGTCTATATGCCTGTGTATCACCTACCTATTTCAATGTAATGGTATCATACAATATTTATACAAAAATGCATGTGAATTGAAAGTTGCTAAGATGAGACCATCAGGATGACTGGTTTCCTTCTATGAAGAGGACATATAGACACAGAGATGCACACAAGAAAGGTGGAGACATGATATGGGAATAAGATGCTGGCTACAGGCCAACAACAGAGGCTAGGATAGACCCTTCTGTGGTGGCTCCAACTCTGGTTACATCTTGATCTTTGACTTTTAGCTTCCAGACCGAGGAACTATAAATCTCCATGATTAAAGCTGCCAGGTGGCACTTTGATTTGACAATACTAGCACCTTAATTAATTCACCAGACAATAACTTCTCCAGTGATGTTCTTGATGTCCTCATATACTTGAATGGAGCATGGAGGGGAAGTGGGACCATGAATAGAACAGAATCTCTGGTTCCACTAACTTTACTAGTGTTTGCTCATATCCAATATCCAGTGAAAAATGGTCATTTCTGGACAATACTGGATAGTATAGCTCAAAAAAACATCCTTATGGGCCCAGTAAAAAGGTCTTTCATTCCTCTATAGTCAGAATAGTCTCTTCCTGTCCTTTGACCCTACAGGCTCTCTTCATGCTATTGTTTATATGTAGATAGTCATCAATTTTTCTGTGTCAGAGTAATGATTCCAATCTATTCTTTGGGAAATATGGTGATATTTTATTTGTACTGAAATGTGATTTTATTTGTATGTTAATAAATAAAGTTGCCTGGGGGTCAGAGCTAATAGCAAGCCATAGCAGAGCTGGGCGTTCGTGGCACATGCCTTTAATCCCAGCACTTGCTAGGCAGAACTAGGTAGATCTCTGTGTGGTCAAGAATACAGCCAGCATTGGAGATACACACCTTTAATCTCAATACTAACCATAGAAGATATGGAGGTTTGTACAAACAGGCAGTGACGAGGCAGTCATGTGGTTGGGTTTACAACCAATGAGAAGGCAGAACAGAAAGTCTATATAAAGACAAACAGACAGGAAGTACGTCTCTTTTGGAGAGGTCTCTTGGCTGAAGAGGCTAGCTGCAGCAGGAAGGGTAAGGCTCTTAGCTCTGATCTCTTGGCTTTCTTCTTTGCATTGGTTCTGTGTTTCTTATTTAATAAGACAGTTGGTTACATCTACAGGGAAAGTTCATGGAGAAGTGAGAGTGGTGGGAAGGAAAGGGAAGTGGGGAAGGAAGGAGACTCCTCTGGTAAATTGATAGAATTGAATAGCTTTGTATAATGGGGAAATTTCATATTAATACTTATAAAAACTATTTTATAACATTCTAACATATAATTTTTGTAGCACAAAAACCCATGAAAATACATAAAGAATTCACACACAAACACACACAGAGAGAAATAGAGAGTGAGATCTGCACATAGTTGTTTATTTCCTTTTGATAATTTAGTCATTCATTTTTATTATGTTATTACCACAAGCTAGTAGGAATGTAGAAATGAAGCCCACTTAGTGTGTTATGACATTTAATGTCAAAAACATGTTCAGCATGTCCAAGATTTTATACACAGTATCCAGGACTGTACTAATGCTCAAAATCAACTTGTAGTAGGAAATAACATTTTAAAAGGATATTTTTTAGGGTAGGGATATGGTTCAGGTCCTAAAGTGTATAGTCTCCATAAAAACCCGGATGTGGTTACTCTTGTAATCTCAGTCCAGAAGAGGTGGAGATAGGTGAACCCCTGGGACTTGCTGGCTAGCCACCCTAACTAAATAAGTGAATTCTAAGGAAAAAAAATGAGAGACCCTGTCTTAAAACACAAGACGGTTCTCACTGAGGAAGAGGCAAGTTCATGCATGTGTACATATGCCTGCCAACCACAGACATGTACATATATACATAAACCTAAATGTACATTCATGTGAGGAGATCTTGATGTGTATATGCAAAAATTAAAAGAAAAAGAAAAAGATTTCCAAAAATAAGAGTGAGGCAGATGGCCATACACTTGAGCAGAGCAGGCTGAGAGAGCCTTCTAAGTATTGAGTTCACTAGAATATTTAAATATTTAGTTTAAAATGAAAGCCTCAGTGTTTAAGGAACAGGTCTATTCTGTATGGCCAGACTCCTTCTCAACTAGAAATACTTTATTTTAAACATTCAGTGGGTTACATGCTGAGCTGGCACTGATGAACAAACACCAACAGACTAAGCCTTTACGACATGATGGAACAAAGGTCATTTTCACAGACTTCTCATTTGTGGCTGTGTGCAGAGGGATATGAAAAGATGAATCAATTTGGAAAGCTTGGAAAAACAAAACAAAACAGGGTATGCTAAAGAATTGGTGGTTGGAAAATGCCATGGTGAAAAGCATATAACTGAAATCTAAAACTTTGGGGTTAATAATATAGCCAAATTTTTTTTTTAAATGTACTGATATATAGTTCACAGGCTGTAACATTTTCCCATTGAAAGTACATTCTTCAGTGATATTCTGTATGCACGACCATGCAATTATAACTGAAGATAATTTGAGAACATTTTCATCAACCTTTCTAAAGAAATTTCGTGATCTCTAGCACCTACTCCCATTTTTCCCAACTCCCCTCCCCTTATCTACCCTTGGCATCTACTGAATCATAATACTATCTGTTTTCATATTTTGGACTTTTCATAAAAATAAATTCATATAATATGTAATCTTTCTAACTGGTTTTTGCCCTCTGAAATGTATTATATATCAGCAGTTCATTCCTTTATAGTCCAGTAAATTATTTGTTTTGTGAATGTACAACATTTTGCTTACCTATTCACAGCTAAGGGATAGCTGGCTATTTTCCTATGGTCTGGTATGTGAGTCTGGAAATTTAATTATGACAATGAAGAGTCGGGTGTCAAAACCTGATGCTTCTGACTCTCAAGGGGGTGTTCTTGGGAGTGTTTTTGAGGTCCCTGTACCTGAGGTTTCTCTTCTCTAAAATGAAAGTAATCATAGTCTCAGCTCATGGAGTTACTTTAGAATTTCATTGGTAATATATAACAAGTCTGTTATCAAGACATTGGTTCTATGAAGCTTTAGGAAATACTAGTGATGGTTATTGTGCTTCACTTAGCATTGTGATCACCTCTCTCTCTCTTTTTTTTAAATCTTTTCTCGCTAAATTGACCATCATTGTGTGAACACTTCTAAAACCAAGTGAACTAGAATGTATGGACCATTTGGTTCAATATCTGACACTGAGTTGGTGTTGAAAAAGTAGAATTTGGATAAGGAATAACTCATTTTAAGTTTAAAAGAAAGAAGCAAATTTATACTGGAGGAATGCTGTTGAGTTCCATATACCAAGGGAAGATTAGGAGATAACTCGGGGAAAAGATGTTCTTTCTATTGAAGCTGAGAGATGAAAACACTGCCATAATGATAAATTTATTTAGATATGGTTCTTAAATTCCAGTGATGAGATGATATAGAGCACAGAGACCAATGTTAAGAGCAGAGCAGGTCATTGTAGTGAATGAATGAGACTGGGCTGGTCAGTCACTAGCGGAAAGAAAGAAAACTCATTCTGAGATGCAAAGCTCCAAGTACCAATGCAGCCAAAATCGGTGGCATGGGTCTCACTCTGCTTGGAATATATTTAATTTTTAGGCAAGCAGGTTTTCTGGGCTTATTTTCCCTTCTCCTCCTTCTCAAGGACAACAAAACCAGAACTGTGGAAGAAATCTGAGTACTAGGTTCCAGCTCGGATGCTCTTTTGGATTAAACATACACTGTGTCCTTTCTAAATCTTAAGTATTTCTCTGATTTGGAAAAGTGCAGGGATGGAGGAAATGATTTAATAGCTCAGCTATCAGTTACTGTTTCTCCTTTGCTGTGACAAAATACCCAATGAAAGCAACCTCAGCAAGGACGGGTTATTTTGGCTCACAGTTTCAAAGTGCAGGACACTGTGGAAAGATATGAGGCAGCTCACAACACTGAATCTACAGTCAGGAAGCAGAGAGCAATGGGTTCAGGTAATCAACTGGCTTTTCTTTTGTTCTTTTTTTTTTTTTTTTTTTTTTTTAAACACAGTCTGTGTCTCTATCCCATGGAGTGGGAAAACTATATTGTGGTGAATCTCTCTACCTCACTGAACCCAATCTAGAAACTCTCCCACTGATATACCCAAAGGCTTATCCTTGTGTTATTGTAGACCCCATCAAATTGACATCATTACTAATCACTATAGCTTCTTTGAATTCTAGGAAGTGAAGATACTTATCCATTCTTTTTATCTTCATTGAATATTCAGAGGGCTCTCGGAAGTAGAGGACCTGAAGTCCCACTTGTGGGTGTTGATGTAGCTGCTCTGACTATGGAAGGAGTGTAAGGAAGTAAAAATGTTGCCTGGAAGTTCATGGGCAGGTTATTTAACACATAAAGCCATGGTTCCCTCCTTAAACTAGCACAGCAGTACTGCTTGTCTTCTCTAGTCATAGGGCAGCCTAATGCCAGTGTTTGATATTATTCAATGATTGCAGCCATTGCATGGGAAAGGCCCAAAGATGCTGTATTTCAAGTTCATAGCTTTTTCTTCCCCGGGGAGCTTTCTTCTCTTCTTTAATATTGTCATGGGATTGAAGAGACATTTTAGTTCAAGCATTAAAAAAAAGCCAAATTAACTTATTTTTAATTAGTAAAATATATTATGTGCTCATATATGCTGAACCTTTAAGACACACTTAAAATTTTCAGATAATCATAAATTGGGCTTTTGAAAACTTAGACTTGTCATCAAGGAACATGGAAAACTGCAAATGGAAAAGTCCACAAGGTTTCAACCTTACACACACCATAAAAACTATAGGCAACAGAGAAAAGCCAGGAGCAGGAGAGATGGCCTTCTCCAGAGACAAACACACCAATTGGTTGTTCCATGCCAAAGGGTCAACCCTGAATCACACCTAGAAGTAACAGTATATGAACTCACTCAACAGCCTATATTTAGGAATATGTATGTGTACACAAATACATATATGCCTGCAATATCATTGATATAAAAAGAAGTCATAAATTTGGGTATATGGGAGGGCTTGGAGTGGAGAAAGGGAAGATAGAAATGTAATTAAAATATTTTCAAAAATTAATCATGTAATTCTTTAATTTAATCTTTATCTGTGATTATTTCCATCCTTTTATTCCTAATTAGTATAATTAGACATTATTTTGACTATCATGTTGGCATATGAAAAGAACAACCCTAGGTGATTTTGTATTTATAGGATAGCTTGTCATATTCTGAAAGTTGTATGTATACATTCATTAATGTTCAAATTGGGCAAACATATGCCTGTTCTCAAACGTTTGTCATTTCTTCGTGGTAAAGACCCTTTCTTATAGCGGTAATATACAATAAACTACCTGCAATCAAATTTCAGAGCTTATTTTTCCATCTAATTTTCATGTAGTGCTTTTCAGTGAATCTTTCTTAACCTATCCTCTATTTCATCTCTCCAAGCTGGAAACTAATGTTTTGCTCTAAGCTTCAATGTAACTGTTTCTGTTGGACTCTGAATGTTAGTGAAATTGTGTGTACCAGTGATTTAAGACCTGGCTTGTTTCACTTAACTGAATGATCTCCAGTTATATGCATGACATGATTTCACACTTTGATTGTACTCCATCTTCTTTATCATCCAACAGTTGATGTCAACTGAGTTGTCTCCATTTCTTGGTTATTGTAACCAGGACTACAACAAACAAAGGTGTATATGTGTCTCTGTAATGATTTCACTATTTGCAATGGGAATTCTGCAATCAAGTGGTATTTCTCCTGACATTTCATCAAATTTTAAAAACATTGTTTTATGTTTTCATATCTATCTTCATATTTTAAATAAAGGATTGTTTTTTTGGTCACTCTTTAATTAAATGCCTAATGGAATTTACTTGTATAGACTCATATTTCTTTGTATATTTATTTAGATGTGGTGCTATGTATTTTCTCCTGATATGACTTTCATTAGTATATTAAATTGGTAGGCAGCATGTTTACTATCATTTCCCTCTAAAGATTTAAGATTCTTCACTTCAAATTTCTTTTGAAATCTAAAATTTGAATTTCTTGCTTGCTGTTCTTTAGAACAATTCTACTTTTCTTCTAGTGTTGGTATATTTCTAATAATTAATTAATTTTTAGGCATTAAATGAATATATATGTTCTGTTGGAACAATTTTATCAATTTATATCACCAAGATCCCCTGAAACTTTTTTTGTAAGTTTTGTCTGCTATGAGCTTTCGGGGTTTAGCTAATGTTTTCTACTCTAGTGTATTTTTTCCCTTCCATTTCCTTCCATCTACACTTCTATTTCTTTCACTGATCTTTTGCTTGGAGCAGAAGTAGAGGAAACATATGGAATGATGGCATAGGGAACTAACTATAAGCATTCTTTCCCCAGAGAAACAGTGATGGGCACTGAAAAAGCAGTAGGATTTATTTTTAGAATATCATTTATATCATTTAAATTTTCAGTAAATTATAATCAAAATATAAAACAGATAAAAAATAATCTAGAGAATCTAAGAAGCCTAAATGAGTAAGATGAAAAGCTAACAGGAGTCACGGTGGTGTAGAACATCAGGACAGAATTGACAGTTCAGAAATATGACTATATATACTTATTTCCACATGATTTCAAGGTACAAATGCAGATCAATGGGATGAGAGAGGAGAAGAAGTAAGGACAGTAGTTATGGGGCATCGGGATAACCACATGTCCGTGTACAAAATAAGTGCATTTAACCCATCCTCAAACTGCATAAATAACTAAAAGTGAATTACAGGCCTCAAAGCAAAAGCCTAAATCATAAATAAAGCTCTTAGAGGAAAATCTAGAATCAAATCCTAACCATGAGTTAAGCAGAAACTTCTCAAAGATGCTAATCATATATGACTAACCAATAAAATGGCAAATTATCAGACTTTTTCCAAATTATAACCTTTTCTGGTTCACAGTGCACCATCAAGAAAATAAACTAGGAAAAAACCTCACAGAACTTAAGATAATTGCTCAGGTTTGTTGTTGTTGTTGTTCTCTTCAAAGTAAAATATCAAAGTATCTGAAGTTTCTATTGCTAGTCTTCAAGAACTTTCAGCATAATGCCTAAGTTTCTCTACTCTTGTCCCCTTCCTTTGTGATGTGCTGAAATTACCAGAAGAAGGACACACTCCCCTGTCTGCCTACCACGTTAGACCTGTCCATTACTCTGTGGCTTCATCATTGAGAGTAGGTACCTCTGCCACTGTCATGTGGCCAGTACCTCTGCTGAACTCTGAAGGCTTTCTCAGTGAGTCCCCTGCACACTGACACTTTCACTTTTTCATTGAGAAATCAAAGAAACCTCATAAAAGGAAGAGAGTCTTCAATGTCTGGAAATGATTGAGACATAGAGAAAGAAAGAAAAGTCTGTCAAGAAAGGATAGTAAAGAATAAATACAGGGGCTGGAGAGATGGCTCAGAGGTTAAGAGCATTGATTGCTCTTCCAGAGGTCCTGAGTTCAATTCCCAACAACCACATGGTGACTAACACTATCTGTAATGAGATCTGATGCCCTCTTCTGGCTGAAGGTAAAACATGCAGACAGCACTGTATACATAATAAATAAAATAATTCTTAAAAAAATGAATAAATACAGTCAGATTCTGGTTACATATATCTGAAAACTGTGTTGCCTGGAAAAGGGTATTTGTAAGTTATGCTAGAGAAAAACATGTCATTAAAAAATAAAGGGCTTAAGGGAGTCACACACTCATGTGGCCTTGGAATGGGATCAAAGCAGTTTATTCATTTCCTCCAATTAATTGGTGAAGACTCTATAGGTAATTGCATTCATCTTGGCTTGGAAAATGACCTTTTGGAACAAAACTGATAGATTTGGGAGGAGAAAAGTGGGATCAAAACTGCTATTCTCAGTCTAGCCCCCACTCAACCTGTCTGCCCTCTCCCTACCTTAGCTCTGCACAGATCTACTGGAGTTTTTGGTTATAAGAAATTTGCAAGTAGTCGTATATGCTCAGGGAAAAATTCTGCATTGCTTACTGCTGTTTTCTGAAACAGTAAGTGCTGTGAAAAAAATTAGCTAGAAAGTCATGTCTTACAGACAAATTTCAATGCAAGAATGCTCATGATAGTATTCACTGGAGCTGATCTCCCACTCACATGAAGAGATCTTTCTGGGAGAATCACCTTTCAGAATAATACAAGAGCCCAGGTTAATGAATTTAATGCTTAAGTTAAAATGAAAGAAGATGCTGATAACAAACAAAAACAAAACTCTCTGTCACCTGTGAATCCTGCTGCTACTGCTGCTTTTAAATGCTGTTGCCCTTGACCACACTGCCCCAGAGGCCGCCATATTGCTCCAAAGGCAAGAATATCTGCAGTTTATCCCAGCTCAGAAACGTTGACTCATGGGTTTTGGCACCTCTAGAATCTTACAACAAAAGAAAATAACATGCAAAACGATTTCTTTTTTCCAGTAATAGGCCATTCGATCAATTATCAACCTGTATTCATTTATTAAGCTACATAGATTTAGCTTTTACAATGAAGTTTAATTAAAGAGAAGAATAAAAGTTCATATGCAAATCCTCTATCTTTTTGTTCTCTCTTTCCCACCTTGCCTTGTCTCTCTCTTCCTTGTCTTCTCCCTTTCTTCCCTTGGCTATGTAAACCCAGTTGGTCATTATTATTTATTGAGCTAAATGATACATCCAGGCACTTTAAAAAAAACATTGTCTTCCCATTTGGCCCTAACACAATGATGGGATTGTTTTCTCTTCTTGATTTTTTGGCAGAGAACAGGCTGAAACTAGAGGTAACTTGACTTTGGCAAGCTGAGGGTTTCAATGAGCCTACCTCATTTTGTTCTACATTGGCTCCATTTCTAAATCAGCAAGCACAGTTCTTCATTTCATTTATCTAGACCAAAATGACCAAAAGCTAGCTTACAGTATGGTTGTACTGTAAGCCTTGTTATATGTTCTCTTTCTATAACCAAATGTCAAAAATTTGGTAGTGTATTTTTAAAAGCAAGATTCAGTTTTGGAAACTGGATGTCCAAAGTCAAGAAGCCACATCTGATAGGCTTATTATGCTATTGGTAAATCTTCAGAGTCCTAACACAAAACAAAGCATCATATGTTAAGACTAGAGTATATGAGAAATGGTACAAAAAATTATTCTCATCACTTGAGAAAATCCAGTGACCCTTTACATGGATGGTAAGTCAACATGTTCTGAGTCTATTCCCAGTGGCATGCACCTGCCTCTGTTGTATTATTCTTCAGACCTTATAAAGGCTCTGTGCATTCTATGTACAGAACATTTTATAGTAAACAAAGTAAAAAAAATGGAGAAAAGGGGCACTAGAGGTAGGAAAGCAAAGCTTTTCAAAATGCTACCTTGTGCTTTGGGATAATTACACCATTTTGAACATCTGTTCTCTAAAGTAGAGTCAGTATTGGCCTTCCAGGTATCTATTGTAGCTGTGTATGAGAGCCAATATTAGCTCATACTCTGTTGCTCACTATCTTCTTAATATGAGTCACCTGGACTAGCTTTCAAGGGTTACAGATTAATTTTCTGGGAGTGGTAGGAAGGAATTGTCTTTCCAGTTATTTCCACTCTCCCAACCTAATGATATTATTCATTTTGCTTTAATTTGTTTGTTTCGAGTAAAAAAAAAATGATAGACATAGATGTGCAGTGATTCACATAAGTACTTTTTCTTCTGTACCCCTCCCTCTTGTTGTGGATTTAAAACACCTAGGAAACTACCTGACTTAATTTATGCTTGAAAAGCAATTCCCAAATAAACAGATTAATTAAGGTTCAATTTTTAAAGCTTTAGCATAGAACATGTTTACTTCTGAAGTGAGGCTAAATACACTGAGTTTAGAAATGGAAGCACTTTGATTTCTAATAATACTCAGCAGTACTTAAAAAATAATAATGTGTGAAAAGACGCTCTCTTTATAAAATGACGGGAAATTAAAGTCATCATTCTGAAAGAATTATACAGTTTCTGAAATATACCTCCATTTGGATATTTAGCTCATGGGTGCTTTTTAAGCATGGATTTTACGGCCATGTACTTGACAATCAGTAGTTTCTGTCTAATCTTCAAATTTATGATGCCGTTTATAATGCAATTTACATACATCACTATAGGATTCAGATCAACATATTTTACAATACTAGAGCAGTTCACTCATTATGAAAACTGATAAATGTGAAGGATCTATATTTTGTAAAGCTAAAAATAAATAAACAAATATAAACAGATGATCAGTCTTTCTAATTGCTAAGGATTTAGATGTTTGTAAGTGGTTTTGATGAGTTTGTTTCCATAGTGTTGTGATTGATGGTATCACAGGCATTGTGTTTTAGTGTTTAAAGGATCTTCCTTTCTAGTTTGATGGTGCTCACAGAAAACATGGACATTACTATTAGAGTGGAGGTAATACTCTGAGTGATTAGGAACCTCTAACCAAGATGTTTTGATGTTGCCCTATGAGGGGCTGATTTCCTGAAGGCCAACATCAAAACGAGAAATGCAATGCCCAAGGCTTTCAGTTTTCTGAAGCTAATCACCAAGGAACCATAGACTTCGAAAGCCTTCTGATTTCAAATCAGATACTTGAGGAAAATTGGAAGAATGAGCAGGAAGACGTGCTTGTCTAACCAAGCAGTCCTGAGAATTGTCTTGCCAATTTGTATCTGTTACTGTTAAGATGTCGAGAGGATATTATCATTTGCAAACTAAGAGATGTCTGTGCAGCCTGGCTATGATGGTTTTTCTTTTGCATTAGAATTTTTAATACCTAGTATTGCAAAGAAATTGCAGAGATCTTGGTAAAGCTATATCAGCTGATAATACACAACAAAAGCAGGGAAAATCCATATAAATTGTATAAATGTGTTTATAATGGCAGTTGAATATACTTTGGCTTTCCAATGATGATTAAAAGATGCTGCTATATGTAGCAGGATTGGTAGGATGTAGCAAAGTACCTGCTAAATGAGGTAGCTCTTTCCAAACTGTTCATTGTGTATAGAAGGAAAGAAAGAGGCTGCTGAAGTCCCAGGAACCAGTACATTTTTGTATGACTATAAAGCCATCTTTGGGGCTCTCCAAGACATTTCAAAATTTATTTGACACTTGGGAGCTGTAACTCAGAAACTGTCATCACTCTTAAACTTTGAATTCAAATTCTCATGAAGGTCCTTGCAACACCCTACAGTTAAGGTGCACACTCTTAAACAGCACACGGCACAAAGTTTGCACACCAGCAGAACTTCACTATTAGTATGATTTATCTATTGGAATGGCTCCAGGAGTACCAAAAAAAAAAAAAAAAAAGAAAAAAAAAAAACAAACACCTCAATTCAACTGCATGGTTTCTATCAAAAGAGTCAATGTTGTAAAAGTTAGTCTTGGGCTGCAAATACTCTTAATTTGTGGGGGAAAGACAGAGCACAGCATGGCTATTTAGACAACTTTCTGCATTTTAAAAGTTCTTTTTTCCTTCCAAAAAGCTTTTTAAGCTTGTTTGTCTATGATTGATTTGTAGAAGCTGAATGTCAACCAAGGACCTTAGAATTGCTAGAACTAATGTGTAGGGATCTTATTTTAGGAACGTGTTTACTTTCTATTGGGTGATTTTCTTCCTTTTTTAAAAAGATTTTGTTTATTGCATGACTATTTAATTAAACTAAACACCCCCAAGTACCACAAGCTTAATCAAATTATCCAAGTTTGTGTTAAGTACATTCATGATAGCATTACTTGTAATGATATTTCATTATGCTCCGAAGGGAACATTACAACTTCCAGGTGGTTCCATACTTGAATAACTTCAGCAACCACTGAACTATAAAAATACCATCTCTTCCCATTAAGGCTTTCAGCCCAATTAAAAAGCAAACATCATTGGGAGTGATTATTATTCTCATTGCCAGTGTTTCACAACTGACTGAATTCACAACCCACCTTTCTATATTCTCAGGCCCCTGTTTATTTTCTAAGAATTTATTTATTTTTCTTCCACAACTGCAATTAGTTATTATTCGAAAAAAAATCTCCCCTCTCCTCCTTGGTCTTCTCCTCTTCCTTAGGTCTCCCATCCCACCTATTCACAGAAGCAAGTTCTCAACTATGTCTCAAGGCCTAGTAAGGTACAGTGTGAGAGCTCTGTATACAATGTATACAGATACAGCTCTGTATGTTACTGGATTAAATTTATTGTAAATTATATAGGCATTTCTAGTCTTTTTCTTTCAGTGACTTGAGCAGTCCTTGACAAAGGGATACAGTAACTATGGGACGAAATGAGCTCAGCATGGAGATGTCCTGAGAATGAATGGATGTTGCAGCCACTGAACATCTAATTATGAAGAATTCTACTGCTAGGCTCAGGAGATACTCCACATCTGAGGCAGATGTACAAAGAACTAGTGCACACTTTAAAACTTGCAGCCAGGAAGATGTGCAAGGATGCAGAACACCACAGTAGAGGAAAATGAGGAAGCCTGGCTTGTGCTAAGTGCTTATTTGGCCATATAACAAATTCTATCATATAAAAGCAGCCTTTAAAAGATGATATTTGATTGTTTTTTCATTGCTTTTTAGTAATATTAATATTTTACAGCTTATGGGGATAATGTAAGTCCCCTTCACCATCTACTAAAATTATTTCTTTCATTTCACTGCACTAGACTATTTTGTGATTCACTATTTAAGAGTACCAGCCCAGGCCTTTCTTCAAATGAGCATAAATTTCACAGGAAACCCCAAGCTGCAGCTCTGCTCTTTGGGTGGGTCGCTAGGACCCATGTGTTGCTATTTTCAGTGGATTCTCACACTCTGCCAGCATATTTTTAGTTGGTTTGTTGGTTTTGCTTTCCTGTGTTACAGTATGTCCAAAGTCTCCTGTGCTTGTGGCAAGAAAATATGAAAATCCACATGAATTTTCTTTCTACTTTGAAACCAGATGATTGCCATTGGCAGACTTTTCTGAGCACCTTGGAAGTCTACAACCTGGCCTGGCTTTGAGGCCTCATTACCAGTGATGCCAGGTTAACTGGGTCTTCAAAGCAATACTTTTAAGAAGAGCTTGATAGATTATCTGTACTCCCTGAGTTGAGGGAGCTACTAATCTCTCTTCCTTTCTTACATTTGGAAAGAAGGAAGCCCCATTAGATTTTTGATGAGCCAAGATAGAAAGCTATCCCTCCAAAGCAGTCTTGGAAGTCTTGTCAAAGAAAACCTGCTTTAGAGCAGCCTGGGTCACCTACTCTCAGTGTGACCAAGGTCACACTGGAGCATCTTCATTCCATATGCGCTCCTTTCCCCTTGCTTTAGTCCCAGCCTTGACATAAGCTCTTTCACGTCCTTTATATGCTCACTTTCTAAACATTCCATTTGATGGAATTTGAAGCTATTTGCGGCACGCAGCACATCCCATAGCTTGTCTTGTCTTCCCTTTCTTTCTTCTCAATCTTAGATGGTTTCAGGTCTTGTCAGCTCATGTCGTGACTCATTATTGGAGCTTGCCTTTCCTGACCTTTTACAATTTCCATCTCTTGCTTTCATCCTCCAGCCTGACAAACCCTTTACTCCCTGCAGGGCCATTTGGTGAAAGTTACTGAACTGGAAAAACTAGAGAAACCTAGGTAGATTGTCTAGATCTACCCTTCATCATCCAGCTCCATTTCCACTCTAGGAGGCCACTGATCTCCCACTCACAACCACAGATTTTTATGAGGCTAATTTACGTAAGATGATGTAGAGATGAATGGTTCAAAAATACTTGCAGGGGTAAGGAAAGAATAAGAGCCTGGTTTGTAAAGTTTGCCTGTGTCACGGTACAAACATTCCAATCAGCAATTTTCAAGCCAGCAACTTGACTTTACTGAACATAAAGATGCTGTAATACTTTTTTTTTTTCATTGATGAGACAAAATATCTGACACAATCAAATTTAGGTGGGAAGAGTTTATTTCTGCTGCCAGTACAAGGGCACGGTCCATCATGATGGATGAAGCATAGCAGCAGGAGTTGGAGGCAGCCATTCACGTTGCATATATAGTCAGGAAACACAGTGGTACTTAGCTGGCTTTCTTCTTTTTATTCCACCTGCTGTGGTGCTGCCCTTTTTAGGGCATGTCTTCTTCCCTCAATTTACCCCATCTAGAAAATTCATCATAAACAGGAACAGAGGCTTGTCTCTCATGGTCTGGGGCGTTGACTGAACAAAAAAAAAGATTCAATATTGGTATTCTGATCTTCCCACTGCCTTCCTGGGTATGCAATTTGACAAGTCCCCTCATGCTCTTACCACTCCCCCTTCCCCACAAGGATACACACAATTATCAAGCAATAGTCCAAAATAAATGCTTCCTTCCCTAAGTTACTTTTCTCAGATATTTTGTCACATCAACTAGAAAATTAACACTACATGCCTTGCTTTCTTCTATACAACACACATACACACACCGTGTGTGTGTGTGTGTGTGTGTGTGTGTGTGTGTGTGTGTGTGTGATTTTAAAATATTATACAAACACTTGGGCTTTCTATGCCATGAGATGTTTTTTAATTGAGTCTGCCATCATTCAATACATCCTAAGAATAGTTTCCCCTCCCTCCACTCCTCCCAGCATCCCCTAGATCCACTCCTTCACCATTTCCCTTCAGAAAAGGGCAGGCCTCCAAGAGACAGCAACCAAAAGAAGACACAGTAAGACAAGGCAAAAGCCTTCACACCCAGGCTGGACACGGCAAGCCAACAAGAGGAAAAGAGTCTCAACTGGCTATTTTTAAAGATCTTGTACTCATCTGCTGTGGATATCGCTATATGTAAATAAACTCTGATTGGCCAATAGCCAGACAGGAAGTATAGGCGGGACTAACAGAGAAGAGAATTGAGGGAACAGGAAGGGAAGAGAGAGACTGCCTGGAGCCGCTGCCAGGAGAAGGAAGATGTAAGGTACCAGTAAGCCATGAGCCATGTGGCAAAGTAAAGATTAATAGAAATGGGCTAAATATAAGAGTAAGAGCTAGACAGTGACAGGCCTGAGCTAATGGCCAAGCAGTTTAAATAATGTAAGAGTTTGTGTGTTTATTTTATAAGTGGGCTCTGGGACTGGCGGGACTTGGTGGCAGGAGCTGGAGAGAAATTCTCCAGCTACAAATGGCGTCCAACGTGTTGGCAAGAGTTTCCACCTAAAACCTGAGTAAAAAGATTCTAAAACGGAGCTAAAAACAGCTCCTAGTTGTCTCTTTCAAGCTAGCGGCAGCCTGCGTGTTTGAGCTACTATGGCGGGTTCCTGGCGCACATGCTCAACCTGCCGTATGGCAGGAATGAGGCCTCTGCAAGTGGCACATTAAGCTGCGTGGTGGATTTAGCCTTTGCTAGTACAAAACAAAAACAGAGGTTTCTGGGCTGCATGCTGCTTGGATAAAAGCATTGACCCACGATAGCTCCCAGAGCTGGTAGTAAACACGCACCACCGCCATGTTGGGAAGCTGAAGTGGGCGGAGCCAACAGCCATAGCGCCAGCGCTGTTTCAGGCTTAAAAGGCTGCAGTTTAAAGCAATAGGCTCAAGATAATATAAAAAAATAAGCCACGTAAAGATGGCTACCACACAGAGAATCTGGATTATGTTCTCTTTGATATTCGTAACTGAAGAAAAACATTTGATTACAAAAGCTGTTGAGTTATGCCAAAATGTATATTTTAAAGGTACCTTGACTTCAAAATTTGGATGTAAGGATATGTTGCTTTGGAAAGGAGGCTCTGATTTTGTTTCCACAGAAAGCCAGAGGCTGTGGATTTGTTCAAGATTAAGATACATCAGGTTTGACCAGCCAAGACCCCCTGAAAGGTCTCCGATGACACCATGGCCCTGATGATCCAACATCCAGAATGGTTTCAAGGCAACTGGCTCAGACGATATACCCTCATGGACTATTCCATAATCCTAAAAATTTTCTTTGTATCCCCATAAGATACAGCGCCCCCCTCCAGCAGGAAGTAGTAAGAGAAGCTACGCCCAAATTCCCAAATATACCAAGCTGACTTTGGAGATGTATAAAGGTTAAAACCTTCTTTTTTAAGAAAAGAAAAGGGGAAGTGCTGTGGGATGGTCTGTATGTCAAATGTGTTGTTGATTGGTCAATAAATAAATCACTGATTGGTCAGTGGCCAGGCAGGAAGTATAGGCGGGACTAACAGAAAGGAGAATTGAGAGAACAGGAAGCTGGGTAGAGGAGACACTGCCAGCCGCCATCAGGACAAGGAAGATGTAAAGTACCGGTAAGCCACAAGCCACGTGGCAAGGTATAGATGAATAGAAATGGATTAATTTAAGCTGTAAGAACAGTTAGCAAGAAGCCTGCCACGGCCATACAGTTTGTAAGCAATATAAGTCTCTGTGTTTACTTGGTCGGGTCTGAGGCTGTGGGACTGGTGGGTGAGAGAGATTTGCCCTGACCGTGGGCCAGGCAGGAAAACTCTAGCTACACTCATCTTTTTATTACAAGATACCTTGCTTCCAGTATTTGGATAGGTGACTTTTTATCAGTCATCTTTTGATACTAGTGGCTGTAAAATAAGTTCTTTGAAGTAGAACTGCCAACTCACACTAGATAAACATTTTGATTCTGCAAGCTGTCACTCAGTTTTCAGCAACAACTCTCCCCCTTTTCATCCCTATGGGAACTTTAGGAGACTCTGTTCACACACTCATGATGGAATGTCGCTAGCCTGCTGTGTCCTTACTGAGTAACAAGACATAGTGAGGAGTCTATAGATTACATTTGCATTTTTTAAATGAATGAAGGTGACTTATAAAAATATGTTTAAATATCTCATTTTTAATATCTATGAAATCTCTTTTCACGTGTATTGACAATGTCTTCCACTGCCTTGTTAGCCTTGTGTTATCTTTTGACTCCACTCATTATTAATTTCCCGATATAGAGTATTATTATATTTATGTCAAATGAGGTTGGTAATTTTATTCTTCAACATTTTTAAAGACTCTATTTTTATGTTGAATTATGTGTATGTATGTGTGGGGGTGGGCCATGTGAATGCAGTGCCCGCGATGGCCACAGGGAGTTGTGGGATCCCCTGAAGCTGGAGTGACAAGTGGTTGTGAGCTATCTGACACTCAGGTCCTCTGGAAGAACAGTGTACACTCTTAACAGCTGAGCCATTTCTCCCGTCCATCCTTAAGATTTTAGTCTAGAACATGTTAGTGTCCTTTATATATTCCTTTTAACCTTATAGGAATTAACTGAATGACACAAGTATTATTCCTGGATATCCAGCTGTCCTCACTGACATATTGTGGCCCACTTTATCAGACACTAATGCTAGCTTACATGTATTTCTTAATCTAATTCTGGACCCTGTTTTCTGTTCTGTTGAGTTAAGACAGTTAAGTTTTGGCAGGGAGAGGAGGAGATTGGAAAAACCTAGCCAGATGGATTATCAGATGAAAGGGAGAATATTATTCACTAAAATGCTGAGAAATAAAATACGGTTAAATGAGGGTGAAAGAAGAGGAAAAGTCATCAAGATGGAGATTAAGATGGGTGGGGGTGGTCCACTTTAACAGCCCCCCACACACTATGGAGTTTTCAGTGAGATCATCTAAGCCCAAGCTCTCCTCTCCTTTTCCCTCTGTTCTTCTCTCTTCTTCCCCTATTCTCTTCTCCTCACTGCATCTTGAAGGTGTCACCAACTTCTTAAGTACGGCTACAGGCACTGTCTTAGCATTTTTCATTACTGTGATGAAATGCCATGACCAAAACAACTTGGGGAGAAAAGGTTTATTCTTTTCTATTGCTACTCTTGGCTTGCACTTTTCTATTGCTATTCATCACCAAAAGAAGTCAGGACAGGAACTCAAAGCCTGGAGGAAGAAGCTGATGCTGAGGCCATAGAAGGGTGCTGCTTGTTGGCTTCCTCCCCATGGCTTTCTCAGCCTGCTTTCTTAGGGAACCCAGCATCACCAGCTCAGGGGTGGCACCACCCACAGTGGGCTGGGACTCCGCCTTCAATTACTAATTAAGGAAATATTTTAGAAGCTTGCCTACAGCCCGATCTTTTGGAGGCATTTTCTTGACTGAGCTTCCCTCCTGTCAGAGGACTTCAGCCTGTGTCAAGTTGACATTAAACTAGCCAGAACAGCCACCAAAGTTGAATCTCTTGCTCTTTTGACAGGAGAGTTTCTAATTTCCCACATACTTCTTCTCTAGTCCCTTGTCTTTACCCACTTTGTGCTGTTATAAGAAGACACCTGATGATGGGTAATGTATGAGGAAAGAAGATTCATTTGGCTCATAATTGTGACAGCTAGAATGTCCAAATAGCATGTTAGTGGAGCCCGGCGGAAGTTATCCGTCTCTAAATAAGTTGAATGGCACCACATGGTTGGGGTATATTCTAGGCCAACAGTGAGCAATACATGTAATAGTCCTATGGAAGACAAGCATAAATGTTGGGACAGGAGGTTTGTGGGCCTTAACTGGTTCCTATAAAAACAAAAACTCATTTTATGAGAAAAGCATTAACTCAATCTCAATATCAAATTTCTAGCACATGAATATGTAGAAGAAAAACTATTTCCAAAACACAGCAGTCCTGTCTATGAAGACTCATGAAGGAGGGTCTTTAGGGCTGTCTACCAAACTCAGGGAATACACACATGTTGGCATGCCAGAAGCGCTGGCTGAATGCACACACTGGCAGGGTCTGTGGGATGGGTGAATGGAACGCTCTTGTCAGTAGCCACTTGCTTCATGAGCTGTGCCTGCTCAGGTAGTACAACATGACACCCCCTGAGTGTGTCATGTGATAGCCTTTTTCTCATACTTGCTTGCCCTTGAGCACGTTGTGCCTGAAGAATCTCGCTAACACTTCCTGAACACAAGGCTGTTCCTACTTGTTATCACCACTTCTAATGTCACTAGGAGCCGTGTGTGTGTAGTGTGTGTATGTGTGTGTGTGTGTGTGTGTTTTAAAGCAAACTCAAGAAAAATAAGACAAAAATTAAAAATACTTTGTTTATTCTAAAAGTCTTGAAAAACAAGGTTTTAAGTCTAACCTAGAGAAATGCAATGCATGCTTATGGTCCAGGTGGCCTTGGTTAAATAAAATTCCAGGCATGTGCAGACTCAGGGCTCAGCCAATCGGGCCAGAGCACATGAGAAATGTGACCGTGGCATTGGCTGTGAAGTCTTGTCTTTTACATTTGTCACAGCAGGAATAATCATTTTAAGCTTCTGTAATGTGACTCTGCCCTCAAGCACACAAAATCAATGATCTAGCTGTTGAGTGTCCAAACACTCATTTACATTTCCTCTTGACTGGGAATGCAATTTTAAATTGCCCAGCTTTCCTTCCTCAGAAATTGAATATATCAAGAATTTATTTTATTTTTAAATCACAAGTAATAGGGGCTCAATAAGAGACAGGATCACTACACTGTCTATGAAGTAGCAGTGCCTTCCTACTTCCAATATTTTATACTTCGAATGCAATGTAAGTGCTGGAGCTGAATTAGTAGGAAAGGCCATTTAGAATCTCATTTAAAAGAAGAAGACATTTTATTCCCTTTCTTTTTGCCATGAGACAAATAATCATAGAATAATTCACAAGCAATTCAGCAAGGAAAGACAACAAATAAGGACAAGATAAGAGCCTCAGAGACTCTTCTTCTATTTTTCTCATCTCTATATTCCATCCTCAACCCACACACTGCATTCACAGGCTTGTTTATTGAGGAGACTGGGGAAATGATAGAAAAATACCTTATCTGCCCAAACAAAGGAACTATAGAGAATAAATAAAGCGTTGAATTTCCAGAACAGTCAAGCGAGCTCTCTGGATGTTATTTATTTTGGCATCCCTGTAGCATTCCTCCTTCTGACTATAAATCTTTATATTACGTTACAGTTTTCTGTGTCTGGGGTATGTGTCCTGTCTCCTTAAGACATGAAAGAAATAAACAGCCCACCAGTCAAGAGCATGAATACCATTGTCCCACAGACAGGAAAGGAAAAGAATGATAAGGCACATGGGGACACAAAGTGAGCTCTTATCCACAGAAGGTCCAAAGAAAAGCAAGTGTTTTGAAAAACACTGAACAAAGATAGGTTTGTGATTAAAAAAAAAATTCTTGGTGTGTGTGTGTTTGTGTGTGTGTGTGTGTGTGTGTGTGTGTGTGTGTGTAAATGTATTTACATGTACATGCAAGTAGCTGCAGAGGCCAGAAGAGGTCAGTGGATCCCCTGGAGCTAGAGTTACAGGTGTTTGAGAGCCACCTGATAGGCGTACTGGGAGTCAAATTCTGGTCTTCTTTAAAGCATCAAGTGCTCAGATTTGTTGGAATTTTTGGGAAGAGACTCCTATTATTCCATGGATAATGGAGTTCTTTCAAAAGTAGACTCAGATAGAACCCGGAGCTCTGGGCTCCTGATATCACTCAGATCCAAGTGAGAGTCAGTACCAGAGCCTCAGAAAGTTAACATTTGTGGACTAAGGACTCTTCAACAGCCAGTGTCTTTTTATTAGTCTGCTGTGTCTTCCTCTCAGAGTTTTTGCTTTCCAAAGTCATCTGCCTCTAAATACTTTAGGAGCAGACCTTTCACACATATTTTATTATCATTTCTAGCCCTAGATCCCTCGGCCTTCGTTTAACTGTTTTCTGTTCTATACTTTTTCCATTTTCTAGATTCAGTTCTCTGAAGAGGGAAATACATTGTTTCCTGTGTCTCTCATGTCTTATCATAAACCAGACTAAAAGGAAGCTTGCTTTAGCTTTGGTCCAGTCCACTAGGAAAAAATGTAGAATAATTCAAAACAGGGTCTGTCTAGCAACTGGAGCTATGGTACATTCAAGAAGACAGCAAGCAAGCTGTATCTTTAAGAATATTACTGTCCCATCCACCTTACCCATACCTGATGCTCCTAAGAATTCCCTGCCTCCTGAATGCTGGAAATATAGTTATGCATTTTGTTCTATTCTATTGTTGCTGCAAGAAACAAATGAAAAGCACATCAACTTGGTGAGTCAGTGAAAACCATTTGATTCAAATTCCAAATTATACTATGATTGGAATAAGGTATTAATACATGGATACCCACCATCTTGATATACACTGGCTTCCAAAATGAGGGGTCATTATGCTTTCATTTACATGCAAATTAGTAAAACACATTAGTCTTTGATTGAGTCAAGATAAGTCCCCCTTGAGGCCTCAGCCTAGTGTTTCTACATGTATTTTCCTTTTTACATGTTTGACACTTATTCTCACCTTCAATGATTAATATGGTTTTGATCTAGATAAATAAGTGTGTTTAAATGTGTTCATAAGTACATTCTTAAATGCAAGCTCAAATTCTACCCAATTAATCTGTTTCTATAAAACATTTTTATCATCTTTCCTTTACTAAAACTGACAGAGAATCCTTCTATTCTTTCAATAGGTGTTTACAGAAATCTCATATTATTATTAACTATTTACATGAAGACTTTAGATGCCAAGAGTAAGTAGCCCACTAAACAACACTGGCACAGTTTCTCATTTATAAAGTATTGAAGAAGAGAAACAGTAAACATTTAATTTGGAATAGAACAATGTAAAAGCAAAACAATGTGGGTTTAATTCCTCAATATAAGAAACTGAAACCCAGTTCACTGCTAAAATATATAAAGCTCAATCTGGTTTATGGCCCTGAAGTCTTTGATCTCAGTGGTTTTGAAAAAATAAAGTTGGTAGTTTCTGCATTTGAATTGTGCTGTGTTCTTGGTCTGTGGTTATAACAGGAACACCATTGTCTATCTTGGTCTGTGTCTATAACAGGAATACCTTGATAGAAAGGCAGAAAATGGTCTCAGGAACTCTGAATGTACAAAATTACATGTTCTTACTCATAGACCATATCCAAGTCATCTCTGAATATTTTAGAGTTAATGATCTTGTACATATAATTCTAGTTTCTGGGTAAGGAATACTGGGGCTAGAAGAATAATAGCCCCAAATATGGCCACTTGACATGCCAAGGACTTTGAAATAAAAAGCAACCTCAGAAACAATGCTATCCTCTCTCTGAAGTCCAGGGAAGAGCTTTCCTTAAAGTTCTCCTTAACTTTCTAAGGGGTGCTCCTCTGGAAGAAATATGACTGTTGTGACTTTCTCTTCCCCAGTCCTGGACTCTGCATTAACTAGTGAAGGTTGCTCATGAGGACAGCACTAAAGGGCACCATGCTCAGGACACAGGAGCCAGATCAGTTCTCACCTGTTTTCTCAAGGACTACTATCTAAAGAGTTTTACTGCATAAAAAGACCACCCTTGATTGCAGCGCTGATTCTCCTCTGTCCAAACTACTGCCCTAGAAGGTCTTTGCTATTGCATTTCAAGAAACTCCACCAGAAGCCAATATCTTCTTCTGTTATGCTGAGGGACACTCAGATTCACTGTATTCAAGGACACAAGATCCACATACACTATGAGACCCAAATAAGAACCAGTGTGTTTAATCTTAAATAGCATTTTGAAAGGAAACAGATGAACTGAAATAAAGATAAATGAAAGTGAAAAGGGGTGATTAAATTTATATAAACAAAGAGACAAAGGAAGGTGCTTTGATTTGTTCTGTGTTTGCTATGAGGAGGGTTTCCAGATGAGGGCTGTGGAAAGTTGTAACATACCAAGATACCATTCATGAATGAAGCAAACACAATACCATTCATGGATGAAAGTACCAAGTGTGACTGATGAGCATAGACTATAGCTGGAAGATACTAATGTAGTGTTGAACTATAATATAAGGTCTTATTTTGTTTCTGCTGGGATCTTGGAAGAATTGGTCATCAGATTTTCACAAGATGCTGCTTGTGTTAAATTGAGGTATACCAGGACAGGCTTACTTGGCAAGAGAAATTTATTTTGAAATTGTTCTGGATATTAGAATTCCAAGATTAGAGTATGAGGGAACTGGGTTCTTCTGAGGACTGAGGTAAGAAAGCTCCTACCTGAAAGTCTTTCTTTGGTTTGCATGTGAACATCTCTGGGTCTTGTCATTCATTGTCTTGCCTTTTGTACTGCAGATGTGATTGTGCCTAATTCCCTTTTCCTGTATGGATGCCAATCATCTTGTAGTAAGAACCACTCATATAAACCTTAGGGGGTAGAATTTAAATATTTAGACAAAACCTTTCTCTTTCATGCATTCATATTCACTGCCATGCATGCATAAGTCTTGTCTTTCCTGAAACCATATGAGAATATGTCCCTCTGTGCTACCAGACCATGCATTATTGCATGCCCATTAGAATCAGACCCTAGTCTATCTTCTCACATCAACACCATAGCCTTCTTTGAATCTGAATAAATCGCCTATCTTGAAACAAGTATTCTTTCTCCAAGTTGAATCCACCTTTCAAAATCTTAAACAATATTCATGTTTACCTTGAACCCTTCTAGGCAGCTTCTTATAGAGGGAAAGATGATGGATGGTGGCCTTAAGATCTCAGACTCTTACCCTGGATTTGTCAGTCACTAGCACACTGGTTTTTGAAAAGATTGTCCACTCTGAGCCTAAATGTGGCAGCAACACAGAGCAAAGTAACACCCATCTCATGCAACTAATGCTAAAGATCAAAATTAAATCATTTAAGCTACCCACCAAACACAGTGTCAGATGATGTTTTCTGATTTCCCACACTGCTTCCTACACCTAAAGTTCTTAGGTATGTGGGTATACTCACATGTGAGTGCTAATCCTTAACATGTACTTTATAATGATCCGTGTGTAGTATACAGTGGTAGTCAATAAACATGACTGATGTTAGTAGTCATATTCACTTCTAAAGTCATACCCAACCAAGATTCTAGCACATGGAACACACAAAAAAATTCTATGGCAAATAGAGGAATTGGGGAAAAATAAAGGATATAGTATTTCATCTCTTTCCTGTTGTCTATCCCATCATATTCTCATTTTAACTGAGTGGTGAAAATATAAAATTCAATTAAGTATGTTTTAAAAAGACCTAGTTAATACTCTACATCTATCATTTATCTCTAGAAAAGTATACAACCAACCTATTTTATTACTTTCCTTGGCTGTATAGCAGTTTCTTCTGAGATTAAAATATTTCATATTGGAGGGAAACTTATTAAAACATATTTGCAGGGAGTTGAAACACAGGACGTTCTAGGAGGAGATGAAATATAGCAGGGAAGCTTCTTAAGACAGAAAGCAAACAACTCAAAATACCTTCAGAAGAATCCCTGAAACTGACTAGGTTCACAAGGCTCCTCCCTGCCAAAAAATAAAGAAACAGTGAAGACTGATGTAAAAGAGCTCCCAGACAAGCCTGCCTTCCTGAAATAAGCAAAGACTAGCCTAGAAGAAACAGAGACCAGCTGAACTGTCTGAAAGAGGCTCAAACCAACTGAGCCCCCTGGAAAGGACACTCTCAAACCTGGTGAGCTACCTGTATGCTGTACCGAGTGCTCCAGATTTCCAGCTTTCCTATGTTGTCACCCATGCTTGGGTTGGCTTTGATGATTCAGCTCTCCTTGACACATTTCTGCTCCTGTAAGCAACCCCTTATCCATAGTCCTATAGATACCCCCAATAAAACTCATTGGTAAGCCAATTGACTTTGGTGGCATCCATATTTTGATCCGTTGTAGGCTCCCTTTCTGGGATGAGTAGATGTGCTTTTGGTGTCTCCCAGGAAAGTCTTTTCATGCAATACCTTGATTGTTCTAAGTATAGAAAAATGGATAGATAACCAGATAATATTTCACCTTAATCACCAAGATTTCCTTGTTCTGTGCCTATTTCCTATGCCATCTATCACTCTACCAAAAAATAAGTCCATTCCATATACCCAGCTACCAGTTATCAACAAACCAATCATATAAATATACTATAATTATATATTAATTGTCAGGGATCTTTATAAACATTGTATAATTAGCTCATCAATAATACTTAAGGGCCTTTCTTTCCCCCAGCACACCTTATTTTGTGTTTTTTTTTTTTGATACACAGGATTTGGGCTGCCCGTGCCATGACCACATTAAGTCTACTAATGGTAGTCATAAGTCAGAGCAGGCAAAGGGATGAACTCAGTGCCCAGAAGCAATTAATAGAGCTCTTAAGTTTTTAGATGGATGACTACACCAGGAACAACATCTTAGTAAAATGGACTTGCAGGCATGTGATATAGGCTTTAGATTCAGCCAGAGGCTTAATTTCTTTTCAGTAGGGGCTGGAAGATGATCTTCAATTCAGCAATACCATATGCTAGAGGAAGAAGAACATATGGAAAGATTTTTAAGGGGAAAACATAACCATTGCTGCATTAAACTCGATATAGTTTGATTAAACTCAATAGAGTTAATTATTTCATTTAAGAGGTAACTTCTAGGCAAACTGACTATTTTGTTTTATTTCTCCTTGGCTAAGATTGAAATTAGACTCTTAGAAGAGCAGTCAAGTGTTTCTTTTAAAAAACAACCGAAACAAACAAAATAGAGGCAGCTTTGCAAAGTAGTTTAAATATTTTGGTCTGTAGTCAGCACAAGGGTCCAACTGTATCCCAATTACTAGGAGCTCTCCAACCTTAGACAGGTTACAAATGCCTTTAGTGCTCTGTTCTGCTATCTTTACACTAGGGACAAGATTTCCTATCCTATTCAATTGTCTTGTGTTCTGTTTGGTGATTTGGGATACCTGGATGATGCACGTATCCATTTAATAGCATAATTCCCAATACAGGAACCATTAAATGTTGGTCATACTGTTTCCAAATGATATTTTTCATAGCTTATCCAAGTTAGTCTTGATCATTCAGTATTAATGGGAGGCCAGGGACCAAAAACATTAAAAGCTCCAGTTGGAGGAGAAATGATTATTACAGACCCTTATAGAACCCTAAATCTTCAGGCTTGCCAGTTCAATTAGTAGTTCACAATTGTCCTTCACAATCTCATGTCCTTTTCTTTTATTATTAAGTTGAAATTTATAATAAGCAATCATTGAGCTTAATGGGTAAAGGACTTTTTCTCTTATTCTGTAGGTAAGCTGATGGGGCTTAGTTTTTATATCCCCAGAAATAAGAGTAAGTCAAGCTGTGAACAGGGCATCTACAGTAGTTGTCTTCAGTGTTTCCTCAAAAAATGACAAAAATAATGACAGTGTAGAGAGTTGGTCACCATGGTCAGAAGTGGTCCTACCAAGTATAAATCTTTTAATTACTGAATCAAAGACAGCTCCCAGCCAGACTCTCCAAGGCTTGAGGGCATCTCAGTGGAGCAAACTAGTGAGTTCATAGCAATGGATATTTACTATTCACCTGGGAAGTTTTGTGATGTTTCAGTGCAGCTGTGGTCCTTCTGCAGTATACAGGTAAGTACCAATCTGACAAGATTTCATGTATCTGTTTATGACCACCATATTTTGATTCACTGTCACCTCACTTTTCTCATCACATATTCAAAAGACAGATTAAAGTTGGTATGTTGGTATGAGATGGAACCCATCTTCAATACTGCTAGGGTTTCCAAGAACCTTAGAGAAGATAGGACAGGGACCTAAGATAAAACCAAATGCTACTGTTTTGCTAATGGAATTTAGCAATAAATTGACTCCTAATGGCATTCTGCTACACTCATAGATCTGTGCTTTGCTCAGCCATCATCAGAGAAGCTTCCTCCTGCAGAATGGGGAGGAAGAAGTGCACAGACCCACATCCAGATAATAGAGAGTGGGAGACAATGGAACATTAAGCCCTTAAATGGAGCTCCAGAGAATTGAAGTCATTCTTCTGGCCTCTGTGGGGACCTGCACAACTATGGCACACAAACACACAGACATGAACATACACACAAATAAAAATAAAAGATATCTTTTAAAAATCAGAGTTCTGGAATTAGTATAATTCACAGGTGAATGTTGTCTGCCGAACAGTCAGAATAAGGCTTTTATGAATCACCTATATTCCCCAAACTTACTCATAGAGTTGGGCATTTATTCAATGGTTATTTATTGAGTGAATAGAGAATAGTGAACATTATTGAGGTCTCTGACCTGCAACTTAACATTTATTTTAAGTTATTGTCATAACAAATTGAACTCAAGTGAAACAATCAATGAAAAAGCCAAGAAGCATGGCTACACCCAGAGAGTTCAAAGTGGATAAGGAAAGTGTGTGAGGTTGGAAACGTTAAGAGGTTATGTACATAAGATAAGCAGGGACTAGGCCATGCATACCCTCACAGCCACTGAACTTGACATTTCATTGCATAGCCAACTGAGGCAGATGGGAGGGAGTTATGTATCTGGATTTTTTTCATCTAAAACATGGGACTGTTGGAGGGCTGGCGGAAGATTAAGTGGAGTAATGAGTGAAAGTAGCACAGAAGGAGCTGAGGAGCATTCAAAGTCATTGAGGATAAGTAGATTACAAAGTCAGGGCTAGTATTGATCATCTAGGAAGCATTCTCACCTTTCCTATTTAAGGAGGAAGAGAACAAAAGGTTAATGGAAATATACTTTGCTAGAATGCAACCAAGTGTTGTGGACTCCCACACACAGAGAGACTTAACTTGCAGAGCTACTGACCGTAACTCAGGATGGAAATCATCTTGCTTCATGGAGCTGTGGCATGTGGGGACTGAGTTGTTCATGAACTTGAAGTATCAGATCAAAATCCTTCCCAGTGTTGTCTGATGCTAATGTGCTTTAGGGTAATCTCCTTGATTGGTATTTTAAAAAAAGAATCCCAAAGTCTGTTTTCTGAAAACCAGCCAGCACCATACAGTCAGCTCCATTAGCTCCAGCTAATACCTCTGGTGTCTTTGCATCATGAAGGGTTTCATGTTTACCTTTCCTGAAACAGGGGGATTTCAAGATTCATGTTTGCTTTCCTGTCTTTTTAATAAATGTTTTCTTTGGAAATGCACCGGGGATAAAGGGGAAGAAAAATCAAACCATTCACTCCTTTCCTGAGACCAAGCCTGCTGACAGTATCTGCTTCTGATGTATTAGCACTCATCATTCAGCAGACTATGTTTTGAAAAGGACTATCTCGCAGCTTAGATTTACATCATCTCTTATTGCTTCAAGAGGTAAGATGTTCCACAGCCTTTCTGCAGCCTCTTGAAATGCCTCTGTATGTGACAAAGCATTCACTTTCCCCCTGGGGTAATGAAAGAACAGAATTCAACACAACTGAGAGCGTCTCCTAGCGCTGTTAGTTGCCTTCTTGTCATTTTGGCATGTATTCAAACTGTCTAAAGCCCTCTGCCTCAAGACCTGATTCAGCCATTGTCTGACCAGAGGACAAAGCTCTTTCATATATCTATGAAGTACAAAAACATCTGTGCACAGACCCTGTAGGCTGGCAGCTAAGAAGGATCTGGTTTAGAGGGCCTGAACTGCTGTAATGTCAAGAGACAGAAATTGGATGTCCTGGTAGCTGCCAGAGCAGCCACTGACATGGCTCTCTTCTGGTTGCCATGGCCACAAGCTCCAGAAAGTAATTTTGTGTTAACCTTTCCAACTCAGTCCCTGAAGTGTCATTGAGACCTCTAAAAAGAAATAGAGAGTGATGAGAGCGTGTGTCTGGTATTGGTCTTCAGTGAGTGATGAAGTCTAAAAGTCAGTACCTGGGTCTAGCCTTCCACTTGGAGGTCTCAGAAGCAAGCTTTTGTCATTGCTCATGAGTAGGCATGCTAGCTGCAGTGTGGGAGACCAAATTAGAAAGTTACATGTTACTTTGTTAGCAATGGGAAGTACAGTTATGCTCCACTGAAATCTGTATATTTATATAACCATTGCATCCTCTTCCTATGATAGAAGATAGAAATCATAATCAGAAAAACTATCATAATCTGTTCATTCACTACAAAGATAAGAGGTTCCAAATCAGCAGCATGTCCTCCACCACTGGCTGTGAGCAACAGAAATAAACTATAACTGGCATACAGATTTATATATTTTTGTTTGTATACTTTTAGATGTATTGAATATATGCTAGGAAGCTCAGATGAAGGACACATAAAACAGTTGGACTTTGGGTTGACCAAATTACAAAGCAGCATTAGAAATCAGATTTTAAGCTAACAGTTGGTATTTGGGGCTACCAGTATGGATCAGTAGTAGCAACATTTCCATCCCCTATGACTCTTTCCATGATTCACCTTCTTGGGAGAGAAAATTTACCTTGATTTGGACCATGCACCTTTGCCTTGATTACAGTAGAGCAATGTCCGATGTTGATAGCGGGAGCAACGGAATTCTATGTTTACCAAAGCATGAATGCACTGAAATGGAAATATGAAGGTTGTTTGACCGACATGGAGTAAGAATTACACACACACACATACACATGCACACTTATACATCTGATTATATTTAAAGATACCGCCCCCAGTGTTAAATTACTTTCTACACATCACAAAATGACTTTCTACTAAGTATGTCTCCAATATGCATAATGTGGAACCCAGCCATCTTTACTGAGTTCTACACTTGGCCACTCTCCATCTGCCCTGATCACCCCAGGTCCAGGCACCAGACAATTAGAGAAAGTTTCTATCACAGCTACCAAAATTCTCCACACTAGCCATCCTCCACCTCCAACTGTTTCTTTTTTGTAGAAACCACAGTGAAATTCCTTATTCCTAGTTCACATTTGCCTCCCTCTGTCCTCAGTCTGCTGCTGACCACCTGTGGGACTTTCTGTGGTATTTCCTGCTTCCTGTTCCTAAGAAACTGAGCAAACTACTTTTACGGCAATGATCATGTCCACATCTGCATGGCTTATCATACTTAATCAAAACAAACTCTGCGTATTCTTAAAAGTGCACATTCCCACATAAAAATACATGTACCAAGTGCTTAAACATATGCCTACTTATTCCTCTGTTTCTGGGCTATTAGATCAGCTATTTATTTCAAAGCTAACTTGAACTATCTGTGAGATGATCAAGAGAGTCTCATTCCCATGAATTCTTCAAGAGCAAAGTTGACAGGGCACTCTCTGGACTTCCCCTGAGACTTGACAACTTGAGCCTGCCCTATCATAAGCCCTAACCCGACAATATCTAGATGTGTGACAGTATCTGCCAAGAACTGATTCCGTGACCTCAATTTATGGGAAAATCTGCAGATGCTCAAGTCTATGATGTCTAATGGTATAGGATTTGCATAGAAATTACACATATCCTTCATATCCTCACATAATTTAAATAATTTCTGACTTGCTTGTGATACTTAATACAAAGCAAATGCTCTGTAAATAATTGTGCTATATGGTGTAAGGAATAATGATAAGGGAAAATGTCAGTACATGTTCAGTACAAAAGCAATTAAAATTATTTTCCAATTGGGATTGCTTAAATCTGTGGACACAGAACCCACAAAGGACTGAGTGTCACTTTAAGATTTCAAGGTTTTCTTCTTGATTTCTCATTATTTGTAACTTCTAATCTAATCTAAAGTTGAAAACTTCCTTCAGTTCCGTGAGAAAAGGCCACTCTTGTAGAGAAATAATTTTAGAAAAAAAAAAAAAAGAAATGAACAAGCTGCTCAACTCCAATGCCATTGAGAACAGCACAAAAAGAGAGTTATGCATCCTCCTGACTTTTTTGAGTCTTGGTTCTACCTACAGGTACTGACATCCGATGAAGCCAACACAGCAGCATGGAGGTTAGTGTCCAGCTTCACCCGAAGGAATTAACACAATTTCAAAAACTCTCTTCTGGTTCCCAGGAAATACTTCTGAAACTAGCAGTCCCTAATGCATTTAAAGAGACAAGAGCTGAACATATATGTTTGTAAGGGCCACCTCTTATGAATTCTTCCACTTAAATAGTCCTCATTAAATATTTTAGGGGTGTGATCATGTTTGGTGCAGAATGAAACACGGCATAAAGGGATTCGTGAAAATCTGGGTGTTGTGAAGTTTGAGGAGTTTAAGTTCCTCCTGAGGGCTATTCTAAGACAGGGGAGAAAGTTAATTAAGACAAAAAGGACCTTGAATTCTGTGAAGGTGCTTTGTGTTGGGGAGTGGATAGGTTTGTGCTCTCTCTCTCTCTCTCCAAGTATCCAATTTGAGTTCTTTGCCACATATATCCAGATTGTGTGCATAACAAAAGGGTGAGAGGAGCAACAATAAGAGGCACTAAACTGACCAGAGTCCAGATTTTATGATACATAACATGACATGTCCATTCAGCAACAGCAATGCTCGTCTTCTGTGTCCTAGCACTGAGACACTTAGAAAAAAGAGTGAAAGCGCTTGGTACCTCTCAAAGGGTTATTTATTGCTCTAGGCATTTTCCATTTTCTCTTCAATAGTTGTGGCTTTCTGCAGAATTCCTTACCAGCTAAAATTGTAATGCAAAAGCTTTCTGAACACAACAGGTACTCAAGAAGGAAGTTGTCTGCTCCCCCTCCCCATGCTGAAGCTGTCATGATGGCCAGCAGCCCTCAAACCCAATGCTGTCATTTCCCAGAGGTCAGAGCATGTGGGCTGTTGGTAAATTGTTACATGTTGGCCACTTCCATTTGGCCATTGAGGCTTTGTCAAAATCTGTAATCATCTCATCAAGTTACAAAAGGAAATTAATATCTGTGATCAGGGCAGAATTCCATTTTTAAAAAAGAAGTTTTCTAGCCTGGGGTGGGGAGGGTAGAGAATGGGAAGCAGGAGTGCTATGCTTTGTAAAGAAAGCCACTTGTTCATTCATTCACTGAACAAACATTTATTGAGTAGATATAAAGGGTAGCAGCCATGACAGATTTCAGTCCTTGAATGAAAGTTTTAAATAATTTTGTTTGGCTCTTCATTTGGTCAGGAAATAAACCACATTTCCTTACCAGTTAGCTTTAGAGGTGCTAGAGCTAGAACCAGAACTGGAAGCTAAATGTATGAAGGTGTTCAGTAGACTCATGACCAAACGCTAACATAAGTTGCAGAAGGACCAGGGAGCATCCTTCTATGCTTTATTTCTGTTTATATCATCTTACGGTTTATCCCACACAAGAACACTGTGTATGGATTTGCTACCCCTACCTGCTTTAACTAAGCATTTTACATCCAAAGGTGTTAAGTGGTTTTCCAACATTCCATTTAATTATATGTATTGAATACCCATGTTAACACTCAAAAAACCTTCACCTCAGAGATTTTAAAAGTTTATTCTGGACCCAAATATGAGTGACCCTGGCCCAGGAATAAAAAGCTGAGGTTATCCTAATTTCCATGTTACCACATGGTAACAATTTCATAGAAACAGAACAAGGAAAATCATAAATCAGGACACGTTTTAAATACCTTGGGAGAAGTATCAGGTAGGTGAGTTAGAGCAAAGCAGGGACATCTTTGCTATAAACCTCCGATGCTATCTGGTGATATTCCTGGCTTTGGCTTTGGTGGAAGCTAGTGGCCTGTTAGGTTAATATATTCTAAAAAGTTTCACCTGGTAGATACAAGGATGTTATTCCAGACAAAGAGGTGAGCAAGGTATAGCTATTAAGGGGCCTAAAGATAGCTCAAGATAAATTGTAATGGGGCTCTAAACCCGTGATGTTCCACTCTCTACTCAATCATGCAATTCTAATCAGCCAGCCTTGCAGAAAGTTCAGTGTCAACAAAGTATATTTCCAGGAAACTTTCCTTCCACACACTCGATACTTCAACTATTTCCTTTCTTCTGGGAGATAGCTCTGAATGTGAGAGACCAGATCCATATGTCCTGAAACATACATTCTAAGAACAGATGGGGAATCAGACAATGAAATAGTAGTCAGTTCCAGAAACAAGAGCTATCGGTGTTCAAAAGTGGATAAAAGTGATAATTTCATCCTCGATTTTCCAGATCTGTTTGCCACATCGCTTAGAAACTTCTGAGCCCCCAAGGGCAGACGTCGTCCACCATAGAGGAGAATGTAACAGCAGGCATTAGACAAGATTGTTGGTGCCTTGTGTTTTGCTTGTGTTATCATTTCGAAGTGCTCTTGTGCTGTCAATTTCATTCCACACACATTGCAGCAGGGAGAATTCTAGACTGTGGATGTCATATGGGGCTTGCCCCAGGAAAAGCTGAATATTGGATTTCTGGAACTCTAACCTTTCATTATTTCCATAATTCTCTTTGAAGTCCTCAACTTACCTTATCTCTAATTTAACCCAGCACAAATTTCCTCCATTCTGCATATTCTTAAAAATGCATGGATACGTCATTGTTCAGAGATGAGGAGCTGTGAAGAGAGTTTCACTTTCTTTTCATGGTAGCTGATTGAATGTGAAAGTAGAACTGCAGTAGTATGCTACTACTAAAAAGAAAATGTGTCACCTTGAAGATGTTGGAAATGACAGAAAATATGTATGTTAGGCTATGCGCTAGATGAGAGCCCATCATCTTGAGTCTTAATGTTGTCATACCAGTTTTAGGATATTTTGAATATATTTTCTGAAAGTCTATTTTGGGAAGCTAACACTTCAAAGTATTAAAGAGTCCTTTATAAAAGTGTATTATGGTGTGAACTGCATCCTCAACCCAAATTCATATGCTAAATCCCTAACCCCAGTCTCAGAATGTGACTGTTCATTGACAGAGCATTTGAAGACACAATCAATGCAAAAGAAGCTCATTGGATGAATCTGCAATCAATATGACTGGAATGTTTACAAGAAGGGGAAATGAGGAAGCACATATTCATGTATTGGAGGAAAGAATGGAATTTCCTCTAGGAGGAGACAGGCCATTGTCCCTTCCCTTAAGAGTTAATCCAGCAGGACAAGTTAATCAAATGGCCAAGGAATCACCTCCCCCCCCCCCCCCCCCGAGGTAGCTGTGTCTACTTGAAGCTATGCTAAAGAGGTGGGAGGAATAATCATCCCTTGAGTGAGAGAATACACTTTTTCTTCTCAGAGCCTCATCCCCTAGTGCAGTCATTCCAGAACTACCACAGGAATCTGTTGGGCCAGCCTGCCTTTCTGAGTCAGGAAAGCATAACTTTGCTTTTTTGCTTCTCTATTTTTTTCTCTCCTCTCTTCTGTCTTTTTCTTTTGGATGCTGGCCAGAGCCCAGGTCTGCTTCTTCGGGTCCTGTAGCCTTTTTTCATCCTTTCTCTAAAATTCCCTTCCCACCATATATAGCAGTGTGTCCCTTGTGTATCTGACTTCAAAGCATGGCTTTCTATTTCTCTTCTCCATCTTCCTTCTCCAGGTGACTGGCAAAATGTACAGTGTTTCAGCCCTGGGGTTTTTCTTTTAAACTCCAGTAACGTTGTCCTCCAGCTTCCCTTTGAATGTATCCTTAAATTCTTTTATCAGTGAGACTAAGAAACCAGAAGGGGACCATGATTGCCCAATAGTAGATGAGGATGGGGAACGCAACGTGACCACAAAGAGGACAAGCCAAATAAAGGGACCTCAGAGGAAACCCTACTGTCTACACACTGCTCTCAGAATTTGAGTTTCCAGAATTGAGACTCAGCTGCCTGAATGATATTTTATGAGGCAGCTCTGACAAACTAAAGCAGAGGTTTGATGACTCTCACTAAAAGTGAAAATGAGCACATGTTGCAGCCCTTTCTATGGAAATTTCAGAAGGACAGGCACAGTTACAGACCATCAGGAGGGCTAAAGTGAATTTACAAATATATATCAAGTTGGCAATACCCACAGAGCAATAGTCAGCTCATCTGACTGGGTACAATTTGCATTTCTATGGATAAGAATTATTGGCCTTACTCCCAGTATAATGCAATTTATAGAGCCATAAAGTAGTTGAAAGACAATGAAAGGCAGAGCTAACCCAGGATTTGTGGGTAGGATAACTGGCAAAGTCTCACTGTCGATTTAAAATCTTATCCAGTTTTCACAGATAGAAACAGTCTAGGGACACACACAAAACTGAGGCTTGCTGCTTTTCCCCTCAAATGGGAAGGGCTATATAATTGTCTCTGCTCTGGGCTGCCTTGTGTTCATTTAGATTTCTATAGTCAGTCCAACTTTGGGATAAGGCTTGCTTATGGTATGTAGATGCTAGTCACAAAAGAGGGGGGCACTTTGTTGGGGTTCTATACCAGAATCTGACTTCTAATATCTCTTGCTGCTCTCGTGTCTGTGTTATAAGGTAGGAAAAAGTAAGAAAACTCCTACTTTCTCTCAGAACATGGGAAGCTGGCCTCAGGGCAGAGCCTTTTGAAGCACAGATTCCCTGTGCTTTTGAAATTCCAAAGTCAAGAATTTTTGCTTTAAATTTTCTATGCCCTTTTTACTTTGCCGTTCCTCCTGGAGGTACTGAAGACAAAATGCAGCAAGGGAGAGCAGATACACCGGATGATAGCGTGTTAATCTACTTCTATTGTGAATGTAACATATGCTAACTCTTTCCTAAGCAATTTCACATACCCCCCTCACTCAGTCCTCACAATGGTTGCTTATGTGGGGCCATCGTTAGTTTTATGATTCGAGGGGGAAACATTTTGTCTTACGGGAAATAACAATATCAACAACAGCAGAGATGAGGCATAACCCCATGCTGCTACCCAGAAGCCCAAAGAATTTCTTTATCTCCCAGGGACGTGGACCTAGGTCAAACCAGATTCTTGGCTTCTACACAGAAAAAAAAAAACTCAGGATGAGGCCAATATGAGGCAGAGCTGGAGCTTATTAGAAAATGTTTTCAATACAGATTTTTAAGCAGGAGGGTTAACAGAAAGAAAGATTTGCTTCATGAAAGAAGCAATACACACTAGAGTGTGTGCTTCTCTGAGGGTTGCTCAACAGTGACATATAGGATTTAGGTTCAGCTTGAAGGCATTATATACAAAGAGTTGCTAAAAGATCTAAATGAGATCACAGGAAGCTTCCTGAGGGCCCCTGACAGGACCACCATTGATAAAATTCCAGATTACTGTGGAAAGTCTTGTTTGATAGTTCTAGAAAATCTCGAAAAGGAATCAGGCCCTTACCCAAGGACATGTCCAGTCAGGCCACAAGCTTGGTTCTTCTGTTACAATACAAAGTACTTAGACGCCAAAGGAACATTGTCTGTATGTTCCTCTAGCATCCTTCCCAGCCAAGGTTGTTGATTACACTTGAGTTCTTGCTTTGCAGAAAGCAAGAACCTTTACCAGAATCCAGGATAAAGGTTCCTTTCCCTTCTGTGGCCCCACAATTTTCTTTGTCTTACTGTCCTGCCTTAATGACACCAGGTTCTGTGCCCAGTTTTGTATAACTTCTAAATTCAACATTTTAACCCTGTGTTATCCGGGGTGTCTCCTTCCTGCTGAGCAAAGAAAACCTGGGCATAAGTCAGCCACTGCCTTTTTCTCTTACTTTATTTTAACACAGAATAACTTTCCCAAAAATGGGGTTCTGTTTGGTCTCCATGGCCCCATTCAGTACATGACTCCTGAGTTTGATGATGAGAAAAGCATTTTGTGAGCCACTGCTTTGGTTTTCTATTGGTATATTAACCTTCCTCTAGATGTCATTTCCCAAGATTCTGTGGGTGGGCTGAGGGATTTATCTGAGAATCTTTTCAGTCACTTGTGCAGCTGTGTTCACCTGGGATAAAGGACCCAAGGAAACCTTGCCAATGTGCTTTGGACTTCTCACAGTTGCTTTGTAGAGTTCCCTACTAAAGATGCTCTCTACTAGTGCCTTTTTCTCCGGAGTCTTTCCATATGGGGAAGAGATTGTATGCACTGCTTTGTGCATGGAGGCAGAACTTTAAGAAAACTACAGAGACTTCCCAGCCACTCATGTAACAGCGCCTCTGCAGTTTCTTCAAAGACAGTCTCAAAACCATCACAGAGCCAAGGAAGAGCAAACAGACACCAGCTCTTGAAAGAAGGGATTTCTAGGTCATATTTGTACTCCACAAGCAAGAACACTTTCTTTGTTAGCCTCTCTGACTATGGCTGGATAAATCATTGTAAGAAGTCAGTGACATTAAACTATTCCTGTGATTAAAAGTCTGAGTGGTTCTCACTGCACAGATAAGCTCCTAACTGTATCTTCTGATTTAAAGTGTTTTGTGATAGGTCTCCACCACACAACTTCTTTGTCTTCTATCTTCTTCCTTCTGCCTAATTTCACTTGTCAAACTTCCTACGCATCCAAGCCTCATTCTTGATTCTGTAAACTAGGGAGAATGTTTAGGATGTTTTCCTAAAATACAGCACAAAACAATATGCCTTTCATTCTATCCCATAAAGACAATGATTGGACAGTGATGGCCACTAATTCAAAGGCGAAATCAAGTCCAATTATTAGAATTATGTCTGCAAATAGGTCGTTTAAACTTAACCTTTCTTGCTAGTTGTAAGTTGACTCATGTAGCAGTATAGATTACGATGGCTCTTTGCTAGATCTTGCTTATTTTAAAATGTGCTTAATTTTAAAGACAAGTAGGTAATCAATGGAAAAACCCTTACAAGTCACTGCAGCAGAATATTTCCAAACAGGTTTTTCTTTTATAATATAAAAGTTGATATAAATATTTATTGATGACTCTGGTCCCAGGTCATTTCAGTCAAAGTTATGAAGTGTGACATGTGCAGACATCAAATTTAAAATGGTATTGTCCAGCATTCGGATTTACATAACGAACTCCCTCAGAATTCACGATTCATGGATACAGCACCTGCAAAGCTGTTCAATGATCATAGGTTTCATTTAATAAATAAGTCAGTTTTGTCAAAATGATATATGTTGAACAGTATCCTCAAGAACATAAAAGAAAGGACAGAGGCTACTATATTTCACTCCTGATATTCTTGTGTCTACAGCCTTTGTGGTTTTAACAAGTTTTCCCAAAACACTCATAGAACTTCCAGAAAGGACCCTTGAAATTAGGCCATTCTTCTTGTAAACTGCGAGTGTTATCATTCATCATCTGTTTGGAATATTGAATACAGCATCATCTATCTGCCTCATTGCTCTCACATAGCAGCCGTCAAACATTGGCGGTGCCAATCAGGAAAGGGGTTACACTTTGTATTTATTACCAAGGACTCAAAATAATCTATTTTGCTCATTTGGGGCTATGTTCCCCTAATACAGAGTTCAAGAGCAAAACAACTCCTAATCCAGTTTGATCCGCCTCAAAAATAGTTTAACTTAGTGAACTCTGGTTTGATTTAATAAAATATTTCCATTTTTCCTTCTAAAAAGAGGAAAACCTCAAATATGTCAAAGGTTTTACTAAGAAACCATTTAGGATTAGAATGAGTAATAAGTGATATTGTAAGTATGTGTGTGCTTGGGGTGTATGTATAGTGCATGTGGGTATGTGTGTGGTGGCCATAAGAGAATGCAAGCTGTCTTTCCTTGTCAGTCTCCAGGGTGTGCCCTTGAGACAGGGTCCCTCACTGAACCAGGAGCAGGGCTGGTGGTCAGATAGACCCGACGATCTTCTGATCTTTGACCCCCCACAGACTTCTGCATTTGAACTTGATCCTCATTCTGTGCAGCATACACTTTCACCTACTGTAGCGTCTCCACAACTGGCATTTTAAAAACACTGACAGGTGAGAGCTCCATAGCTCAGGGGTTAGAGCACTGGTCTTGTAAAAAACACTGACATATGCTAAGGCATCAAAAGAAGCCAATCATGAATTTATGTGTGTACACATATTTTTATTCATTCAGCTTAACTCTTAGATGTGATTAAAACAACAATAAAACAGGTTTGGATTCCTAGACTTCCTTGGATCACAGACTACTTGGATATGCCCAGATAATGAGTGGAATGATTCGAATTATTTTAGTCCAAATACCTAAGATATGTGGGTCCTTAAAAGCCCTGCATCCTTGGGGCATTTATTTCAGAAATAAAATCTGTCTGACCTCTTTCCTGCCCATGTTTTCTCCTTCACTTTAAGCCGTATTTTGCAACCACATCACTCTTTCACCTTGTATTTATTTTGACTCCTCAGTCACACTAAACTCATTTTCTCCTCCGAGCCTTTTTCTACATGAAAATATTCTTTTCTCAGATCTTTAAACAACTGGCTTCTTACCCCTCAGAGCTTACCTCTAATGTATCCCACACTAAGAGTTCTGTATAATGCTTTGGTTTGAATGAGAACATCCTCCCATCCCTGCCCCCGCCGCCCGCGTGCGCGCGCGCGCACACACACACACACACACAGCCTCATGTATGTGACTACTTGGTCCCCACTTGGTAGAAATGTTTAGGAAGCATTAGAAGGTGTGACCCTGTTGGTAAAGGTGTGTCACTAAGTTCAGACTCTAGGATTTTTTTTTTCATTTTTTTTATTAAGAAATTTTCTACTCACCCTACATACCACCCACAGATCCCACCTTCTCCCTCCTCCCTCCTCCCACCCCCCAGCCTTCCCTCACAAGCCAACCCCCCTCCCCACATTCTCCAAATCAAGGTCTCCAATGGGGAGTCAGCAGAGCCTGGCACACTGAGCTGAGGCAGTTCCAACCCCCTCCCACCAAGGTGCCACACAGCAGGCACCAGGCTCCCCAAAGCCTGCCTATGCACCAGGGATGGATCCTGATCCTCCCGCCCGGGTGTCCCCCAAACAGTTTGGGCTAAACAACTGACTCCCGTATTCAAAGGGCCTAGTCCAGTCCCATGGGGGCTCCACAGCTAGTAATCCACAGTTCATGGGTCTCCACCAGTGTGGCCAGTCATCTCTGTAAGTCTTCCCATCATGATCTCGACGTCCCCCGCCCACAGAATCCCTCTTCTCTCCCATCAACTGGATTCCAGGAGCTTAGCCTGGCACCTGACTGCAGATCCCTGCATCTGCCTCCATCAGTCACTGGATAAAGGCTCTATGATGACAGTTAGGGTATTCACTAGACTGGTCACCAGAGTAGACCAGTCCAGGCACCCTCTCGATCACTGCCAGCAGTCCAAGGTGGGGTCATCCCTGTGGATTCCTGAGAGCCTCCCCAGCACCCTGTCTCTTCCTACTCCCATGATGTCTTCATCTATCATGATATCTCCTTCCCTGTTCTCCCACTCCATCACTGCTCCAGCTTGACCCTCCCATTTCCCTAGGTTCTTACCCTCTACTCCTTGCCCTCCACCACCACCACCCCCATCCCGCTCATGTAAATCCTATCCATTTCTACTTCACTGGGCGATCCCTGTGTCCCTCCCAGGATCCCTCCCTGTCAGCTAGCCTCTCTGGAGCCATGGGCTGCAGTCTGACCTTCCCTTGCCCTACATCTAGTATCCACTTAAGAATGAGTACATACCAAGCTTGTCCTTCTGAGTCATGCTCAACTATGTTCATAGCAGCATTATTCGTAATAGCCAGAACCTGGAAACAACCTAGATGCCCCTCAACTGAAGAATGGATAAAGAAAATGTGGCACATATACACAATGGAGTACTACTCAGCAGTAAAAAACAATATCATGAAATTTGCAGGCAGATGGATGGACCTAGAAAATATCATCCTGAGTGAGGTAATCCAGACTCAGAAAGACAGACTCTAGGATTTTAAAACACTCATGTCATGCCAGTGTGTTCTCTGCCTGTGGTCTGCCATGTGAGACCAGAGCTCTCAGCTGTTTCTGCTGTTAGGTCTCAAACCCAGGACAAATGGCTGAGGTGCTTACCTAACATACCAAAGTGGCAGACTTGGTTGCCAGGTTCTCTCAGCATCCTTCAGTCCTTACCCGTTACAGGGGCCTCCTGGCTGGCATACGCCGCCCCCCTACCCTAAACTTCTCCAGCCCAGCTAATGGGCTGGGCTTCCCTCCCAGTAGCTGCCCTTCCCTATATAATCCAACAATTTTGGTTACCTGGCCTTTTGACCTAACCCTTTACCTTCCTGCCCTCTTGGTCTGGCTCTCCCCTCTCCCCTCCCCCTCTCCTCACAAAGCTTGGTTCAGTCTGGTCAGGTTCACTCTGGACTCTAGGAGATAGATGTCCTGCCTCTGGCTATGCTCTCCCTTTTATCTATAATAGACTTTCTCCTCCACCATGCCTACGAGCAGTCATGTCTTTTTTTATTTCTTTTTTTTTTCTTTTTCATTCACCTGCTGCCCTGACTTCACTGCACCATCATAAACATTAACTTTCTGGAAGCATAAGTACAATTAAATGCTTCCCTTTATAAGTTTCCTTTGCCATTATATTTTATCCCAGCAGTAGAAAGGTAAACGATACAGATGCCAAATGCTCAGGGAGATGGCATTGGGAATATCTATAAGATTTAGTGTGATCTCCATTCACATTCATGCACATGCACATGCTTACACATGTTTGTATGTACATAAATGTGCACACACACAGAGTCTCATAGTCTATCCTATTAACTTCTGTGGATCTCTTCACAACCTTATTATTGTGAAATTGGGTACCAACTCTAGTTTGTTCACCCCTAGCTTGCTAATACCTGGTACCGAAAATGTACTCAATATGTATTTATAGTGTAAATGTATATGAACCAAAGTATGGATAAGGACACCAATAACAGATACCTTCCAGTTCAAACTGTATTTTTCATTCAATTAATGCATACCAATTTATGTTATTAAACATAATGTAGTATATGTAAACCTTCTGTCTAGTAAATTTTTACATGCAATTTTAATACCTTGCCTTGATGCAAGCTGAAGTTAAAGTATAACAAAAAAATTAAATAATCCAAACAGGTGTAATCCACAAAGAAATAAGATGTTGGAATATTTTTAAACTTAATTCCCCACCTACACACTCTAATTCTAGAAATCATTCACAGGTTTTTGGTATGATCAAAGAGACAGTGATTAAAAGAGAGACGTGTTATCAAAAGACAAAATGTACAGCGAGTTGCTTGGATTGAGGGATGGCAAAGACATGCTTTGTTGGAGAAATTGCTCCATGGTGATGAAATGAGTCTTTAGAGACTTTGGCAAGTAAGGTATACAAATAAATAACAAAAGCTTTCACTCCATACCCAGTGTTTTCCACGTGTCTTCCCCCTGACCCTGACCCTGACCCGCACTCAAGTTGGCAACTGGAAATTGTATGTGCTAGATACAAAATCAGTGATTAACATCCCATTATTAAAATTCCATGCTCTAAATTCAAGTGTTGTTTTACCAAATTGTCTGATCATGTTGAATTCTTATACACTTCCACATACTCTTCATTCTGGTAGTAACTGTCCCAAAATCTTACAATGTAGCTCTGATCTGTGTGTGCTGACTATTTTTTCTCCAAAGATTAACACTCTATAATGGTAACACACCCCAGGCAAAGCACATAGACATTTTCAGAGTCTAGAGTGCTCACCATTACACATTATAATGTGTAATTATACTACATAAATATTTTCAAAGCCTATGTTTGTATTTCCTCCAGGTCAACTGGCAATTCTTGAAGGGCCTACTTATACAGTACCTAGCAAAGTGCTGTGCAACTGACAGTGGACTGAGTTTATTTGGATCCCTGTGTTGATAAGGACACATTTATTTGCATGCTCATTCAACAGAGAACTAATTCACATTTTTTTCTTTTTTTTTTAAAGAAATTATTTGTTTGTTTATTTATTTTATGTGTATGAGTGTTTTGCCTGCATATATGTATGTGTATCACATGTGTGCCTGGTGCCTATGAGGGTCAGAAGAGGGTGTTGGGTTCCCTGGAACTGGAGTTACAGATGGTTGTGAGCAACAGCATAGGCTCTGTGAATGTAACCCCGAACTCCGGAATAACAAGTGATCTTAAATGCTAAGCCACCTCTCCAGCCCATATGTTGCTGTCTTCTGTGCAACCTTTTTTGACTCAGCCAATCATTTTTGAAATAATTTACTAAATGAGAATAGTGACCTTTTAAAAAAATTCCAAGATCATAATTCCTGATCATAATAACCAATTCTTCATTTATCCACATCTTGTTGTTTACCATTGGATTCCATAAGGGCTTGGATTATGACTGCTCAGTATGCTAAAGAGAGAGAGAGAGAGTAGCTAGCACAAAGAAGACCCTTGTCATCTGAGAAGAGGGAGCCTTACTTTAGAAAATGTCTCTATAAGATCCTCCCATGGGGAGACAAATGAAGTCTGGCATATCAAGTTGAGGCAGGACCAAGCCCCTCCCCCTGTGTGGATGAGGGAGGGGGTGGGGGGAGAGGTGGGAAGTGAGAGGGAGGAGGTGAGGGAGGAACTGTGGTTGGTATGTAAAATGAGAAAAAAGCCCCTTTGTTGTTGTTATTTGTTTTCCCTTTTTAAAATTTTATTTTTTAAAAAAGGGTTTTTTTTTTTTTCATTTTGCATACCAATTCCACTGGAATTCGGGGGAAAAAAACTTTCAAATTAAAAAAAAAATCCTGATGTATACAAGCCTGTAGGGCATTTTCTTAATTAGTGATTAATGTGGGAGGGCCCAGCTCGTTGTGGGTGGACACAATCCAGGGCTGGATTCCTGGGTTCTGTAAGAAAGTATGCCGAGCAAGCCACACTGAGCATGCCAGAAAGCAGCGCCCACGCCCTCATGGCCTCTCCATCAGCTCTTGTCTCCAAGTTCCTGCCAGGTTTAAGTTTCTGCCTTGGCTTCCCTTGGATTATGATTCAGGATAAGTAAACCAAAATAACCCCTTTCCTTCCCCAAGTTGCTTTTTGTCATGCCGTTTCTATCATAGCAACAGTAGTCCGAAATAAGACAAAAACTGGTACCAGGATAGTACGGTATTGCTGTGATAGACTTGACCATGTCATGTGGGGGAAAACTGTAGAAGGACTTTGGACCTTTGGGCTAGAAGAGCCGTTGAGAGTTCAAAGGTTGGTGAGCTGTTATATGGAAGCTGGAAAGAGAAGAGTGTTGAAAGAAATGCAGAGGATGGAGGCCTGGTTTGTGGAGTTCCACAGGGAAGTTTGAGAATGACTTTATATGAAGCCATAACCGATTTTGAGTTAAGAATCTGTGGTCCTGATCATCTGGGGCAAGAAAAAAAATTGCAATTTACAAGATACCAGAAACACTGAAGTTAATCCTTTGCTTTGCTGGGACAATGGATGCTGGTCAGCTGGAACTGAGAAATTAGTGATTAAGAGACGAGCATCATTAAGGTGAAATCTTCTGGGAAGTGTTTCCTCATGGTCAATGTGTGGAAGCTATGTTGCAGAGGTAGTCTAGGTTGTACCTCATGCAGGCAGCCAATTTGGTCATTTGTAAGAGTCTCCCAGGTGGCACAAGTTTTGAAGGCATTAACAGGTCATGGGAAGCAGCTAAGGTTTGTCACTGTGGGAGACTAGAATAGGCCATTAGTGAAGGTACAGCCTCAGTAACAGTTGAAATCTCAAGACTGAAGGGGTCGTGCAGAAACCTTGAGACTTGGCACCATCAAGAGAGCCCAGGGGGTCTATTAGTGAAAGGGCAGCACAACTGCAGCAGAAGATCCCAGCATTTGGGAGATGCTAGCGCCATGGGACAACCACCGGGGAAAGCAGTAGCCATGGAGTGGGCCCAGCCTGAGTCTTGGAGACAAGCTCTGTGTAATGCCAGAAAAGTAGCCTTAGTGATCTCTGGAGAATCCCTGAAGATGGTGAGTGGACCCCAGACATTGGACACTGAATTACTTCCACGGTTGGAGTTTGATTTTACTTTGTTCAGATGGTGACTGTGCCCTGGTTCTTCCCTCTTGAAGTAAGAAAGCATTTAATTTATTTTGATTTAATAGGAGCCCACACTTGAGAGATTTGGACCTTTTAGGAGACTAAGAATTTTTAGAAAGACTGAGTTTTTAAAGAGCCGAGACTTTTAAAGCGGCTAAATTTGTAAAGACTGTAGGACTTTTTAAGTCTGTAATATGTTTTATATTGTAACATCAAGATGAGATCTTGGAGACAACAAGAAAGGAAAGGTTATGCTTAATAAGGGATTTGTGTGTCAAGCTGACAAGGAATCAATTGTCCTGGCTAGCTTTTATGTAAACTTGACACAGCTAGAATCACCTGAGAGGAGAGAGCCTCGATAACATAAGATCAGGCTACAGGCAAGCCTGTGGGGCATTTTCTTAATTAGTGATTGATGGTGGGGGGAGGTCCATCCCATTATAGATGGTGCCATCCCTGGGCTGGTGGTCCTAGGTTCTATAAGAAAACAAGCTGAGCAAGCCATGGTGAGTGTAATCAGAGTCATTTCTCTGTCCTGCCCCAGCTCACAGCCATTCCCAAATAATCAATCAGAGGCTTATACTAATTATAAACCTTTGGCTCATGGCTCAGGCTTACTACTAACCAGCTCTTACATTTAACTTAACCCATTTCTATTCATCTTTTTATCACCACATAGCCCATGGCTTACTGTTGTTCTGGCAGTCTTGCTCCTTTGGTGGTTGCTGGCATCTGTCCCAACTCTCCCTTCTTAATCTCCATCTTCAGTTTGATAGTACTGCCTAACTTTATTCTGCATCATTATTGGCCAACAGCTGTATTTATCAACCAATGAGAGCAACACATAGTTATAGCATACAGGAAGACCATCCCACAGCATTCATACTTTCTGTCTAATCAAAAAGGAAGATTTTTAACTTTAACGTAGCAAAATTACATACAATAAAAACAGTTATCAAATAAGAATTGCACTTACAATATATAGTCTATTTGTATTTGGTAAAATTAAAGAAAATAGTCTCTCATCTATCCTATCTTTGTGAGTCTAAAGTTTTATATCTAATTACCTTTTATCATAACCAAGGAAAACTATAACTATCCAGTCTTCAACTCCATCAAAGACAGAATATGCAATTGCAAGCAACTTCTGAAACTCTAGAAATGAGTGAGACATCTTGCTGCCTGGACAATCACCCAAAGTTCTGTAACATTGGGGCATCCATTTTGAGCCTATAGGCCTAGAGTATCTAGCAAACTTCTTAGTGAAGCGGGAAATTTGAAGGACTGTCCCGCCTATATTAGCAAAGTTCATCAGTCACTTTTCCTCTGTGTCCTTCAGAATGTCTGGAAGTTTATTCTGTGAACTTGAAGGACCATTCTGTCTTGTCTTGGCAAGTCATCTCTCCAGTCCCTAGAATGTATTTCTTACTTATAAATTATTCTTGGTGTATGCAGTCATTTTTGTTAAGGTTATTGCCTTTTCTTTCTTGTGGATAGTACTTGATAATATTCTTATTGTATATGGTTTTATTATGTTAGAGTTAGAACCATTCCTTCTTAATTAGACAAAAAAGGGAAAATATTATTGGAATCCTGTCACCAGTCAGCTAACCAATTGAAAGGAGCATTTTGGTTCAAGGGCAGAGCTTTCATGGAAAATGGACATGACCCAAAGATAAGGCAAGGTGGAGAGATGCATGGGCCTCTTGAAAGGAGAAATAAGTGGCAAGCAGGCAGCAGGAACAGCTGGCAACTCAGTTCAGACTCCCCATCCTGTATTGTGATATTTGTGCACAAATTTTACTGATAGTAAATGGTAAAGTAATCACTTGACTTCCTTTATCAGATGAGCAAGCCAGTAAGCAGCACCCTTCCATAGGCTCTGCATTAGCTCCTATTTCCAGGTTCCTGCCAGGTTTGAGTTCTTGCCTTGGCTTCCCTCAGTTAGTCATGGTGTTTAATCATAGCAATAGTACCCTTAAGACAACTATCAATATAAATTAGTATGATAAATGAATGGAAAAGAGAATTGTGCAATTTTTATTCTTTCAGTCATACATACATGCAGTCTTTTACTGAACCAAGCCTACATCCTGCTCCAACACAAATAACTTATTTTTCTGGTGGAAGAAGCAAACATACCAACTGACCATTATAATATGATCTGATAGGGGCTGCATTAAAAATATAAGCCAAATGATGAAGGGCAGACACAAAGTCTGTAAAATATGTAGCTGGATAATCAGTTTGTGACTGACCAGGGTAGACAGCCTAGGGGATCTGGATTTGATCATCTTGTTAGAGAAGGTAAGAGGTATTTAAACAGAGTGCTTGGTAAACCTTGGTGTGGTATGCTGTCTGTGTAACTTGTTCAGCTCTCCAGGCGGTAGCCCAGTCCTAGGGGTGACAGCTTTGAAGCTAGGTAAAAATACAGCTTTTGGTGTAGTTTTGGACTCTGAAAGTCCATGGCAGCATACTCACATTTATTATTGCCAATCCAAAAGCACCTCCAAGTAAGAGCCTGTTGTTGACAGTGTCATTAAAGTAAAATACATACAGAGGAGCTGGCCAATACTGAAAATATAAGGTGTCTATTATTCACCATTTGGCTTTTCACTATGTTAATTTAGCATATTTGTAAAAGATTTTTCCCAGAATTCACTCCTCTGTATTGGAAGCCTCAGAATTAACTACAGAGTAATTTCTGCAATGTTTGGACTGAAAAGGTAAAACAGCTGCCACATGTGCATAACTGAATAACAAAATAGACCTGCCAGAGAAGCCTACTAGTTGCCATGAGCTTTGTCCACATTGCTGCTGACACATAACTGGGGAAACACCTGTGCCACCACTCCCCTCCCACCTTTCAAGTTTCTAGACCAAAAGTCTATGTAGCTATTTCCAGAGGAACTCAGCTTGTTCACCTACTGAGAGTCAGGTCACCTACCATGTAAAGATGGAGACATGTCCTCCTGAGTTCCATGGCATTCTTCCCATCTTTCACATCCATTTCTCCTTTCCGACCTAATGATGCATGTTCAATACTAGATAGAGACAACAACCTAAAATAGATTTCTTCTCCAGCTCCCAAAATGTGCCATGGCTGACCATGGGATAAATTGCTCAAATATAGTAATCCCAGCAGCTGTGCCTCTCTGACCAAATCATGGCTCATCCACGACTCTTTGTTTTTATATTGATACTAGTCCCAGGCATTTGCTAAGTATGCTCTAAATAAGAATCTTTGTATCATACAACACCTCAAATTCAAGAGCTTATTCAATCTTCATAATTATTTATGAGACATTGGTACTGCTATAATTCTCAGTATATAGATAAAAGCATTGAATATAATCAATAAGTCAACAAAGACATCATTTTTCAGAAGTTGCTATAGTTTCAATATAGTCTCAATGTCCTTCCATTGTAATTGGAAGCTCAATCATCATGGTACCAGTGTTGAAAGATGCCCAAGAAACCTTTAAAATGTGATGTCGAGGCAAAGTTATTAGTCACTGGGGCATACTTGTGAAAAGTAATTCTCTTGAAACATCTATAGTTCTTACGAGATGATGATTATTAAAGTAGCAAGCTGACCTCCCCCAACTCTTTGCTTCCTAGTTTCAGATACCACCTTCTTGCTTAAACAGACACTCCTGCCATGGCTGTTTCCCTACAGATGACCCAGCCAAAGACAAACTCATCAAAGACCCTGCGCTACCACTGTTTCATTTGGATTTTAAACCTCCAGACCTATAAGGTAAATAATCCTCTCTCCTTCATAAATATCTGTGCCATGTACGTCACCCTTTCAGAAGCATTATGTTGGAAATGTGGTAGATTTATTGTAACTAACACAAATAAATGACTGAGTAGCAAATCTAAGATATGACAACTAAGCCTGATAATTTCCAGTCACTACCTATGCCTTGCAGCTCCAAAAGGACTGGGAAAATGTGGTACCAGATTCTTGGGGTCCAATCCAATGGGACCACTTCTTGGAGATGACTTTGGGCTACTTATCCATCTCCTTCAATGCCCTCATAAGAAACATGAACATTAATATTTCTACAGTATAGGTTTGTTTAGGAGCTAAATGAGTTGACTTACAAAAGCCTGATAAAAACAAATATCATTTTTGTTTGCCCTTCCAGATTCCTCATTCACCTGCTAACATCTCCAGATCTTCTGGTTGCTTGGCTGTGGGTCTGCTATTTCATTACTTGGTATCATGCAGTAACTTAGTTTGATATATTAGCTCCCTATAACCTAACTATCTTATTTTATGTTACATTTCCTGGGCTTCCTGTTTTCTTCATATAATCCAACAAGACTAAAAAATTAAATTAGTTAGCCATTGTTTACATACTATCTTAATTGTCAAGAAGCCTAATACCTTAATTTTTAACCAAGTAGATATCAAGAAGTCCATTTGAAGAGCACCAAGAATTGTAAATAGGGATGTATACTGACATGGTTTTGTTTCTTCTCTTCCTGTTTTTTTCTTTTTTTTTTTTTTACCCTTTTTAATTGTAGTGTTGGGCACCAAGCCCAGGACCTTCGGTATGTAAACTAGTACTCTACCACTTAACCACATCCCATCCCACTTATTTCACGTGCGTTTGTCAGTTGAGACATCTGTCTGTGGTGATCAGCTCCTTAGTCCATGGTACTGTCTAACTGAAATGACTTATCAAGAGTGACTAAGAACTGTATAAGCACTGTGAGCCTAGTTAAATGCAATGGAATTTCTTCTATAAAGCTTTCCTTGCTGCTTTTGTTGTAAGTATTTACTTCTCCTTTCTTGTTCTTTGTGTTTCAATAGATGAGTGTCTTAGTTACTTTTCTCATGCTAAGACAGCATGAGCAAAGGCAACTTATAGAAGACAGAGTTTAATTTGGTGCTTATAGCTTCACATGTTTAGACTCCATGGCTGTCATGGCAGGGAGCATGGCAGCAGGCAGGCAGGTAGGGAACTGAAACAGTAACTGAGAGCTTATGTTCTGAGACACAACCACAAGACAGAGAAAGGGACACTGGAGCGGGGGAGAGTCATTTGAAATCTCAAAGTGATACATCTCTTCCAATAAGGCCACACATCCTATTCTTTCCCAAACAGTCCACCAACTAGGAACCAAGCATTCCAACATATGAACCTATGGGGGCCATTCTCATTAAACCACTACAGTGTGCTTTCACTCATTTCTCTGGTTGCAATTATATTTTATGTGTATTTTTTGGCCTTTTAATATCAATTTTCAGTTTGAGTTGTACAGCTTATTATTATGTAAGACCTATCAATCTTGAGCCAGAGGACAGACTGCATTCTTTCTCATGCTGCAGACAAAGATCAATAGTCATTATTCTCATATTTTAGACATGAGGAACTTGGAAAGATATCATCTGTCAAAATTTCAGCTTATTTTTCATGTTCCAAATCAGCATTGACATTAATAAGCCAGCATAAGTGAGGAGACATAAATGCATGTACAGGTATATACATATATATATGTATGTATGTATGTATGCATGTATGTATACCTCTATTTACACTAAATGACTTTTGTATAACAATTACTTTCCATACATTGACCTTGTACTATAATTATGAAAAACAAGTCTCATAAAACTGAAGGGAAATATGCTTTTCACAAGAAAGAGAAGTAGAGAATTGTATTGAAAATAGAGAAAATTAGAGAGTAAATGCAGTTGTTTCATTGTCTTCCAAAGTGCAAAGATGTCAAACGAGAATGTAAGCTGTGCCTCTCTGTAGATGGAAAGGTACTGAGCCTCTTTCTACACCTTCCCCCATGTGATTGTAAGGGGGTGCAATGCTGAGTTTCTCCCTACAGTCCTCTTTGTCACCTCACTACTCTCACAACTAGGGAAATATAAGAATTAACTTCCTCGTTTTCAACAGCTATTTTCTCAAATCCAGTACAAATGCGTTTAAGAATATAGGGAGGAAATACCTTTTAATTTTCATTAAAAACAGGTGTTTTTCAAGGTCGTTAACTGTTGAGGTTTCACTTTCTACGCAATCAAATCAAGTGTCTTCAAGAATAATGAGGTGATATGGAACGGGCATGCTTTTCCCATTTTTGTGCAATTGGTCTCACAGTTTCAGAAAAGGCAGTAAATTGCATGCCTACATTCACTGAATGCTATAAAAAGTTAAGTGTAATCACTGGAAGAAATTGTCAGAAGATATTGTAAAAAGTGTTGACCTAACACACCTTTTGAGATTCAAGATATACACTTGTTACTCCCTCCTTCAAGAAGTATTCCTTGTTTGCACAATGCCTGTCCAACCATCTGTTCCCCAATGTTCCCTGTGGTTGCATACAGTGTGAAGGGTGCACCTATCCTGTGTTTTTCTGTTTTGCTCATGTTATGTCATTTCCAAGAAAATATCTGAATTGATTTTAGAACCCTGAGCACGTGTCTAACACATAGTTGGAATTTACCAAACAGTAAACTGAATGAAATAATGACAGTGATTGACAGTTCAAAGACTCAAAAATGGGGCTGGGAAAACAGAGAAGTATGTTTGGTGCCTACTGTGCAAGCATAAACACTTGGGTTCAGACCCCCAACACAAATGTAAAAAGATAGGTATAGCAGAACAGCTTTTAAATCTAATATTGGGGCTGAGACAGGTCATCCCTAGGGCTTGCTGGCCAGCCACTCCAGCTGAAACTAAGAGAGCTGTAGCTTAAGTGAGACACCTTACCTCAAAACACAAAGTGGGTTGTGGTAGAGGAGGGTACCTGAAGCAAACCTCTGCCCTCCAAGCCTACAAACACATGGAAGTATGCATGTACTTATGCATACACATATGCATACACAGAGAGAATCACATACATGAGCACATACATGCAGTCACTCACACACAACTCTAAATAAAAATAAGTAAAAACTATATCTCTTCACTCACCAATCAAAAGGGTGTTAATATAGAGAGAGAATGGAGAGTCTAAATTTCCAGTTTAAGGTTAACCTTTTATAATCTAGGTCAACTTTCCAATGTTTACGTCTGTATTATTTTTCTATTGCTTCAAGACAAATTACTGTGGTGAAGAGGCTCACGACACCTCCTAATTGTGGCCTCAGAGCTCCACCCATCATGCAGCCTGGGGTACACACTTGACTCTCTGCTTAGAGTTCGTGAGACAGAAGTCAAAGCATTGTTTAAGTTGTGCTTTTACCTGGCTAATGCGGGAAGAATCTGATAACAAACTCCTTTGGGTCATGGCAGAACCCACATTTGGGAGTGAATATCTCTCATTTTATTTAATAGGAAAGATGCACAGAGGTCATTATGAGCTACTCTTTCTTATTTGCCTTGGCTTCCATTTGAAATAATCCAATGTCATATAGACTATAAATGCTGAGAAATGAAGTCGTGAAATGAATAACAGTAGAAGCCCTTTCGTACAATATAGTTGTATGAGGGTAACTGGCCAAAATGTTGAGAATAAGTGCTTAAAGAGCATTCAGTTCCAGATGTGATATCCTTATCAACCCTACCCACAGCAACGCTCAGGGAACATCATCAAAAAGAGGAAGGAAAAATGTAGGATCCAGGAAATAGAGAAGAATGCTGTGAAATACTATCTTCATGACATGGCCACTGCACTTTGAACTCAACAGCAGTTGTAGTTACCTGCAGACGAACTGCTCAAGATCAAGCTGGACAATGTTCCAGCATAGATGGGAAGAAACTCATGAGGACCCACCCTTAACAGAGGAGCTATTGGCAATTGATAGCCTTTGTAGGAAGGAGAGAGAATGATTCTTTTTGGGGGTATGACTCCTGATGCTCCAGTGCATGGCCCCATACTCATGTACACAGAGATGGCCCTAATTAGACTTTGTGAGTTATTAGAGAAGAATACATGAATTGAGGAAGGGAGATGAGTTTGGGGGAATCAAGGCAGAGTTGGAAGGTGAAAAGAGGTATATGATCATATTTCACTGTATACATGTATGGAATTCTTAAAGGCTAAATTAAATATAATTGAAGTTGTACTTGGTGAAGGAAACCCCCAACTGTCAGACATGGTTATATATTTTGGTCAGGATGCTATGTAGATACAGATTAGCTTCCTATTTCATTTTGAGGGTGTTAATGCTTAGTATTTAGAACCTGATTAGTAAAAATATTTGAAAGTATTTAGAAATATGCATATATGTATTATAGTATACTAATACTGAAAATATACATAAAACTTCATGATGTTCAGTTTCCCATGCCTTCCCATACATCCTGTTAAGCATTCAAGAAAACAGAAACCTTTTTCTTGACAGTGGACATTTAGGTACTAACTGAGGTTAATAATGTGCAAAAGCCATTTTTAGCCTTGAAACTTCCCCATCTTGGTGATACTTAAGTTAGATTTGGGTGAGAGATTTCAATTTAGGGCAATTATTCTACCAATTGATTTAGAAAACCACCTTTGCTGAGTTTAAATGGTGGTGTCAAATTTAGTCAAGATTCCTCCTAACCCTCTACTCACACCAACATAAAGCAGGTGCTGTGAAAACAGCTGCTTCTTTTCATGAGTGATGTGCCAGCTCCAAGAGTGGTCCTGTTCACAGATGTAGCTAGATGTTAATCTGCAATATGTAGTTTGTGTTCAGGAACAGGAAAGACAGTGACTGCCCATGGGATGAGTAATGGTCTTAAATATCACAGTCTCCTGTGGGCACTTAACTCCAACACAAACCCTTTGGCCTCAGTAACCACATAGCTCCAAAACATGTGTGAGACTGGGATTTTCCCTCCTATAGTGACTTAGCATACCCCAGCTAGTTGGTTTTATCACCTATGTCCCTTTTTCTCTTTCTATTCAATACATAATGTGGAGAGCTTGATGAGTTAAATCTACAAAGAGAAGATGATTGTATTTCAAGCATAATAACAAGGACCTTGACCTTGTATGATCAAAACAGGGCAGGTAGCTAGACCAGAGGAACTCACAAATCAATGTTAAGCCTGTTTGTTCTCTGTCTTTGTAATCTTATAGCTATATCAAGCAAGGGTTAAGAAATGTAAAGGTCTTTGGGCAGGTTACTACTGAAGATGCTGATGCTGGAATTATAGACATAAATTAAACAAAGAGCTGACTTTAAAGAACATATATTTGAGCAAAGAAAATGTATTTTTTAAAAGGCTGCATTTTGACATCTCAAATCATAAAGTGCTTTGGCAAAGAGGTACAGAATGCTATAAAATATATGGTAAGAATTCTAACACAGTTTGAGGGAATTAAGCAGACACTCAGTTTGGCAGTGATCAAAATGAATCCAGAAAGGGAAGAACAGCACTTGAGGTAGAGGTAATTTGCAACTTTGGGACAAAATGTGTGTAGTTCTCAAGTCTAGAAAGGCTAGAAAAAAATCACTGTAACTAAAGAAAAAGGAAGGTAGAAGTGGCCACCAGAGAATCCCAGAGAGAGAGAGAGAGAGAGAGAGAGAGAGAGAGATACAGGCGGAAAGAGAGAGAGACAGAGATAGAGGAGAGAGAGGTTGCATCACACAGATTCTACTGGTAGATGATGGGAGTCTGTCTTTTCTTTTCAGAAAAGGAATGAGTCTAAGAAGGCTAGAAGATGTTGCAGTAGCAAAATAAGCCCCTAATCTGCTCCACACAGTTATTCAGGCACTTAGAAATTAGAGGCTGTGCTGTTCTTTAGCTGTAACATCTGAACTGTGATCATCCTCAAAAAAAGAGAGAACTCAGAATTGTGCAGAAGAATTGCACACTTTGAGCCAGGAAGGTGCATGTCACTTCCATTCATGCCTCTGTCTGAACTAGATACATGGCCATAACTAACTAGGGCAGATCTCCAAACTCTAGAGGAAACAGTGGCAAATTTCATGGGCATTATTCTTTCTGACAGATAAACTACCAAGTTGTTGTAGATAAAAGATGTTGCCTGATTTTCTAAATGGTTGGTAAGTAAACTCCAGATTTGACCTGTATAATCGCATTTTTCGTTAGGAGTCAGGTAATAACTTCCTAATCCATCACACAATGCTATGGATGGTATACATCTAGAGGAGAGCAAAGATGCTTTAATATAATTCCTCAAAATTATGCTCAGAGTCTGCAAGGCAATATAGGCTTCAGTGTATAATCTGTGTTGAAACAGGTTTGAGTCATTTTACTGAATTAGATTTTGTTTAAGCATGGGCATCAAAATGAACATATATCATGAGGCTATTTTTAGTTTTGAGACTCACACACAAACATACACACACATATAATGTATGTATGTGTGTATGTATGTATATATTTGCATTTAATTATATGTGTGTGTGTGTGTGTGTGTGTGTGTGTGTGTGTGTACATATGTGTGTGAGACAGTGGATCAAAGGACAACTTTCAGAAGTCCATTCTCTCCTTCCTCCATGTGGGTCGCAGGGATTAAATTTAGATCCTAAGATTGGCAGTAAGTGACTTTGCAGACTGAGTCACCTCATGGGCCCATGAAATGCTCAGTGTTTTCAGTCAAGAGTTTGAATGAAGTCTGAGAAACTATGTCCTTGAATTTTTCAAATCAATCTAGGAAAGTAGCAATACCAAAAGGTCATGATGCAATGAGGAAAGACGTGGAGAGCAGAGGTATTTCAGCAGGGGAACACTGCAATAAGGTCTTGTTTCAGGGTCAGGGGCTGGTTTATCATACAAAGGTAAAATCAGATGTGACATATTTGCAGAGTAGCAGAGTGTGCAAACTGTAGGAAGTATGTTACCTTCAGTGCACTATGAATAATAACTGGTTTATTAATATGTGAAGATGAAGACAATTGGGGTCAGATTCCCATGCCCACTCTTCACACTGGTCAAACCAGAGCCAAGCTTTTATAGTAAATGAAAAAAATAACAAAATAAAACAAGCAAACAGAAAAAACATTTACAACTAAGCTGTATAGGAATCAGGATGGCAAGACAGAATGCACATGTTGTAAACCTGAACATGTAGAAATAACAGTGTATTGATTTAGAGTGGAAAATGGGCAAAGAGAGAAGGTGGAAAGGAGTGTAACAGTGATTTAAGATAGATGTAAGGTAAATAGGAGCAAGGTCAAAGGAGAAAACTAGAGAGGTGAGGGAAAGGAAAACAGAGTGAAATGAGGCATGGCTGAGGGAGCAGACAGACTGGAGAGGGATACAGTAGTGATTACCTCTAATCACTGAAAAGCTTTCAAGTGGGAGATGGATGGAATCTATTTGACCTTTAAGGTATAGAACCAGGGGCAGTAAATGCAAATTAAAAGGGGGTGGATGGTTTCAGTATTATAACAGTCAGACCTGCCCAAAGGAGCAATGAGCGGCCACAAAAGAAAATAAATTTCCCTGTTGCTGGAAAAGATCGAACAGAGAACAGAAATGACACCCAACAATAACACAGGACTGTGAAAATGCCCACGAAGCTCGCACTCGGGCCTCACTTACATTAAGACAAGCAATGTTCACAAATAAGCCGTTATCCCGCCCATTTCATTGCTAAGGAAGCTGAGGCTAAGAAAGGCTCGGTGATCCCACTTCAGGAAGCTGATGTGGTACTCACCCCCCTGGAAGTTTTCTTCCTCCAAAGAACTACTTTTTTTTTTTTTTTCCCCGAGACAGCGTTTCTCTGTGTAGTTTTGGTGCCTATCCTGGATCTCACTCTGTAGACCAGGCTGGCCTCAAACTCACAGAGATCCACCTGGCTCTGCCTCCCGAATACTGGGATTAAAGGATTAAAGGCGTGCACCACCACTGCCCAGCCCCAAAGAACTGTCTTGAGGTCTGAGGATCAGAAGTACAGGCGTGGGCAAAAGTTTCCTTGGTTTGGAGACTTCACCTTAATAGGACAAGCACTGGTGTTTAAAAATGCAAAGAGAGAAAAGTAATGTGAATTTATATAAAACAAGCCATTAAACAATATTCCATAGCACATTATTTCCTGAAATTAAATAGACCCAAGAAAATTTTGTCCATGGCCTGCGATATTTCCTTATGAATTTTGAGATTTTGGTTAAAACAATATCTGGCATGGATGCCTGGCCACTGATTTCTTCCTTGTCCATCAAGTGACCCCTTAGGTCATTGTCAGAACAGGCTCACTCCTGCCCTCTGTTCCTACACTGGCTATGCCAGTTGCCTTTACTATTATCCTCAAGTTACCTCTCAAGACTGTCTAAAGACTAAGTTCTTGTTCAAGGTTATCTTTGTGGTGTGTCCTCTATGCTATGTAAGATTGCATACCACTTCTTTCTCCAACTGATCTCCATACATGCCCCTAACCCCTCCACACTGTCTCCTAATGTAGCATTTCTAATACATGTGGCTTACTTACTTTATATTGGTTATTGTCTTGTCTCACACTGTACATTTTCAAGGGGTAGGATTTTTTTCAGTGATGATCACAGATGCTTTGAAGGCAACAGACACACAGTAGGATGACAAATATCTTTATGTAATAGACGCAAAATTTACTGAGCAAATTACATCAGGGCCTGCTAAAGCATCTCTGGGATGTTTGAGTAATACTTTATTTTAACATCCCATTCACCTCTTTGGCAGACTGTAATGATGAATCTTAGTTGTCAACCTGAGTGCACAGAGACATACCTGGATCACTGAAGCATACCTCTGGATCTGCCGGTGAAGGCATTTCTGGTGATCTTAATTAGGGAACGATAACTCATAATGATGGGTAATGGTGCCATCCAGTAGGAGAGGGGCCTTCCTATAAAAAAAGAGAAAGAGTAAAGATGTGTGCTGGCATAGGAATACTCATGGCCTACTTCCCAGCTGCTATGAGGTGCATAGCTTTCCTCTCCCATGAGGCAAATAGCTTTCCTGTGCTATGCAGCAAGTAGTATTCTTGTGCCACGAGGTGAAGAACTTTCCCCTGCCATGAGATGACATGTCTCTGCTCTGACACGCAGTGAATAACTTCATGTCCCATGAGTAAGTAACTTTCCTCTGTCATAAGGTGGACAGCTCTCCTCTGCCATCAAGTAAGAGCTTAACTCCTGCCATGAGGTAAGCGTCTCCCTGAGGTGAATAGTTTCTCTATGCTCTGTTCTTCTCTATGGTATTTCCCCTTTTCTACCAGTCAAGAAGCAAGGAGCCAGCAAGCCATTAACCAACACCTCTGAAACCATGTCCCCATATAAATCTTTTCCATTCAGTTGTTTCTCTCAGGCATTTGTCATAGCAATGAAAAGATCTGGCTAGTGTGTCTGTCTTGATCAGCTCCAAAAACAGTCATGAGTGTCATTGACCACTTTCAACCCTATTCATGATCTAGAGCCAAGGAAACAAATCTTTTAATGAAGGGCCAGATGGAAAATGGTTTAAGCTTTATAGCTTTATACACCTACTCAACATTGCCGCTGTGACATGAAACAGCTACATTGAATATATAAGATGATATGAATGCTTTAATAAAACTTTATATAAACAAGCATTGGACCAGATGTGGTCCAAACAGCTTAGCTTGCCAACTCCTATTCCATAGTGTCCCAAATTGAAAGCTAGGTTGATATGGACATAAATATAACTTCAAACTAATTAAATCAAGGAATTTTTATTTTAAGCCTCCTCTGTTTTTTCTTGAGAAACAAGCCATGAAACACACATACACACACACACACACACACACACACACACACACACACACACACACACTATACTTTCCCCCACAGTCTATCATAAGGAGGAAAAAGATATGTGTTCAATTTATTAGACAGATGAAATACACCCAGATGGAAACCATTTCTCTTATTCTTTTGCATACTGTCATTTCAGGTTATCTCACAAAGTAATTAACACAAAGTAAAGAAAGGGTCCTGTTCCCAGGAAGACATAATTTGAACAAGAGTTACATATCAAAACAAAACAGATCTGGGCTGGGGAGACATAGCACACAAATATGAGGACCTGAGTTCAGATCCCTAGCAACACATAAAAGCTGGATACAGTACCACATGTCTCTCATCCTGGCTCTGGTGGAGATTAGAGACAGGTAGATTCCTGGAGCACATTTGATAGCCAGCTAGTATTCCAAGTTCAATGACACCATGTATTCACTAGCTCATGGCAAAGAGGAGAGCTGGCTAACAAATCCTACAGATTTGTCCTCTCTGAAATGGTCATGTGTGCTGGTAAGAAGAATGCAGCTTGTGCTTAGACTCTATTGCTTTCTCTATTATGACATCCTTGGTGATACTAGCTGCATCATTTCACCTTTCTGGAGTTAGAATGTCACCCATAATTGAAGAGTTGGGCTTCAACCATAACTGAGGTGGGAAAGATTAACCAGAAGAGGGTTTGTGCTGGGACTGTGCCTCAGAATTCTACTTGACCTCAGATTTCAGATGGTGAGGTCCCTGCAAGCTGACCTCAGGAAGAAATAAATTTGAAGTTTGTTGGCAAAGTAATCACTGAGACCCATTTGATTACTGAAACTATCTCTGAGAATCCAAGTTCATCTCTGGAAACTCAAAGCAAAATGCAACTAAGGAAGAACAGGACACACCGAATGAGCAAAGAAAACTTTACAAGCACAGCCCAGGAAAATGCCTTTTGTGTAAATATTCTCATCAAGGCAAGATGACCCAAAAGTTATCTAGTGGTATCTTATTTGTCAGGTGAGGAAGGCAAACACCTGACGTTAAGTGTGGAAAGAGGTTTAATCATTTAGAAGCTGCTCTAGAAGATACTAAAAGAAATTGCATTTACGTCAAAGGAAATAGTGACCACCGAAGAAAGAATGAGAGAGTGAACTGGAATAAGAGAACCTGTTTACGAAATGATTGATACACAACTAAAATCCAGCTGCTGGCATTTTCCTTCTTGTCTATTCAAAAAGCCCCGTGAGCTGCCTGTATTTCTTTCTAGCAGATATGAGTCACCAGCCCCAAAGGACTCTTTTGGCAAGCCATCCAGCTCTCACAGACAAAATCAGGCTGTTTACCACACACCATTATGCTCCCAGAGAAACAAATAGATCAAGTTTAAGGGTTGTCTGTAAAGTTGGAGGCCTTTTGAGATGATCAACACAAAGGGGACAAACAAAATCACTTTTGTACCCCAACATGGTCTAAATCAGCTTTATCAGGAACTTCTGTGGATACAGAGGAACTTCTCTGTGTTTGAACTTCATGTGTCTTTCAGCCAGTGAAGCTGTTTTTCTACAATGCTGTAAGATCAACTGGTCCATGGCTGGGAGTGATAGCCTTAACTGCCAGATCATCACTCACACATAGTCCAGGAATAGGGATAATTATCGTATTTTCTCTTTAGTTAACCATTTGCTCTCATATAACAGTCAGGTTAAGGACCTTAGAAGAAGAAACTCATGTCTTTTTTAATAGAAGGTTTGGGGCTCATGTTCAATGCTCTGGCCTCTGCTTTAGAATAATGACACCATTTCATTATGTCAGTGTTGTGAGTCATCTTTAACCCAGTAGAGGCTGAGCATTCAATAAATGGGACCTCATTTCATTATTTCCAAAATGTAAAATAGACTTGATTCTTTTCTCCTGTATTTACAAAATAGAATCCTTTTGGTTTCTCCTAATTTTAATTAAAATGGGGAGAGAGCTTTGCTACTCTGAGGTCCCTAGAAGCCTGGCTTGCATTAATAAAGTTTTGCATGCAATCCAGATCTCTTTCAACTCAGGGTTAGTTATTGTTATTGACTCTTGTTATAGATGATTCATAATAGAAGCTCAACCCCATTTTCACAGATAAAGGAAGAAAAACCATTAATTTCCCCCATGATTCTAGTATTAACATTATGGCCCTTTATTTCATAACCTTGGAGAAGTCACAGCATTTCCATGAGCACTGATTAATCTGCTATGACTTGAGTATTATAGTGAGGATCCAAAGTGGTTTAATGCAACATATCCATGATCTAATATTGTTATTCTACACTCCAGTGGTAATGTCCTCCTCACTACATCCTCTAGAATGGACTTCCTAAGCTCACACTGATCCCAGTCTTCCCCTATCTAATTCCATAACTGGATCCCTTCATGAAGAACTCCATTCCTACATGATAGACACTCCTGATTGACTGTGACCCAGACCTCATTATTCAATCTAGAATAGCACCCACACCTTATCATGTCTGGCCACAGGCTTCTCTTCAACATAGCTTGTGTTTTCTTCACTTGGTAAATGTTATAATGTGGAAATTATGTTATTATTAAGACTCCCAACAGAAGGGAAACTCAGCTTAGCAAATCAAAATTCAACAATTTGTCCCTGAGTTGCTTGGCCATATAACATTGAAGTATAAAATCAACCAACCAAACAAACAAACAAAAAACTTTAAAATCTTTTCTAAAAACTTACTTTATTTTCAAAGTTAGCACACAAAGTTTAAGAAATCATGCCATTTTCAAACGAAGTCCATGTTGGTAGATTCCATTCCTGCTTATCTCCACCTCCCTTCTCTCTCTAGGCCTTGTAAACCCCCTCCCCCTGACCCCCACATTCTGCTTTCCATTCTCAGGTCACATGTGTTCTTTTGTCTTCTTCCTACATTCCTTAACACATGTTTTACCACCTCTTGGTCTTCTTTCTCCTGTTTCAATCTTTACACACATTTTCACTCATTTATACATGTATATATACATATATACATGTATATATTGAAAGCTGGGGTTTATATGTGAGGGAGAACATTATCATTTTGGGTAACCTTGGTGAATATAAACACTTTCTTGATCAATCCATTTGTCTGTAAATTACATTTTCTTTATAGCTAAATAAAATTCTATTGCATATATGTACCACATTTTCATTATCCTGTTATATAATAGTTTTTTTTATGCAAGCAGGAAATTACCTTCTTGTGTATTTAGTAATACTTTCCCTATACAATATTACATTTAGGAATGTAAGGTCTTAAATGCATATTCATTTTTGAAGGCAGGACACATTTCATTAAAGTGATAAATCCACAGGAGTCTGTTTAAGAAGTATTAGGGAAATTTATTAAGGTAAATTGAGGAAATACACTCACAAATACAGAACGGAGTAGACAGCTGAAGTCATCCTCTGATCTGACCTGGAGAAAATCAACCTCACAGGCAGGAGCAGGGAGAAGATGCATGTGACCTCTCCCTCTCCTTTTTTTTTCTTTCTTTTTTTTATTAAGAAATTTTTTTATTCATTTTACATAACAATCACAGATTCCCCCTCTTCCCTCCTCCCGCCTCCCCAGCCTTCCCCCCACAAACCTCCTCTCCTTTTAAGAGGTCACATACAACAGCAGGAAGTACCCCCTCGTCTGGCCCTATAGCCCAAGGTAATGGGCAGAGCAACTACCACTACATTTCATCTTGCCAATTAAGCTGAACATTTGCTCTCTGCACACTATCAATGTGATTCTTGATTGAGAGAAATTATGTATTGCTATATAATTTACAGAGTTAAAAATAAGCAGAATTTCCAATTCCAATTCTGTAAGTGAGGAGAGCAGCAAGATTTGCATATAGCTAAAATTAAGGAGTTTGGAAGCTTCATTCTTCCTCATGGTAAGAGTCATTTCTTTGTTCAGGCAGGTTGTTGACAGAATTCAATTTCTTGCAGTAATGAGACAGAGATCTCTGTTTCTTTATTGTCTGTCAGCTAACGATTGCTCCAACCTCTTTGAAGACACCCTGCCACGCTAGCTCATATGTGACTTTCTGTATCATCCAAACTAAATTGATCCATAGGCTCCAAATCTCTGCAGCATCTTCCTTCATTCTTTCTTCTGGACACACCCTTCAGCCTCCTCCTTCTACTTCCAAGGGCCCTTGCAGATGCTTTGGACATTGCTGAGGAATGCAAGATAGACTCTCCTGATAAAAGTCAGCTGATCAGCGACCTTATGTCTGTCTGAAAGTTTAATTTCTTTTTGTTATATAAATAACATATCCCTAGTTTATAAGAAAAAGTATGATGTCTTGTGGTGAGGAAATGAGGAGGCATTAATCTACTAACCACATCTAATGATTATCCCTTAACAACATCAAACAAAAATACTCTGAAGATCTACTTTAACCAGAGTGAGCTCAGTTGATTCTTGGTGGAAATGCTCACAGATGTCATAAGACAGATATCTTAATTATTATTTCTGCAGGTTTCACTTCACAATGAAACACATTGGACATCTTCAGTGAATAAGAGTGTAAAGATCATTGCATTTATTTATTTTTAAAGACTTAATTTTTAAATGGAGTGTGTGTGTGTGTGTGTGTATGCATGCATGCATGTGTGTATTTGTGTGTGCCAGTTCACTGCCCACAAAGACCAGAAGTGTCGGATCTCCCCTAGAGCTACATATGTGTACTGGGACCTGTATTTGGATTCTCTGCAAGACCAGCACCCACTCTTAAGTGCTGAACCATCTCTCTAGCTCCATCAAGATCACTCTAATGTCTACCAGCAATTGGAAAGCTTCACTTTAAATCTACAAAATAAAAGCAAACTCTCCTTGGGTTATACAAATGAGTATTTGTGGATTCGCATAAAGTATCCAGAGACAACACATTCATGGATTTCAAAACTCTTGAATAACTTTGAGGAAAATGAAGATGTCAGAAGACTGCTTGAGAGAACTTAAGAAAGTAGCTTCAGGGGATAAGAAAGACACTAGAATATACTCATTTTATGAAATCTGACAGTATAAAAGCAACCATTCTGAACTAAAATATGGTGTTATAGAAGTAAAAAGAACTTAAGTCCATATATTTAAATCTAATTTAGATATTTTGTCTTTTTTAACATTTGTTTGATTGATTTTTTTTTTAATAAAAGTACTGTATTTGAATCACTTCTACCACACACTTACCTACTCCAAATCATCCTGTGCTCCCTCCCACTGTTTCTCAATTTCAGGACCTCTTCTTTAATTATTACTATTTTACACACACACACACACACACACACACACACACACACACACACACCTCTTCAGTCCATTTAGTGTTGCTCACATGCATATGAGTTTAGGGATAAACACTTGTGATTGGATACGGTATCAAGGTACTTACCCTGACAGTGTCTCACTTAGCTCAAATTGACCTTGAACTTACTGAGAATGAGTTCGGTCAGTGGGCCGCTCAGAATCTTGTGGAACCAGATCCTCCTGCTCCCACCTTCCATACTCAGACACAGCTCCAAATTTACATTCATTTTTTTATTTATTTAAAAAAATTCACTTTACATAACAACCACAATTTCCCCTCCCATCCCTCCTCCTGCTCCCCACCTCATCTCCTCTGCCTCCCACCGACCTACCACCCATCCACTCCTCCAAAAGAGTAAGGCCTCCCATGAGGAGTCACGAAAGCGTAGTGCATTCAGCTGAGGCAGGACCAAGTCCCTCCCCCTTGCATCAAGGCTGAGCAAGGTGTCCCACCATAAGCAATGGGCTCCAAAAAGCCAGTTCATGCACAAGGGATAGGTTCTGATCACACTGGCAGGGGCCCCTCAAACAGACCAAGCTACACAACTGTCACCGACAGGCAGAGGGCCTAGTTTGGTCCCAGGCAGGTTCCATAGCTAATGGTCTAGAGTACATGAGTTCCCTTGAGCTTGGATCAGTTGTCTCTGTAGATTTCCCCCATTGTGATCTTGACACCCCCAACCCCCCCCCACCCCACCCCACCCCATCCCCCCGCTGCTCATATCATCCCTCTTCCCTCTCTTCAACTGGATTTCTAGAGCTTGGCCTGGTGCTTGGCTGTGGATCTCTACATCTGCTTCCATCAGTTACTGCATGAAGGCTCTATGATGACAGGGTATTCACCAATCTGATTAGCCAGTTCAGACACCCTCTCCACTATTGCTAGTAGTCTAATCTGGGGTCGTCCTGTGGATTCCTGGGAATTTCCCTAGTACCAGATTTCTCCCTAACCTCATAATGTCTCCCTCTATCAAGATATCTCTTTCATTGCTCTCCCCCTCCGCCCCTCCCCCAGCTCAACCCTCTTGTTCCCTCATGTTCTCATCTCTCATCCCCCCACCCTTTATTGCTCCCCCCAGTCCCCAGTTTACCCAGGAGATCTCATTTATTTCTCCTTCCCAGGGAAATCCATGTGTCCCTCTTAGGGTCCTCCTATTTACCTAGCTTCATTGGAGCTGTGAGTTGTAGTCTGGTTATCCTTTGCTTTATATCGAGTATCTATTTATGAGTTGAGTACATACCATGTTTGTCTTTCTGAGTCTGGGTTACCTCACTCAGGATGATATTTTCTAGTTCCATCCATTTGTCTGCAAATTTCATGATATCATTGTACAGCTGAGTTATATATACAACATTGTGTACGTGTACCACATTTTCTTTATCCATTCTTCAGTTGAGGAGCATCTGGGTTGTTTCCAGGTTCTGGCTATTATGAATAATGCTGCAATGAACGTAGTTGAGCAAGTGTCCTTGTGGTATGATTGAGCATTCCTTGGGTATATGCCCAAGAGTGGTGTATCTATGTCTTGAGGTAGATTGATTCCCATTTTACTGAGAAGTTGCCATACTGGTTTCCAAAGTGGCTGTATAAGTTTGTACTCCTACCAGCAGTGAAGGAATGCTCCACTTATTCCGCATCCTCTCCAACATAAGCTGTCTTCAGTGTTTTTGATCTTAGCCATTCTGACAGGTATAAGATGGTGTCTCAGAGTTGTTTTGTATTTCCCTGATGACTAAGGAGGTTGAGCAATTCCTTAAATGTCTTTCAGCCAATTGAGATTATTCTGTTGAGAATTCTCTATTTTTAAATCTGTGCCCCATTTTTTAATTGGATTATTTGGTCTTTTGATGTCTAGTTTCTTGAGTTCTTTATGTTTGGGAGGCCAGCCCTCTGTCAGATGTGGGGTTGGTGAAGATCTTTTCCCATTCTGTAGGCTGCCATTTTGTCTTATTGGCCATGTCCATTGCTCTCAGTGTCTGTGCTACTGGTGTTATATTTAGGAAGTAGTCTCCTATGCCAATGAGTTCAAGGCTACTTTCCACTTTCTTTTCTATCAGGTTCAGTGTAACTAGATTTATATTGAGATCTTTGATCCACTTGGATTTGAGTTTTGTGCATGGTGATAGATACAGTGTAACTAGATTTATATTGAGGTCTTTGATCCACTTGGATTTGAGTTTTGTGCATGGTGATAGATATGGATCTATTTGCAATCTTTTACATGTTGACATCCAGTTATGCCAGTATCATTTGTTGAAGATGCTTTCTTTTTTACACTGTACAATTTTTCTCAAAGAACCAACCCTTTGTTTCATTGATTCTTTGTATTGTTCTCTTTGTTTCTATTTTATTGATTTCAGCCCTCAATTTGATTATTTCCTGGCATCTATTTCTCCTAGGTGAGTTTGCTTCTTTTTCTTCTAGAGCTTTCAGGTGTGCTGTTAAGTTGCTAATGTGAGATTTTTTTTCCAACTTCTTTATGTAGGCATTTAGTGCTATGAATTTTCCTCTTAGTACTGCTTAGTGTGCCATAAGTTTGAGTATGTTTTACATTCACTTTTACTGAATTCTAAAACATCTTTAATTTCTTTCTTTATTTCTTCCTTGACACAGTGCTGATTCAGTTGAGCATTATTCAGTTTCTGTGAGATTGTAGGCTTTCTGTAATTTGTGATATTGTCTAATTCTAACTTTAAGCCATGGTGATCTGATAAGATACAGGACGTTATTCCAATTTTTTTGTATCTATTGAGATTTGCTTTGTGACCAAGTATGTAGTAAATTTTATAGAAGGTTCCATGAGGTGCTGAGAAGAAGGTATATTCTCTTGTGTTTGGATTGAATGTTTTATATATATATATATATATATATATATATATTTGTCTATTAAGCCCATTTGAGTCATAACATCTGTTAGCTCCCTTATTTCTCTGTTAAGTTTCTGTCTGACAGACCTGTCCATTGGTGAAAGTGGGGTGTTGAAGTTTCCCACTATTAGTGTGTGTGGTTTGATATGTGATTTAATCTTTACTAATGTTTCTTTTACATACGTGGATGCCCTTGTATTTGGGTCATAAACATTTAGAATTTACACTTCATCTTGATGGATTTTTCTGGTGATGAATATTAAATATCCTTCTCCATCTCTTTTGATTAATCTTAGTTTGAAGCCTATTTTCTTAGATATTAGGATAGCTACACCAGCTTTCTTCTTAAGTCCATTTGATTGGAAAGCCTTTTTGCAACCCTTTAATCTGAGGTAGTGTCTGTTTTTGAAGTTGAGGTGTGTTTCTTGTATGTAACAGAAGAATTAATTCTGTTAGCCTGTGTCTTCTTATAGGCAATTGAGGGATTGTGTTGTTGTCTAATTCTAACTTTAAGCCATGGTGATCTGATGATCACTCTTGAGTCCATTGAGGGATATTAATGATCAGCAATTGTTAATTCCCATTATTTTTTGGTGATAGTGTGTGTGTGTGTTTCTTTTCTTTAGAATTTTCTGGTATGGTATTATCTATTGGCTGTGTTTTTGTGGGTGTACCTAACTTCCTTGGATTGGAGTTTTCCTTTTAGGGTTTTCTATAGGGCTGGTTTGTGGATAAGTATTGTTTAAATCTGGTTTTCTCATGGAATATCTTGTTTACTCTGTCTACGGTGATTGAAAGTTTTGCTGGGTATGGTAGTCTGGACTGGCATCCATGGTCTCTTAGTGTCTGTATAATATCTGTCCAGGACCTTCTGGCTTTCAGAGTCTCCATTGAGAAGTTGGTTATTATTCTGATGGGTCTGCCTTTATATGTTACTTTGCCTTTTTCCTTTGCAACTCTTAATATTCTTTCTTTATTCTCTATGTTTAGTGGTTTGATTATTATATGGTGAAGGAACTTTTTTGGGGGGTCCAGTCTATTTGGTGTTCTATAAGCTTCTTGTGTCTCCATAGGCATTTACTTCTTTAGGTTGGGGAAGTTTTCTTCTATGATTTTCTTGAATATATTATCTGTGCCTTTGAGCTGGTGTTCTCCTTCTTCTATCCCTATTATTCTTAGGTTTGGTGTTTTCATGGAGTCCCAGATTTCCTGGATGTTTTGGGTTATGGCTTTGTTGGCTTTTATATTTTCTTTGACCAACGAATCTATTTCCCCTATCATATCTTCAATGACAGAGATTCCCCCTTCCATCTCTTGCATTCTGTTGCTTATGCTTGCATCTGTAGTTCTTGTTTACCCAGATTTTCCATTTCCAGAATTCTATCAATTTGTGTTTTCTTTATTACATCTATTTCAGTTTTCAAGTCTTGAATTGTTTCCTTCGCCTGTTTGATTGCTTTTCCTTGGCTTTCTTTAAGGGATTTATTGATTTCTTCCATTTTTTGTTTGTTTTTTTCCTCTATTTCTTTAAGGGAATTTTTCATTTCTTCTTTAAAGACCTGTATCATCTTCATAAAGTCATTTTTAAGACTGTTTTCTTCTGCTTCTACATTGAAATGTTTAGGTCTTGATGTTGTAGAACCACTAGGTTCTGGTGGTGTCATGTTGCTCTTTGTGTTGCTGAATATATTCTTGTACTGGCGTCTACCCATCTCTTCCTCCAATCAGTGCAGGTGGTGTCAGTGTCTCCAGGGGCCACTCTTCATGCAATTGGTGCAGATGGTGTCTCTGTCTCAGGGAGCCACTCTTGATATAATTGGTGCTGGCAGTGTCTATGTCCCAGGGAGCTGCTGAAGTTGCAGGGGATGGGTGGATTTGCGAGGCAGAGTGGGACTTGTAGATTGCAGAGTCCGATGGGGGATGGTCATGGAAAGGCCTACCTGCAGGATTCTTGCCTGCTAGCTGGCTATTGGGACTGTGGTAGATGGGAGTGGTCGGGAGAGATACGGAGTGTGGCCTGGGGCCTAGGGCCTAGAGATTGAGCTGTCCAGCTTGGAGAACAGTCACTCACCTCTTGGTCCAATCAGTGCTGACAACAGTGTCTGTGTCCAAATTTACATTCATTTTAAACTTCTAAGACAAAATAAATAAATGACTGATACAAATAATTTAAAAGTTATTATAAGTCAAAAAATCCAGAACTTTAAAAACATGGATACATCATTGGAGTATAAGACTTTACACTGATGAGGACCAGAGTATCTAGCTGTCACAGAGTGAAATGAATGAAGTAATCTCAAATACTTCCGTGTGTGTGTGTGTGTGTGTGTGTGTGTGTGTGTGTGTGTGTTGCCAATGCTCATGTACAAACCTTTAATGGACAGAAGAAAGTGTCCAGTGTCATCTTTCTCTGTCACTTCTCAACTAACTGCCTTAAGACAATGTCTCTCACTGAACCAGAAGCTTGTCATTTTTTCTATGCTATCTGACCAGAAAGTTCCTAGGATCTGTCCACCTCTGCCTCCCAGTCCTGGGATTACAGGCACATGCAGTCATGCCTGGAATCCAAATTTAAGTTCTCATAATTTCAAAGCAAACATTCTTACATCCTCAGCTATCTCCCTAGCCAGAATTTGTTTTGCAAAGTACCTTTTAGGTCTTTAAAATAGTAAACATAGTAAAATTCTCTCTCTCTCTCTCTCTCTCTCTCTCTCTCTCTCTCTCTCTCTCTCACACACACACACACACACACACACACACACACACACACACACACAAATTCCAACTCCAAGTTCCATGCAGAGCATACATTGTAAATAAAATGACACAAACAGAAAATCCAAGCTAGATCACTATATAACTTATATCACATTATTTTAAAGTCAACATCTATCTAATGGTTAATATGCAAAGACACCAGGAGATACCCTGGCTATTAACATCTGAAATTAGAATTTCTTTTCCTCACATGACTGAACCATTTTTTTTAACCCAAATATACTATTTTTATAATCCCTTTTTTTTTCTAAAGGCATGAACTCACAAAAAGAGTGCTTTGTAGAAGTTGGGTAACATTGTATTTATGGGTGATCTTTAATGGTATAACCATATGAGAGTAAAAGAAAAACTCATAGTTCTAAAATTTCTGTGATTTAATTAAAATAATCCAAAAGGTCTTATTGGACAACAAACTGATTTTCAGGTTCACTATATAATACATTTATGTCAATGATTATTACATTTTGTAGATGATTGGAGCTTAATTCTTTAAATAAAGAAGTAAAGTTGAATGATAGAGCAAAAGAGGAGAGGAGAGAAATTACTTGAATTGTGGAGAAATTCAAACTCTCATCCATCTATGGATTTTCACGAAAAAGAGTCTGGGCCTGGGAATGTAGCTTGGCAGTTTGTAGGGTACTTGCCTTATTGTGTAGACTTCTAGGAAATTCCAAGCACCACACACATACAGATAAGCAATAATAAAAGAATAGAGTCTTCAGTTTGAGAAATTCCCTCCTCTTCTCTACTATGATTTTAGTACAGGCAATAATCTGTGTATAATGTTGTACATGCAATCAAAGTTCTTGAGAAAATATGAAGAGATAGCTGTGTGTTGTCCAACAGGGAGCTAAGTCAATACACATTGGTAAGGGGAGCATAGGATCCACTCAGAAGTCAACAGTTAGAAATACAAAACTCTCATCATTTAACATAACTCATGACTGTCTGTGAACCAACAATACCTCCCAATAATTCATCATTTCTTAGTACTTTATTTAAAATGCTAGTATTTCAAGAGGTAGAGAAAGTATAAAAAGATATCTCATTCCACTTGCCAGGTTTGCCGATTGTCTTAGTTAGGCTTTCTATCACTGTAATAAAACACTGTGACCAAAAGCAACTTGAGGGGAAGGGTTTAATTCATCTTACAACTCCCAGGTCACACATTATCACTGAGAAAAGTAAGGGCAGGAACTGAAGCAGAGACTATGAAAGAACACTGCTCATTGGCCTGCTCCCCAAGTCTTACTTAGGAACACCTTTCCAGGGTGACATCATCTTCAATGAACTAGACCCTCATACGTCAATCATCAATCAAGAAAATGCCCCCACAAACTTGCCTAGAAGCAAATCAAATGGAAGAATTGTTTCAACTGCAATTCCTCTTCCCAGATAACGCTATCTTGCATCAATTTGTCAAAAAACCAACCTGGACATCCATTCTCTGCAGACCCCATCATTTGTAAACTTAGTACTAAGTACGTTTCCCCATTGGGTCTGGAGCTACCTCGTGGGTGAGGTTTTAGATGTCAAGTACTGTACTGCTACTTTCTTGTTAGAAATGACAAGGCTGCTATAAGAATAGTGATAACACTGAGTAATTGTACTTTATTATACAAGATGTAAAAATTAAATAGGTTCATTAAAAAATGAAGCTATTGCAAGCAGATCTCTGTGGAACCACTAAAAATGGGGAGCAGGGTGTGATCAAAAGCAACAAATTAAATTCAAGCAATCAGCCCTGTGGCTTACCCTCTGTGGATTTTCTAATCTAACGCTGCCTAATTGCATTCGTTGTAGGGCATATTATTTTTGTTTTCCCAATAGTATTTTCTTTTTCTTTTTAAGTTTGGGGAATACATAATATAATCGCTATCTCTTTGTGTTATAAAATGTCATGATTTTGAAAAGGAAAATTTCATGGACTATGTAATGTCAATCATCTCTGTTTATGACAGTGTTTGTCATTCATTTGGTTTCAAACAGAAAATTTGGGAGGAAATATCTTTTATTCTGAGGGTATTGGTTTTAAAGCCATGTAGCTACCTAATTTGCATGAGTGTGTAGTTAATAGATGTTGGCACCTTTAAGAATAGAACTGTACTCTCTACAAATGTGGGTACTTCACTGTCCAGTCATATCCTCCCAAGTAGATAACGCATGTTATATAGGAAGCACTGCTCACATTCCAAACACACATGAATCCTCTCATTTAAGCCCTTGAGGGCATGATTAGACTTTACCCCACTCACTGGAGAAGCCTCTCTGCTTCTCCAATTCAATAATTAACATTCATTGGACATTTACTTAGAGTCTTATATTTGTAATTCATGAAATGGTCTGACAGATCTGATGACCTCATCTAAAATACAAGTGAGAAAATAAAAAGCAAAGGAATATGTTCTCCTGGAATAGAATCACAAATCTGTTTATTCAGTGCTCCTGTTAAAAAGACTTTATGACAGGTTTTTATGTTGTTACTAACTCCAAACTGACAGTAGACTAATGGCAGAATTTATGAAAACAGTAATAATACTTGAGCCATTCTGTGTAAGCCCTAAATGGAAGATGCATTTGGCACATGTATGATATCTATAAACTCCTTTTATTTACATGTTTCATCATAAGAGGAACATGCACAAAGCCTTAACCTTTCCTGTTAGACCATAAGAATCTTGCTCACTTGAATTCCCATAAATCCTTCCACACTGTAATATGAGCCCTGGTTTCCTTTTCTTTGTAATATGGAACCATCCACATCTCATTCCAGAAAACCTTCTTATTATCTACCTGGAGACAATGCTTCCTAGCTAGCTGGACAGCCAAAATTAAGGCTGGTAGTCCATAGACAGGCTTTATGTTCTTCCATAATGGCTTTTGGACTTTGAAAGAAAATGTCTTAGAGGTGTGAGAGACTGGCATATTCCACACAAAGGATGAAACATTATTGAGCAGCCACTGTAGCAGTTTAGAGAAGCAGATGCAGAAAGATTAGTACCCTACAAGAAGGACACAGATTTGCAGATGCAAAACTATCCCAGTCTCCAGTCCTACCAAGAAGAGAAAAGTTAGTCACTGAAGACAATTTCATTCTCTTATCTGACATACTTTACCTACTTCCCTTTACCTTCCTCACGCTTCCCACTCTAAGAACTCAAAGTTAGTTTGCTTCTTCATGTCATTCTGGAAAAATATACTATTCTCTGCTGATAGCATTCTATAAGCTGCAGCCCCAAACCACCTCTTTGAGAACTACTCATTTCCTGGGTGTCTTCTATGACTGTATAGCATATTCATGTTCATAAACTTCTACTAAATTTTTATCACTGTTCTACCTTTTGTTATACTTAAGAGACTACAAAAGTTGAAGGAAAATTATTTTCCCCTAAAATGAAATAAAATGATCTCCTGCAATCATTCTCTTTGCAGTAGATTAGACCATTGCTTTGATTCTATTTGCTACTTGTCTAATAAACTCCATAGGTACAATGATCGATTGACCCTTTGACTTGACTGGCCAATTGGCCAGTGTTAATGAGTGGAGTGTTAGCAGATATGGCAGGGCAGAAGCTTAAAATGCCCTTTTATGGTTGGGCTACAGGCAGAGTTCCATGTCTGAGGGCAGGATAAAATGGATGATCCAGATCAGTTAGGGAGAGAGAGAGAGAGAGAGAGAGAGAGAGAGAGAGAGAGAGAGAGAGAGAGAGAGAGAGAGATTAGATTATGAGAATGAATATGAATGATGTATTGGATGATACCCACTGGTGAGGTACAGATATTTACTGAATCTACTCACTAAAATGCTACTGTCTTCCAGAACCATCCCAATAAACATCACTAAAACTAATGTTTTACAAGTTATCTGGGCATTTATTTACCTAGTCAAGTGATAAATAGAAGCAATAATTATACACATCTTTCAGATATTTCATAAATCACATCAGTGTCTCACTGTTCAGTGCTTTTGTCAGTGTTTGTGAAATCATGAATCTATCAGAATAATGTAAGAAATTATGTGAATCTTCAGATTACACACCCCACCCTATGTCTTTATGTTTTACCAGTCTTCCACTAACCATATCTATGTTAAGAAGTATTGGTCTTCTTTAGAGTCAAGTTGTGGGTATTAAAATGTCAACTAACTCATGTATCCACATGGGCAGAATGCTCACATATTCCAAATGAATGCTATATCCATGCCTCCTATGTCAAAGTGTTTAATCCCTTATCTCTACTCACAAATACTATTGAAATTATCTGAAAACTTATTATGAACCACTTCTAAGTATTCAATCCCATATCTCTACTCACAAATACTATTGATATTATCTGAAAACTTAGTATGAACCAAATATTGAGCTAAGATTTTTTATTGGTAGTGTTTATAGATTATTATTATTATTATTTATTCATTTATTTACTTTCAAGATAAATATTTTTCCTTTCTCTTTCTTCCCTCCAAACCATCTTATAAAACCCTTACCATTCTCCTTCAAATCAAGGACCTCTTCTTTCATTGTTATTGTATTCACATATGTATATACATATATATTCTGGAATGTAACCTGCTCAGTCTGTATAATGTTACTTGTATGTATGTTTTCTGGGCTGGACAACCAATTACTGTACTCTTCTCTGGGGGGAAAACCTGTCCTGAGACCAGCTTTCCTCGGGTGCCTATAGTTCTTTGCCTGAGATTGAGGCCTTGTAGGCTTTTCCCCTTCCACTTCGGCATGTTCGTTGGTGTAGTCCGTGTTCAGTTCGTGTTTAGGCAGCCATGCTGGTGAGATTTTATTGGATATTGTTTCTAGTATTATTAGGAGATACAATCTTCTGGCAAACTCCCTAGTCCTCTGGATCTTACTGTCTTTCTTACCCCTCTTCTGCAGTGTTTCCTGGGCCTTAAATATGGAATTATTTTGTAGATGTACAATGTGGACTTTACTCCGAAACTCTGCATTTTTACTGGTTGTAGTTTTCTGTAGTGGTCTCCGTCTGTTAGTATTATTTTGCACTGTTTCAGACAGCTGTGGTGTTATATTGTGTATCAAATAAAGCTTGCTGAAGATCAAAGGATAGAACAAGCCACTAGATTAAATATAGAAGCCAGACAGTGGTGGCACACATCTTTAATCCGAGCACTCAGGAGGCAGATCTGTCTGGATCTCTGTGAGTTCAAAGCCACACTCGACTACATGAGATTGACTCAGCCTAGGAAAGAAACAAAGCCAGTGGTGGCACACGCCTTTAATCCCAGTACTTGGGAACAATACGCCCTTAATCCCAGCATTTGAGATCTCATGCCTTTGTTTGGGAAGCACAAACGCCTTTAATCCCAGGAAGTGCTGGCTGGGTGAAGAAAGGTTTATAAGGTGTGAGGAGACAGGAACTAGAGACTTTTCAGGCTGAGGAGTCCTAGAAATAAGATGTGTTAGTGGCTTGTTCCTTTGTCTCTCTGATCTCAGCATTTGCCCCAATTTCTGGCTCCATTTTTTTTTAATTACAAGATTTTTAGAATTTGTGTTACAGACAGCATCTATTTTTTTAAGTACAGGCTGACCTTGAACTTGGGATCTTCCTGACTGAGCTCCCAGAGTACTGGGGTAGTAGGCATTTCCTACCATGTCCAGCAGTTGAAGCATTCTGTATTATATCATTTCTTTCATAGCAACCTCACAATGCATTATTTCTTTGTTTTTACAAGGCACAGAAAAACAAAATTCACTTCCCCCATGTCAAGGTATTAGAAAGAGATCATTCTGGAACACTCTCCAGACTTACTTCTTCCATGAGCCCAAATTATAACTTCAATTATTACACCGCATTGAACTAATATGTATGTGTGTGCTTTGAAAATTATAAAGTATCTTGAAGATAAGAGGTTACTATTTTGTACAAATGGAATTGGATTTTTATCTTGTAGCAAATGACCAATCTTCATTCTCATACTGCAGAATTGAAAATGTACACAAATATGTATCAATTTACCTGGCATGAGCATCTGCCTGCAGGTTCCAATTGTCAAGGAGCAAAGATAAAGTCATAAAGACAAAGGATAGAGAATGTAGGTGAAAAATGGGAGAAACAGACAATCAGCGTGAGAAGCTACTGACACAAACTTGAAACATGCAAGACCCAGTCATATGATGGCTGTAGTGAAAATACATTGGATCAAGTTTTATTAAACAGTTCTGGAATATTGAACTGCTTTGAACACAGTGACATCTGGGGCTCAGCATTAATTAAAGTGTGTTAAATATAGCAAGTCTTATTTAGTAGGAAAATGCAATGCAGAAGTTATGTCAACAGCTATTTATGAGCCCTGAGACCTTTCCCTTGACACCCAATCAGGAAGCTGCATGTTTTTAAAGGCTTGGAAGATAGATGATTGATCCATATTTGAGATCACAAAAGTGCTCAGACAAACAAATGATTATTTTGCTATTTTACAAGAGGATGAACTGATTACTGTTTCTGACTATTGACTCTGGGTTCCTAACAAACAAGCCAAGTGCTTTTGGAGAGATAGGTTTTCCAGATGTGTGTCAATGGGCAGAGGTTGCACAAGTGTAGCATTAACTTGAAGATGCTCTGGAAGATCTGGAGTGCATATTAGCATAGTAAACTTGGAAGTCATGTGATTGGGCTTATGCTTACATAGGTACTTACGGGATGCTTTGCATAGGTATAAGACATGTTTCATGGAAAAATTGAATGAGGCAGTAGTAATTGCATCAAAAACCATTTTCTAATAATGAGAAAAATCAATGCAATGGCTGAGGGGACAGACAGGTCAGATGTTTGAAGCATTGTTCACAGACTGTGTCTGTAGAAAACAAGGGCTGGAGAGCAATGGAATGGAGATTATTATAAACAGGAAGATATCACCTAAGTGAAATGCTGAAATAGTTAATATACTCAGGCCCTGATCTAAATTGTAGGGAAATTATAGGTAATGCCAGAGATGGCTCACCATGAAGGAGTAGCTAATAGAAACTCAGAAGGTTCCTCCTAATCCAATAATCGCCTGCTTATCTATTCTTAATGTTCTTTCCTTTTCAATCCTGAAAAAAATTCTAATCTTCCAAATAAGCACTTTATATAGCAAAGATAAAGTTAAGAAATATTTATTGTGATTCATAAAGCCAATCTGTGTCATTGTCAAATATTTTAAACATGATTTTTTGGAAATAAGTGAAAGCCATCCAAATTAGACTAAAGAAAAATGCATTTGCTCTAAGTAAGGAGGAGATTAACTCCTCCCCCTTGATTGTGCCAGGACTGCAGCGGCAGGCAGAAGAAAGGGACAGCTATATGGTAGAGAAGAAGAGAGAGCATTAGTTGTGCGTGGTTGGAGGCTTTGGGCTGAGGAAGCTACATGCAGGTAGAAATGTTATCCCTGGCTGCTGATAAAGCAGGCCATAAGGAGGACTCATCTGGGGGACCTACTAGGGCTGTGCTGCAAGAGCCAGGTCAGAGGAATCTGTTTGATTGGCGTCTGAGTGACTGAGGTGGCCAGATACAACTGCGGTCTGGGCATTGTTTTTGAAAACACTACCTTTAGGATCTCCAGATATTCTAGAATCAGGTTTGAAAAGAGAGACGAAAAGGAAAAGACGGCTGTATTTTTTTAGTCTGGAAACCAGAGTGCCGGACGGTAGATCTGGGAAAGGTTGTGTGGATGCAATGGTGTTGGAGAGGAAAAGCTGATGGGTTCCATGTGGGACATATTTAGGTTTGAAAGGTCAAATTCCCAGTGTAGAGGTCAGGACAGCTGCTGCATTTGGAGAGCGAAGTTCAAGAGTGGGGTCAGACCCAGACGGTAAAAGACAGGGCTGGTGAAGTCTGAAGGAACAAGACCCTCTCCCCTCCCTGTCAACCAGGTGTGGATGACTCATCAGCAGTGCTCCAGTCTTCTGTGAGGTCAGCCATGTTGGTTCTGCAGACTGGCCAAGGACAAAGAGGCCAAAAACTCTTGAGAACACACAACTTGCAAGTGTCTGAGTTCAGAGTTCTCACTCTCTCTGCTCAGACTGGCATAACAAACAGCACAGGCTAGGTGGCTTAAAGCCCAGATATTCCTTTTTCATGGTTCCAGAGGCTGGAAGACTCACAGGTACGGTGCACAAGATGGTGTCCTGGGGCCACTCTCCTTGTCTCATAGTCAACTGTTCCCCACTGTCTGCTTACACGTCCACGCTGCCTCTTTTCCTTATTGTCAGACTGTACTAGAGCTCTACATTAAGGGCTTTTTCCATATGTCATTTTTGTAAAGGCGCAACGTCAAAATAGAGTCACACTCTAAGAATCTGAAGGTCAGGATTTCAACATGTAAGTCTGAGGACAGAATTCACTCCCTAAGAACTGAACCCAGATGTTTCAATTCCGTGTTCATTACTATTTCAACTCTTCTATGAAAACATCAAGTCTTACTCATTCACTATGTTTCGTGCTCAGTGGCCTTCCCTGCTTGCCTTGTTTAAATCCGCGGTTGTGCATTTCCTTTGGGCACTTACCATTCCTTCCACTGACATCACTTCTTTTTCACAGCTGTCGTTTCCTTAATGTCAAATATATTTTCATTTGTTTTACATGTTGTCTCATTCCCCCATCAATACGTAATCTATGAAGGTGGGGATTTTTCCATTTTATTTACTGCTGTATCTTTTGCACACTGAGTCTCCCACATTGCAGGTGTTCAGTAAATATTTTCTGATTGCAGGTGGAGAGGTGTAGCTGTGATGATGAATAAATAAATCTAAGTAAAGCATCAAAGCCCACTTGAGTGCTGGGCGGAGATAAGCATGCACTTAGCAAGCCTAAAGTAGAGTTATGCAGATCCTAAAAATGGGGCCTCCATCTGCCTTGTCATATAAATAATCCACATGAGAGAATAAGCTCGGCACTGTCTCAGAACAATGGTGCTTTTGTTCTCTTGCTGCTATTTTCCTGCCTCTGGTACTTGGGCTTTCCAGAGTAGAACCTTCCAGCCTAGAATTTATGCTTGTTGTATCTCTACAGGGCAGCCATCAAATGTGTGATATTGCCAAACAGAAACCCTCCAGAAATAGTAGCTAAGTTAGCAAGAGCTGATCAAATTCTGAGCCCTGCTCCAGGGCCCAGCTGCAAAATATGCCTTGAGAATGACAATCTTTGATTGTGTGTGGAAATGCTCATACTTATATATGCTACTTTCTATTGGAATTGTCTTGTGTTAAAAAGAAAATTTAAACACACACACACACACACACACACACACACACACACACACACAATAATGAAATCACTTCAATCTTCTGGCAACCCATCATGTAGTACATTATGTGCTATAAAAAAAAATGTAAAAAAAGAAAAAAGAGATCAAATAAATACAGGAAAAGCAAAAAAAATAAATAAATCAAACAAAAGTGAGTAAGGTGCATGTCACAACACTTGCTGTTCACCCAGGAACAGGTGACAGAATTATTGTAGCTCCACTTCCTATTTCCTGTTTCTTTTCTGCAATAGTTACCTACGGTTGCCATAACAAAGTGCCACATATTGGTTGGCTTAAGCAACAAAAAGGTACCATTTTACAAAATTGGAGGCTGGAAATCTGAACTCCAGCTATCATCGGAGCTATACTGCCTGCAGCCTGTAAGGGAATTTGTCTTACCTTCTCCTAGCTTTGGGAGGAATAGTGACATTGCTTGATATTCCTTGCCTAACAGCTCATTGTTCCAATCTCTGCTTTGGTCATGAGAGGACTAGGCTGTGTATCTCTGTCTTTCTATGTCTAAATTTTCATAAAGGCAGCATAGTAGGAACCAACCTACTCCCCATGGCCTCATCTGAAGCAATTATTGCTGCAGCAGACCTAACTCCATATAAGGTCACACCCTAAATTATTGAAGACTTGGATTTCAGCTGATCTTTTTGCCTTTCTGGCTCTTTTTGTCTTTCTGGGATGGTCATAATCTAACCAATAATACATTCCTAGTTTACAGAAGGTAGAGAGAACCTTAGAAGACAATTAACTAATTAAATGGTTTTTAAGTTCCTTATATGGAAATGGAACCAGTCCTGATAGCTAAGGATGTGTAGAGATCTTGGGACAGAGAATTACTGATAAAGAGAAAAGTGAAGTCATAACATGTCAGAGATGGTCTTTTTCATCACCCTTCAGTCACTATGACACACACTTGAGATAATCATCTTACAGAGTCAGAATTTAACTTGGCTTGTGGTTTTAGAAGTTCTGATCCATGCTTGCATGAGTTCATTCCATGAGGTCTCTGGGGGGTGTTGGATATCAGAGGAAGAGTATACAATGAAAATAAATGCCCCTCCTATGGCCAGGAAACAGGAGAACAAAGTGGAGGCCAGGGTCTCATGATCCCCTTTAAGTATGTGTCTCTCAATGGCATAAAGACTTCTCACTAGTTAATGACTCCACCATCTCCTGCAATGGGCACCAAATCTTTAATGTGTGAATGTCTAGAGTATACACAGGCATACACTAACTCAGACTATATGGTAAAAATATGACAGGAATGAGAAAATATATGACTGCTGCTATAGATCCAATAACTAAAGAAAACAACAATCAAAACAGACTAAAGTTGAACTATCAAATATGAAAGTTGAGGTTGAGAAAACTGAGGGAGGAGGACTCTGTTTTGCTTCCCTCTGCTCTTCTCTACAGGTCTCAACATGATCTCATAGAATTTTGTTAAGCCCAATTCTCTCATTCAATATGTGAGAGAACATAAACTCAGAAAAATAACATCTAGCCCAAAGTCCCTGAGGAGTTGATGGATATTTTCTCAAAACCTTTCTTACACAGCATCCCTGAGCACTGGCACAGAGTGGAAAACCAGAAACAACTTCCAGGGTGGATCTAAAGTTACTAACTTGGGTGATGGGAAGGAAGCTCCTCTTATGTCTACATGGTTCAGCTCAGTGACCCTTTCGAAGTCTCTTATGGGAAGCAGAATTAAATTTAATTAATTGAGGTCATTTCAATCATCTTACTGTCTAAGCCCCAATTCCCTGGCTTGTACCTTTATTTGAGAGTGGGAACTATGACATGCCAACAAATGAAGTCAGGACATGGTCACATACCTGTGCTGATTTGGGCCGAAGCATCCACATGAGTGTGTTGGTTTGAATGAGATGTCCCCCACAGTTTCAGGCATTTGAATATTTTATCTCCAATTGGCAACACTGTTTGGGAGGTTGAGGAAGTGTGGCCTTGCTGCTAGAAATATGTCATTGGCTGTGGACCTTAGGTTTGCAAACCTCATACAATTCTAAGTGTCCTCTCTCTCTCTCTCTCTCTCTCTCTCTCTCTCTCTCTCTCTCTCTCTCTCTCTCTCTCTCTCCTTCTTGGTTGCTTTTCAACACATGAGCTCCCAGCTTCCTGCTCTTCTCACTATGCCTTCATTCTGTCATCATGGACTCTCACCCTCTGGAACCATGAGTCCAAATAAACTCTTACTTTTACAAGTTGCCTTGGTCATGGTGTTGGGGTTTTTTGTTTGTTTGTTTTGTTCCATTTTGATTTTTCGAGATAGGGTTTCTCTCTGTAATAGCCCTTGTTGTCCTGGAACTAGCTCTGTAGACCAGGCTGGCCTCTAACTCACAGAGATCCACCTGCCTCTGCCTCCCAAGTGCTGGGATTAAAGGCATGCACCACCGTTGCCTGGCTGGTCATGATGTTTTATCAGAGCAATAGGAAGTAACTAATACAGAGGTCTTATTTCATGACTGCCCTTCCTTTTCCCACAGACTCTGGTCAATTCACTACTGTCATGGCACTCATAAATGAGGGAAACGTTCACCTTCTTGATCCAGGTAAAACTTGAAACAGGTTCCTGACGATGGCTAGTACCTATCCCTTTTAATGACTCCTGTGGCCAACTCCACTCCCAACTCCCAAAAGAAACTGTGAGATCATTCAAAGCCCTAAGACAATGTGGTATTCTTTAGAGAAGAGCAGGGATAAGGCATATATAGTACTTCTAAAGTGTTACATCCTTCAAAACTCACCTGAGGTTTCCGTTGTTTCATCCTTGGAGATCAAGGGCGAGGCCAGTTCTGTGGGTCAGGTGGAAAGATACTGCTTGTCTAGAGTAGAAAGGACACAACCTATCATCACTGTTCCCCCACATATGTTGATTGTGTCACCAGCTCTGCAGGGCTTTGGAACTCTAAGGTCCCGTTCTCTGCTTCCCCACTGCACTAGCCTTTCTATGAAGTAGTAGACACTTCCCAGTCTTACTTGCTCAGAAAACACCAGAGGATAATAGGAAGTAACTGGGAATGAAAAACACATTGGTGGGTGCAGTAAAATATTACCTGGCAACATGAACACCACACTAATAACTAACATCTGAAAGCCATAATGTAACTTCCGAATTGCATGCGGCATGAGAAGCCATTTTAAAGGAATGTGATGTTTTCAGGAAGCAGACTTCTCTGCCTGTACCCAAATTAATTGAGATGGTGTGCATGAAGCCTGCGGCCCAGTGCCTAGCATATTATAAGACTTGAAAGAAGTCCACAGTCGTCATAAAACTGTTATTATTTCCCATGCACTAGGCACCGGCAGTTGTGTTACTTATAATTCTCCTGAACAGCCCCACACAGGGCATCTCTGAACTTCTCCTCCTTCCCTATATGAAAGGTGACATCCCCTGAATTCTAAAATCTTTTGAAGTCATCCTTTTTTATCTTTGTCAAGGAATATGCCTCCAAGATAACTGAAAAACAGATACTACCCATACAGAATGCTTGCTTTATTGTTGGCAGAGAGAGAGAGAGAGAGAGAGAGAGAGAGAGAGAGAGAGAGAGAGAGACTGAAAAAGTCTGACTATAATAAAGTACTTGAAAGAAAATTACAGTAATGAGCTAAAAATCAACTCTCAGTGTTAACACTGAGAAAGCCCTGGGACAATACAAGCAAGTGACTTTATGCCCCTTCAGACAAGTTGGGAGGTAAAGATGTTTTTTATTTATTTTGTCATTTAATTTCCCTTCCATCTCCTGGCCTCAAGCCACCAAAGCTTCAAGCCTCTTGGCAGGACAATCAGAATTCTCTTTCTTTGCTCATTATTTTTTTTTTCCATTGGCAGTACTCCCATTCAAGCAGCCCGATAAAAGTTATGCTTCTCCAGTGGCTCCTTACTGCCTCTGAGAAGTCTCCAGAGGAGTGTGGGCAGCTTCTATCAAAGGAGAGATCTAGGTGAAAGTTCAGCTGGGTTTTGGAAATCAGACTTGGGTGGTTCCTCCTTAATTGTGTATGCATGCTCTCAGGAACCACGCTTCAAAGTTGGGTCTCTTCAAAGATTTCATCACAGTGCTAGAGGGTGTTCGCCAAGGCTGAGGGTCCCTGCTGAGATCCCACTTCTGAAAGGTCACAGCATTAGAAAGCTTGTTTCCTTTCAAGATGCCACCCCAGGGAGAGCTTTTTATCACATTAGACTAGTTCCTACCGTTAAGGGGATACTGAGGAGACCTACTTGAAAAAGATACTTCTCTTTTGCATGCCATTTGGGGAAATCCTCCACTTCTTTGCTCCCACCCCACTCTCATCATACAAATGAGGGGCAATAATGCCATGCAGCTGCCTTGTTTGATAATCATCTATTCAGATATCTGCTATCCATTAGAATGACTGACATCATGTTGTCAGAAGGAACAAACGAACAGGAAGTTCTACAGTAGATTCTGCTTCATTGCAGGTTTGCTTTAGGCTTTTCCATCTACCCAGGGTCACCTATGGTCCAGAAATACTCAATGGCAAATTCAAGAAGTAGTTGATATGTTGTAAATTGTGCACTCTTCTGAGTAGTGTGTCAAAATCTTTCACCACTCTGCTCTGTCCCTTTGTTCAGTGTATCCCCACTGTAATAGTACTCTCCTGTGAACTTCTCCATAGCCAACTTGGTTTTTAGATTTCTCGTCTAAATTTAACACACTGTTCTGGTGGTCAGGTAATCCTTACTCTTTTTTATCATGGCCCCAAATCCTAAGAGTAGTGATCAGAGTAAGTCATCCAGGCTCAAGAGAAGTCATCAGGAAAGAAGGCAAAGTTCAAGTAAAGTGATATAAGTTCTTGACTTGCCGGGCGGTAGCGCACGCCTTTAATCCCAGCACTCGGGAGGCAGAGGCAGGCAGAGCTCTGTGAGTTCGAGGCCAGCCTGGGCTACCAAGTGAGTTCCAGGGAAAAAAAAAGTCCTTGACTTAACAAGAGCAAAACATCATACTCTGAAATCTCAAAGGCCTATGGTAAAGGACATATACTATATGTATAGCCCTGTTACAACCAGGGTTTCAGACATCCACTGAGTAGGACTCTTGGGAAGTGTCCACATGGATAGGCTTCAGCATTACGTTTTATTTTCATTTCAATCCATGTAGGGTTCGTTCTACTCCTGGTAACATTAGCATGCTCCCAGTTAGTGCCTACTATTTGCTCATTTGTTCAAACACTAAAGAAGTACCATTAAGTGTCTTCTGTGTGCCAAACACTATACTAGGCCTTGAGGCTGAACAGCTGGCACTAATTCAACAAAGGGCACATCTGAATAACACCCACACTAAGCATTGGTTTTCTTAGACTCACTTCTTGTTAGTAGTCTAATTCACTGTTCTTAACTCCTACAGAGATGATGCCTCCCTATGAATTATGTATTCCTATGTTTTCCCAGCCAGGATCTGTTTTCCTCAATGTTTCCTGTGATGACAGTGTTATCAAAACAGCAGCTCTTACTGTGACATAGAAGTAGGCTTCCATAACCACAGAAACAGAAGAGGAGCCTTATTTATTCACTTCCTCTAATCTCTTCCTCACCAAGGGTTTATGTCTGAACAGGGACAGGGATCCTGGAGTGGTTCATGGTACTTTTATCAACTTTGATTCGCCAGCTAGGAAATGAATCACATTGAGTGGACACAGAAGGAATGAAGCCAGGATGCTCTGTGTGAAGCAACCAGATACCTCAGCAGGGTGGGTGTGACAGTGAGAACTACAGGCTTTGCCAGAGCTACTAAGAAAATCACCAATGTACTAGAAAGACAAGAAACAGAACTTGCAGACCAGAATACTGGCCTGTTGCAAAGTAATAAGAGGCTGTTATACCTATCCTGCACCTGTTGGGAGTTTATGGGAGATTTGGTGCAGACAAAAGGGAAGGTTGTTTATAATTTGTAAGGTGGTAATAATTATGTAGAAATCAATAATGTAGGAGTCTATGTCCATGTCTGCATTAAAACCTCAATTTAGCTAAACTTTAGGAAAATGCTTTACTCCAAGGCTCAGATCTCTCTCCTATAATATGTTGATGATAATTCTAGTAAATAGAGATACTCGTGAAGAAGATAGGAAAGTTCCCAGCACACTACTGAATGGCAGTCATGGCTGCTGGAATAATTCAGCAAATATTTCCAGCTTTTCACCTTTTGAGCAAAATCCAGTGGGATTTCCTGCTCTCCTGCAGTTGATAAAGATTATGTGATGACTTTATGTCCCAGCTATAGCAGAAAAAAGAGAACTAATTGCAGAGAGACTCTTCAGAATTCTTTTTCCCTCTGTGGGATGTTTATTTAGTTTCACTTCATTTGATTCATAAGCTTCATTTAGGCATCCCAGAATGGAGGTGACAGGACAACAAGCTAGTGTTATGCATGTATGCAAAACCTAGTCTTTATTGTTTTGAGCAGGTGAGATTGGAGGGGTGTATGGTAGCATAAATAAAGCACCCCAACTTATTAAGCTCCAGTCACAATCCTCTATTGCAAAGACAGAGACAAATCAAACTTCATTGTGACTGTATCAACATACAATTTTACTTACTATTTTAAAGGTGGTTTTACTGAGTGTAATTCACATGCTATAATATTCATCTATTCATTTATTTTTAATTTTTTATTACATTTACTTAGTACGTGGAGGGCACATATGCATGGTGTATGTTTGTAAAGGTCAGAGGACAACCTGCAGAAATAGGGTCTCTCCCACCAACATGTGGGTCCCAGAGATCAAACTCAAGTCATTGGGCTCAGCAGCAAATGACTTTACTCACTAAACCATATCTTCAGGCACAATCTAACAATTTAAACTCAATGATTTTTAGTATAATTACAGATATTGGCAGCCAACACTATAGTCATTTTTTAGGACTTGTTCATCTCCTTGAAATGGACTTCCACATGCCTAAGCAATCACTTCCTAAAACCCTGTGCTCAGTAACCATTCATCTGTTTCATATCTCTATAGAGTCCCATGTTCTTGTGGTTTTGCATAGTTTAAACCATAATATGTGGTTTCTTGTGATTGAATACTTCCAAGATTTACCCATATTTTAGCACATGTCAATACATTGCTTTCTATGGTTGAATGGTATCTATTAGGGTATACCATAGTTCACTTGTTCATTGATGGGTTTTTGCAAGTTCATGCTTGAGCTGCTCGTGAGATATGTATGTGTATATATATATATATATATTCATGTACAGATTGTTGACATTTCACTTGTGTAATTAGGAAAGGAAATGTTGAGTCAGAGGTCAACTCAACTTTAAAACCACAGTTCTTCAGTTGGGGAATGGTCAGATGGTATTCAAAAGTTTACATTTACAACTTCTTTTCATAATTCTATGAAAATGTTGTTTGGTGATATTTTGTTTGTGCTCTAACAAATAAAGTTTGCCTGGAGATCAGAGTATTGAACTAGCCACTAGAAGCCCAGCAGTGGTGGCATACACCTCTAATCCCAGCACTTGGGAGGAGGAAAGAGGAAGTAATAAGGTGCAGTGGAGACAGGAGCTCCAAGAGGTGGCTGTGGCTTGCTCCTTTGTCTCTCTGATCTTTCAGCATTTACCCCAATATCTGGCTTCAGGTTTTTATTATTAAGACCAATTAGGATTTGCACTACATCATTACACAGTCACAGGCAATGTCTTTGAGTTCTGAATCCCCTACATTCTGACAAATTTTTTATCCTACCATCCTCATGGGTATGATGAGGTATCTCATTATGGCTTTGATTTTGATCTCCTGATTGCTAATGATGCTTGATATTTATTCATTTGCTTATTAATGAATTTCATTTCTTCATAAAAAAATGTCTATTCAGATCTTTGATTATTTGATAACTGGTGTAACATTTTCTGTTATTAAGTGGCAAAAGTTCTTCACATATTCTGAAAATAAGTCATTTATAGGTTATGTGATTCACAAATGCATTCTTCCTTTCTGTGGATAATTTTTTCACACTTTTGATGCTCTCCTTTGAAACATGAATACTGTGATTTTAAAGTTGTCTAACTATTTTTTACTTATCATTTTCGTGTCATACTTAAGAATTCTTTGTCAAATTTGAGTCATGAGGATTGACCTTGTCAGGAAACATTTGCCATGCTTTCTTCTGAGTTATATGGGTTTAGTACTTTCATTTAGTCTTTGATTCAAAGTCTATTCATTCTTAATCAATTTTTGGCAGTTCTGCCGAGCATGATTGATGTATAATAAGCTTTATATACTTAAAATGTGCAACTGTGGAAGTTTGAGCATAGGTTTATACTCATGAAGACATTGCCACCTTCAAGACAAACAATACAACCATTGCCTTTAAAAGATTTCTTATACACTATAGAAAACTTTTCCTTCCATATTTCTTTCTGGCAAATGCCCAGGTAACCACTGACGTGATTTATATCAATATAAACTGGTTTAAAAGTTAATCAAAGATATTAGATTGTAACTAGGTAAGAGTAAAAAAATTCTTGTGTTCTTTTGCACAGTAATAAATGAAATAGGTAGTTATAATGTACTGTATATATTTTTTAAAAATAGAGAAAAGGAATTTGAATGTTTTCATCATAAATATGTATGAATAATTCAAGTAATAGATACATTTCCCCTGATTTAAACATTAAATGTACAAATCTCAAAGGATTATGTACAATTTATTTTATTTTATGTTGGCTAAAATTTTAAGCTAAAATATAATGTGGTTTGAATTTTTAAAAATCTGTGTGAATATAACCATTTAGTATATACTCTATTCTCTTTTTTGTCTTGGAAAATACATACAGCATGTAATCGTTATCTTATCCATTTGGTTTTTTTTTGGTTTTTTTTTTTTTGGTTTTTCGAGACAGGGTTTCTCTGTGTAGCTTTGCGCCTTTTCCTGGAACTCACTTGGTAGCCAAGGCTGGCCTCGAACTCACAGAGATCCACCTGGCTCTGCCTCCCGAGTGCTGGGATTAAAGGCGTGCGCCACCACCGCCCGGCCTTATCTTATCCATTTGTAAGTGTGCATTGTATTGGCATTGAAAGCCTTCTTCATGTCATCCAGCCATCACCATCATACCTCGAAGAACTTTGCTCATCTTCTTTATCAAGTTTTGTAGTCATTAAAGAGTAATTTCTAATATCCTCCCTCTCGTTAATCCTACAACCTTCAATTCTGCTTCCTATCTCTCTGACTATTCTAGACCTTGTATATGTAGAAATATACAATGCTATCTGTCATCTTTTGCCTAGCTTTATGTCTTTAAGATTTATCTATGGGGGCTTGAGAAGATTGCTCAGTGATTAAGAATACTTCATGGCTCTTGCAAAGGACCCAGGTTTGATTCCCAGTGCCCACATGGTGGCTCACACTATCTGTAACTCCAGTTCCAGGGCATCTGCACCCTCTTCTGACCTCCACAGGCAACAGGCATATACATGGTATGCAGCTGTGCATGTAGGTAAAACACTCAATAAATGTAAAATAAACAAATCTAAAAAAAGATTTATCCAAGTTATAGCTTATATCAAATATTCATTCTTTAGTAGGCCTGAATAACACTGCTGTTTGTGTGTGTGTCTGTGTGTGTGTGTGTGTGTGTGTGTGTGTGTGTGTGTGTGTCTACGTGTTTATCATCTCCTGACTCTTGATGAAAGGTGAAGATTGCATTGCTTTCATGTTTTGACTATAATGATTAAAGGCATTGAATATAATTTCATCTTATCTGCATGTACATATTTTGTTGTTGCTAATGGTATGTTCTTGCTTTTTACCCATTTTGAATCAGTTTGTTGTTTTATGTAGGAAAAGCAGTCAAAAATATTTATGCAATTGGCTGTATGTATCCTCAGGTTTTGGATTTAAGGATACTACTAACATCAGATCAAAAATATATTATAAAAATGTACCTGTTCTGAGCATGTACAGACTTTCTTGTCATTATTTCCTCACTAATAGCGAGGAACAATAATTTGCATAACATTTACATCGGATAACATTTTATAAGTGATGGAAGGATGATTTAAATCATGCAGACTCTGTGTGGTTTGTATACAAATTCTACACTATTTTACTTAAAAGACTGGAATATGCTTGGATGTTGATGACCCTGGGTGGGGGTCTGAAACCAATTCCTGAGAGGATAGCATGGGATTGGTGTACATTCTGGATATAATTTACCAGATATATTCTTTGTAAATATTTTTTCTTTTAGTTTGTGGCTCATCATTTCATTATTGTCTTTTGAAAACACCTTCAAAATTTTGATTTGTCACTTGGATATTTTTTCCTTGGTGAGTTATATATTTTTTTATTTTAACTTATGTGTATGTATATATGAATATATGCCAAATGTGTACCGATTCCCATGGAAACCAAAGGAGGATGCTGGGTCCGCTGGAGCTGAAATTACATGTGGTTGTGAGCCATATAATGAGTGCTGAGAACCAAATTCACACCCTCTGCCAAAGCAACAGACACCCTCCACATTAGTCACTTCTGCAGTCCTGTTATACTTTTTAAAAATTATTATTATACTAAAGGAATGTTTCTTTAACCCAGAGTCATAAAGATTTTCCTTTTATATATTTTTGTAGATGTTAAATATTTAGTTTATTATGCTTCATATTTATCATGTTTCATATTGACTTCTATATTCATTTCAAGTTCATGTTTGTATATGGCAATGATGAATATTTGTACAAGGTTAACAAGTATTCCAGTGTTGTCTGTTGAATAATTATTATTCTTCCTCTTTTGTAGAAAAGTAGTTGCCTGGACCTGCCTGGACTGAGTCTACCAGGTTGATCTCAATCCTCGGGGAAGTCTTTGCCCTGGAGGAGATGGGAATAGGGGGTGGGCTGGGGGAAAATGGAGGGGCGCGGGAGGGGGGAGAACAAGGGAATCCGTGGTTGATATGTAGAATTAAATTATATTGTAAAATAAAATAAGAAAAGTAGTTGCCTTTGTATTCACAGATGAATTTCTGAAATCTCCATTCTTTTCCACTGTTCCACTGCTTTAGTTGATGCTCATACTTTAATACCCCAAGTATTACAAATTTGAGGGACATTTAGAACATCTTTAGTTCCCCACTTTTGTTTTTCTTCTCTGGGTTATTTTGTCAATTCTAAGTTCATATAGTAATACTTACATGTCTTTGAGAATAACTTTGTCAATTAAAAAGTAACTTTATCTGTATTTTCAATTTACTCATGTATAGGTTTGTTGCTTTGTTTTGAGACAGGGCCTTACTCTGTGGCCAAAGCTGAACTGGAACTCACCACGCAGCCTATACTTGCTTTGATTTTATAATCCTCCTGCATCAGCTTTCAAAATGCTTGGATTCTGTGCATGCACCACAAGGGTTGGCTGGATTTTTAATTTGGGGAAGAGTAGTATTGAAATGTATTATAGTCCTTAGTATAACTGATTTAGTGTCCATGTCTGCTAATTTGAATGTCTGTTGGTGCAACTTCAATCATTTGAAGCTTTGTTCTCAACATTGTGTTATTTTCCAATGTCCTTTCATGCATGACAATTGTTTATCCAAGGCCATAAATTGTGAACACTATTTTATTTAATCCTAGGTCCTTTAATGTCCCTGTAAACTTCCAAAGCCTTCCTTTGGTCTGTGGTTTAGTTATTTGAGATTAGTTTGGTTTTTTGTTGTTGTTTTGATTTGATTTTTTTTGTTTATTTGCTTTGTCTTTTCAGAGTTTTTACAAAAGACTGGAGCCATGTTTATTGGTGGCTAATTATTACTCTCTGAGTATTCTACCCAATATCCTATGTACAATGATTCTGTTATGTCTGACCAAAAGACAGACAGGCTTCAGCCTTGTCTGTGTACTGTGAACCGTTTCCTCGTGGTCCTCCAGTAACGGTTTCTCCTGCTCCTGTAAGTTTCCTCCCATACATTTTGGCATCTACAAGTTCTTACTGAATTCTTATGAGATCTTGTGCAGTTCTCAGGACCACGATCCCTGTATGGAACTCTTGTGCTCTTGTTCTTCTGTCCAATCGAACATCATTGGTCTCCCTGTGTTCTACTCAGTCTCTTCAATTTAACACAACCACCCAGTTCTATCTTGGTATTCTCTTCCTTGATTGTGACCCAGGAACTCCCCCAGAGTCATTTATCAATGTCAAATATAATGCTTTCCTTAGAATGTTGTGCCCTTTAGAGACAAGTGTCTTCCAATTCTTAATTTTCTGTGTCTTGGAAATCACAAATTTTCATGTATTTTATCCAGTTTTTCCTACTGTTGCAGTTGAAAAATAAATCTAGTACCTGTTATTTTGCAATGGCTACAAATCCTTCTGCTGAGCTACATGCACTTTGCCTAACTAAAACATTCATTGATTTGTGTTGTGTTCCTAAACAGATTCATCAAAAGTACTCAGCACATTCCCTCAACACATGAAATGACAGAGCAATCACTCACCAAGAGACCCAAATGTTCAGTATTTAATACTTCATTAAAAAGAAACCAATTATCAAAAAGAAAAAAATTGTCATCTTTGGCCAGCCCAGTTTTTTTGTTTTTGTTTTTGTTTTTGTTTTTAGTGAAGATTTATTCTTCCTCTCTCATGAATGCCTGAGTTCATGGACTTCCTCCAGAGGCCTCCTGACAGGCTACCACACTGGAAATTTTATGAGCAAATGTGTTGACAGAAAACCCTATCCTACACTACCCAGATGGCAGTGTGAGTTTGAGGGCCATTGAAAACCAGGATTTTCTCCAATTTATCACAATTAAACACCTGCGCTAAATAAGCTGCACAACTCGACTGTGGATTTAAAGCCATGGAATGGTAACCATCAAATTCTCCTTTTCATTTAATGGGATAAATGGTGTGAAGGTGCTCCAGATGTTTCTTAGTGATAAAGTAGCAAATGAGGAGTGAAGAGGCCTTCTCTGGAGGCTCTGCAGACTCTGGTGAACTCTCCTGCCTGTATCCTCCATGGTGTATCTGTGGCATGACTGACGATATCTTTAAAGCACTGAGATGTAACTTCCAACTTATCATATTCTCACCTTCATTCTGTGGCAAATCCACAGCACATAGTACTAAAGAAAGCTGAAAATTATGCTGTACTTAAGAATATGGTAATGTTAAGTAGAATGGTTTCTGTCAGTACCTCAATGCACAATTGATTTGCCTACTGTAGGCAGACATTTTTGTCTAGCCACCTACCAGCTCTTTCCCATCAGCCACTCCCCAAATAACCACACAGAGATTTAATATTAATTATAAATACTTGGCCAATAACTTAGGACTGTCTTCAGTCAGCTCTTACAACTTAAATTAACCCATTTCTATTCATCTATGCACTGCCCTGAGGCTCACTTACCTCATCTATGAACTTTCCACGTTGCTTCGTTTGTATCTGGCTCATGACTCCATAGACTCTGCCCTTCTTCCCAGCATTCTCTCTGCCCCCCAAACCCTGCCTAGCCATTGGCCAATTAACCCTTTTTTAACAATGAGAGCAACACATCTTTGCAGTATACAGAAGTATTATTCCACAGCATTTCTGCCTTTCTGTCTAATTAAAAATGAAGGTTTTAACTTTAACATAGTAAAATTATATACAACAAAACAGTTACTAAGTAAGAATTACAGTTACAATATCCAGTCCATTTGTATTTGGCAAAAATCAGTGAAAACACTCTATTATTTATCCTATCTTTCTGAGTCTAAAATTTTATACTTAATTTATCTTTAATCATAGCAAAGGAAAACTTTAAGTCTAATTATTTAGTCTTTAACTTTATCAAAGACCCAGAAGTGTGTAATATTACCTAACAACAGGGAAATCTGGATGTCTGAACATTCACCCCAAGTTCTCCTGTAACGTTGGGGCATCCATCTTTGGCCTATAGGCCTAGTATATCCGACAAACATTTCAGAGAAGCAGGGAATTTTGAAGAACTATCCTACCTTGTCTTGGCAAAGTTTGGCAGTTGCTTTCTTTTGCATCCTGGTGGTCCAATTTTGACAGTCTACTATCAGTAATTGAGGCAATGGCAGTTTCTTTGCCCAAATGGCTAGCTTTTTCCATAAAGAAAACAAACTCCATATAGAGTTTCTTCAATGCCCACTATCTTCTCTAAGGTAAATTGGTGCTGCTGGGAGTAGACATGTCTCACTGTCATGAAAAGCTTTATGTTATTAAAACACTTAAAATGCCATATTCTGTAGGTCTTTAAAGTGTTTTAAGACCATCTATCTAATTATATCTGTTTAACCTTGAAAACATACCTAATGTCACTACAAGTTTGATTATTATAGATGACTAATCACTAACCTGTATTTTTTCAATTATATATTACATTTTTACATGAGTTTCATAAGCACAATACCCCAAACAAGAGTAGAAACATGTGATAGTATAGCAAAATAACTTTAAATTTATATCAATAAACAAAAATCTATACCAATGTAAAATATTTTGAGATTAATAGTTGCTTTTTGGATTAAAGTAGATTCAATAATCTACATTTTTCCCTATCATTCCTTTATCATATCTCCATTTTTTCCTTTAGAAAGAGATATTTGAATTTAACTCTTCGTTTAGCTTTTTTCCTGACTATGACCAATAACAACTTGTAACCAACCCTCCCCAAACAATCCAAAATCCATTCATTGAAAAACCAAAACCCACCCATGTCTCATCTCTTGGGAATGTGGGCATCATTCTCTAGACTACTTCCTATTGTCTGTGGGTTCTGGTGTCTTTGGGGGAAACTTTAGAAAATCAGGAAAACTGTTAAGTCTTGAATGGAGTAGTTTGTGAGGTTAGACCATCTCAGCCAGTAGCCTCGAAGCTGTTTTAGATGAATTCTGAGGAGACTGTAACAGAGGCATTTTGAGATGCTGGATCACTTGGGCCATCTATTTTCATTGGTGTCTGATCCCTTTGTTCTGAAAAATACATAAACTTTTAAAAGTAACATACATATCTGTATTAATACAAGTTTAGACTATGTGTTGTACACAAGTTAGCCAAAGTTTGAGCTGGTAAAATATACGTTATGTGTTTTGTAGTTTTTCTAGGTTTGTTTCTTCATGTCTGTAGTCAGGATTTTCAGGGGGTCTTCCCAATAAAACCTGATCCATATCAGCCTGGAATGAATCCACAGCCTCTCATTTCCTGTGGAAATAAAAGCATAACCTTTTCCCCAAAGTAACATATCTTTTGACTTCCATTTTGAAGTCAAGACATTTTTTTAAATATGTAGGTTGGTATAATCCAGCAGTTTTCATAATCCCATATGTTTTAGCAGCTGTTGTTCCTTCATTAGCAATCATAAAATCTAAAGGCAGTGCAATAACATACAGGGTCCAGACTCTCTGTGTATTTTCCATCTTTATGTGGCTTTTCCCCTTTATATTACTTATTCCTTATTTAAAGACTTGTTATTTTTTAAACTACTTTTTCTATGACTGTCTGTACCATTTCTCTTTTCCCTCCTAAGCCTATGTTCATTTTTAAACACACTGTAACCCATTTCGAGTTTTTTTCCCCATCTGGATCTGTCTTTACTGCCTATCTGTAATCTCCATCTGTATGAACAAAACTTAATCCTGCCATATGGCTTAGTTCACGGTATGTGGTGGGGCTTGAGGTCACGCTGGTGGCTCAAGTCCACAGATAATGGCTGGGAGACATGTCTCTGCACTGTGGCCAGCATGACAGACATAAGACTAGGAAGCCATGTTTGACTCGAATTTTGTGTTTAGAACCTATTTTAAGGTTTCTCAGGTCTTATGTGGAGTACATATTTGTAGGCAGACTTTTTTGTCTAGACTACTGACCAGGTCTGTCCCACCAGCTGCTCCCCAAAGAACTACACAGACACTTAATATTAATTATAAATGCTTGGCTGATAGCTTTGATTGTTTCCAACCAGCTCTTACAACTTAAATTAACACATTTCTATTCATCTATGTACTACCCCGAGGCTCATTTACCTCATCTTTAAACTTCCAATGTTGCTTCTTACACATATGACTCACAACTCCTCAGATGCCACCCTTTTTTTTTTTTGCTGCATTCTCTCTGTCCCAAAAATCCTGCCTAGCCATTGGCCAATCAGCTTTTTATTAACAATGAGGGCAACATGTCTTCACAATGTACAAAAGGATTATTCTACAGCAGCCTACTATATTATTCTTTCCTTATCTTTATGAAAATATAGTCAACTGAAGCAACTTGAGAGAAGAAAGACTTATTTTAACCTATGGTTTCAGAAGATACAATCCATCATTGTGAGGATAGTATGAAAGGCTTGGTCTGTGATTACAGAAATGTGTGATATGATTTGTTAGAATTTCAGTAGATAAAATACACAGAGGTACAGACAGATCTAGAAGTAGCTATCACCTTCAAAACACACCCAATTTCTGCTAACTGGGCCATAGTACCAAAGATCCAACTTCCCCAACCTTCACCCCATTGGTGATCACATATGCAAACACATGAGCCTCTGGGCAACATTTCATGTTGAAGAGTAGGAGTTTCTCATACCAAATTGAGTATCATTTAATACAGTGAATTAAATGATATGTCTCTCATTCTAGTTGTGACCCTATTCTCTGAGTGAGATGCCATAGGACAGACCAAGCACTCAGAATAGAATCTAATAGGTTGAAAAGAATTCTGTAACTTTTCTCTGACCAAGGAAGTATGAAAGTATCTGTAGACAGCACTAGACAACTGGTTTTAGGGGCTTTAGGGGTAGTGACTATAGATTGCCACCCCAAACGCATTATTCTTTTTGGTTCTTTGGCATAAAACCACTACTGGGAACTTTCTGCATTGCTGAACTGTAGAGACAATAATTACCCCTTTCAGTGTGGCATAGTGGTATGAGTCAGTGGGAGAGCTGTACAGCTTTGGGGTGACACCACTAGGCAGAGAAGCATGTCACTCTTCTGGTCATTTTACTTTCTTTAGAGTAACACATGTAGATGTGATGGTTGAATTGGAGCAGCTGTCATGTATCATGAAGTAGAAGGCATAGCTTAGGATGATGAACCTATATTTCTGATATTCTTTATGGCATCCAGAACTGTCATGTACTACCTGCATATGCTTTAGAGAAGTATATATTCTGCTAACATTTAAACCACTGCTATTTTTTTTATTTCTTTTATTTGTAGACAAACTTAGTCCAAACTCAAACTATACATTGAATATTCTCCAGTTAAAAAGAATCTGGAAGTGAAGTTCTCTGAAATCTAAACCTTGTTGGGGAGTATGTTGGTTCTGATTTTGGAAATTTTCAAACTTTGGATTTAAATAAAATCTGTACAGTAAAATTCTAGAGTCTAAAAGTTTTCTGGTCTTGAGTCTTTCAGATAAGAGCTACTTAACCCATACAGTGTTAGAAGCCAGGTAATCATAATTGCACCTCATAGTAATGTGGAAAGAATGTCTCAGAAACTTCATTGCTCCTTATCATCTGTTACATCTCCCTGGAGGCATCTCTATGCTGAAATATTTTGCGTGTAAAGAATTCATTGTATCTCTCCATTCTGTCTTTGTGCATGAGATGTTATTATATCTTAGTATTATGCATTGTTATAGTTTGTTAGTTTTATTGAGACAATTTACATACTGTATAACTCCCTCATTTAAAATATCATCCAAAATTTCCATGTATTCAGAAAGCTGTGACTCCATCATCACAGCCAGTTGTGGGTGTCACATCTAGTTATTCTCCATTGGCTCAACAACCTCTCATGGCCTTAGAGGGAAAATCTCCCATAAAGAGAGGTTTCACACAGAAGGCCAAATGTTCTGAAGAACAGTGAAACCTATGTCCTTGACTTAGTAGATACTAGGGGCCATAGTATTCAGAAAATATGTATAGAAATTCCAATAGATTACATTAGAACTTTCTAGATTGTATTTGCTAATAGGAGAAAGTGATACTTTAGGCAAAAGCTCATTATAAGGTGATAGAAAGAATAAATAAATAAACATATCTTTCTTTACTGGAAGGGGAAATCCATTTGACAACTTAAGAATAATGTTAGGATTAGTAAATATAAACCCTGATATGTTGAGCAGGTATTTGAATGACAAGCTATAGCTGACTTTTATGGAACAACAGTAAGAATGACAAACTATAGAATAATACTAAGCAGGTATTATTCTGTATGACAGTCACAGAATTATGTGTGTTAGAAGTTGTATATACCTCTTTCAGTCCTTGCAATAACCAGTAATTCTGACTTCATTTTCTCCATCTTACAGGTGAAAAAAAACTCAAAAAAAAATCACTTGCCAAATGTCAAACAGTCAGACAGTCCTACTCATAACCAATTATTAAAATTAATAGTTGATAGAGCCGGGCGGTGGTGGCGCACGCCTTTAATCCCAGCACTCGGGAGGCAGAGCCAGGTGGATCTCTGTGAGTTCAAGGCCAGCCTGGTCTACCAAGTGAGTCCCAGGAAAGGTGCAAAACTACACAGAGAAACCCTGTCTCGAAAAACAAAACAAAACAAAACAAAAAAAATTAATAGTTGATAGAAAAAAATAAATAGCTCATTCCAAAATGGTAACTGTAAATACAGGATGGAGCAGAGGGTGTTTCCTTTCATTTGAGGTTTAACTTCTTACAGCAGTGCTGTATAGCTTCATTTATTTTATTCTTAATTAAAATATTCCATCATTTACCCTCTTCCTCTCCAATTTCCAGGCCCTCCATTTCCCTTCCTCACAGTCTCTCTCATTTTCATGGCTTCTTTTTCTATAAATATTGTTTTATATATACATGTAATTACATATATGAATACAATCTCTGGGTCCATTTAGTATTAACTTATGTATATGTTTCTAGGGCTATTCACCTGCTATTAGATGACTAATTAGAGGATCATCCCAGTGAAAGACTAATTCTCCCTCCTCAAGCAGTTGTTAATTGCCTATACCTCTTCATCTGGGGATGGGTCTCTATGGGTTTTTCACTATCCACTCTGGGATATCAACTGGTGTTGAATTGTTCAGGTCTTGTTTAGGCAGTCACATTCTTGAGATTTCATGGCTGTAGCTTCCCTGTCAGATCTAGAAGACATAATCTTCCAGCAACTTCCTTGTCCTCGGATTCTTACATTCTTTCTGCCCCCTCTTCCTCCACGTTCCTTGAACCTTAGGTGTGGAGGTTGTGTGATAGGTGTGTCAACTGGGGTTGAGTAGCTCAGTCAGCTGTTCTCTGCATTTATACCAGTTGTGTCTTTCTGCACAGTTATTTAAAAAAAAAAAAAAAAAAAAAAAAAAAAAAAGCTTCTTTGATGAAGCGTGAGAGCTACACTTTTCTGTGAATATAAGGATAAGTGCTTAGAATACAGTTCTCAGTGTTCAACTCTAGGGGCTCCTTGCTTACATTTCTTCCTAAATGTTTATATTTTGTATATTGTTTTAACAGAATTGTTTGCTTAATTTTCTCTTAGACTGTTCATTGCTTGTATATAGAAATACAATTACATTTTGCTTATTGATTCTGTACCTTGAACCTGAATTCATTTACCTTTAAGTGTAGTCTTCAGCACTTTTTCCTTATATGGAATTAAGCCATATAAGCCATACTGTGAGAACGTAATTCCACTCTTTCCTCCTAACCTGGATACCTTTTGTGTTTTGTTTTTTTCTGCCTCATTCCTCTGACTTGACTGTCGAGTGAAAAAGTGAATAATAGTGACAGAATAGGCTTTACTTTCTTACTCTTAATCCCAGGGAGAAAGCTTTCAACTTTTCCCTTTTTCTTTTTAGTTTTTTTTTTTTTGGGGGGGGTGACTTTTATTTGTTGGTTGATTTGTTGGTAGGTTGGTTGGTTGGTTAGTTTAGATCCAGGGACTGACTCTGCAGTCCCCGCTAGTCTGGAACTCATTGTGTTGTTCAAGTTGGCTTTGAATTTTCAGCAAGACACAGATTACAGGCATATGCCACGCATGTCTAGCTTAATCATTTCCCACTTAAATAGTGTGTTATTTCCAGACCCATAAAACACATGCATCATTCCATCCATATAATAAAATTATAGTACAACCTACTGAATTTCTTCAAATGAAAAAGGCCACAATTGTCCTCCTTAGATAACAGGAGACAACAACAGATCAATGTTGAGCACAACCAGTCATTCAGAAAGACACCCAAGACTATAAAGAGACATTGAACACATCTTTCCTATGGGGATAAGAAAGGCTAGACATCCACTAAGATAGAAGAGACTTGTGACCTTTCAGTACTTAGAATTACATAGCCACCTCTCTATATAATAAAAAGGGAAGTTTTCCAGTTGCAGCTGGTAGCCAGGAACTCGATATTCAGAAATTCTGAATCAAAATAAAGAAATATTGTAGTTGACAGTGACTGCTAAACATAGCCAGCAAATTATGTATAGTTGAGATCCCTATAACTGAAGGTGTCCAGTTTTAGGAGACAGAAGCAAGGCAAGGAAAGATGAACATGGTAAGCCTCGCTGACATATTTTAGTGATGATTGATACCTCATTACACTGTAAATTGTGGACTCTGTATGTATAACTTATACTTAGTACATTTGTCATAAATACCAGCTTTGACCACAGTTTTCTATTAATTATTACAATCATGTGAGATACACAATTTGGCTTTAGTAGACAAAGATGAAAATTGAGACTCAGGAATTCTGAATGTTTTCTTCTACTTATGTAGTGAGTGGATATTAGAAATATGATTTGGGTCTAGAATTTGTATTAAATGTGAAAATTTGGTTAATGATGCGTGGGAGTATTTTTTCATATTTATTTTATTTTCAAATTATGTGTGGATATGTGCAGATGACTCAGGTACCCACAAAAGCCATAAGAGGGCATCTGATTCCCTGGAGCTGGAGTTACAGGCCATTGTGAGATGCTCAACAGGGGTGCTAGGGCCTAATCACAGGTCGTCTACAAGAACAATATGTATTCTTAACTGATGAGCCATCTATCTGGCACCCAAAGAAGTATTTTTATGCAGGAAATACTATTCGTACTGTATGAACACAATGCATAAGACCATGCTACAGGTCTTATTTTTCAAAAACAATGATCCCATTTTTTTCTAAACTTCAGTATCACATGTTGCCATCATCTCCCTCCTTCTACCTGTAACCTTCATGCTCCAAATTAATAGTTCTAGTGCAAGCAATTGACTATTTATCGAGCATCAAAGAATGTGATTTGTAAACCAACATCTGTGTAGTTCATTCATATTGAATTTTTTTTAAGTATATGAAAGTACAAAAAGTTCCTTAAAGAAAAGTATATCAAATTTCAGCTATTACCATACCAATGCTTCCTGTCATTTCAAATTGTCTAGTTTCAATAGAAAGCATCCATATCAAAACTGAAAATAAGCCTTGACCACAAGAAATTTTCCAGGAGAGTTTTTATTAAAGTTTTTATTAAAGGGCAGAAGTTCAGCTTAATCTTCAACAGGATGAAGGATTGCAACCGATTACAATGTCGAAAAGATATTGAATTTGGTTTGGACACATGGGGAAAGTAAACCTGGGCTTTCTGTGTGCATGAGAGGAACCTCTGCAAGGAGAGAATTAAAACCACACTATCTCCTTGTCATACTGTATGCATAATGACCCAGCATGTTCCTGACCCATCACAGAGATAAACTGGTGGGTTTTTTTTTTTTTCCTTTCTGCCAGGACTGGTAATGTGCAATGCATTTAACAACTACATTTGCATATAGAAAGTATCATTGACCTTTGAATTTCAAAGGACAAAGATTTAAAAGGACACTCATTCCAAAAGCCATTTAATTTGTACCCCAGTGCTCTTTTTCTACACCCATGCAAAAGCGAACACGCTGCCACTTCACAATGAGAAAATGACAGGAAGCGTCTTTCTATGTGCAGGATTTACTAATGTGCTTCAGAAGCTACAAGGGAGCAAACAACTCCTATTTCTCTTACTCAAAGCCACTTGTTTTGTCACCGTAATTGCAAGTGTTTAAATTGGATATAAGCATAATGAGATTGTTCTCTAAGATAGCAGAACTGTAGAAGCACACATTTCCCCCCTTCAGACCACACAGCCAGGTCGTATGTAATATGTCAAAGGACCCATCCTCCTCTGCTTTTTCAGTGTTGCAGTTCTAGAAAGAAAACAATCTGTGTCTGCTTTCTTTCACAGCCTCCTGTCTCTAGCTTCTTAGCCACTGGCTATCCAAGTTTATCAGAGACTTGAATAATTGCATTCTTTAGTTCATTCTTCCTTGTTTCTGTTTCTATGTGCACTGGATGATGGCTGGTGAGAAATCACTCATGGTGTCTGCACTACTGGGATACACATGTCAACAGGCCATGTTTCTCTCACCCCTTGGACCTCTGCCAGAGGTCAATGGTAAGAAGGCCCAACAAAGAAATGAAGAAATGTTTGGAAATTATAATTCTAGAAGGTACAGATGCTATAAATTAGGAGAAAGGGACCCATGAGATGATACATCAATTGAATAGCAATGAGCAGAATTACTATAAACTTGGAAGCTACCCTGAAAATGTGACATTATGCTCAAATTATTTCAAAGGGTGTATTGAGAGTCAAATTACAGGTAAACTTTGAAGGAAACCAAGAGAAAGAAGCAATACAAGCTTTGCTTGTTTATGAAATTAAAATGATCTACTTGGTATCTAGTTCCCTTGGCTTCCTATTTTTGCCTTCCTCAGATAATACGGAGGCAGTATTACAGGCTAGAGAGGGTACAGGCTCTGAATTCTGATGGATTGGGGCTGGATCTGGGTGGTGTTCTTGCCCGTCTTTGCAAGCTTCAGAGTCCTCAATGATCAAAACGGTGCACCTTTAGCAAGTGACCAACCCAGAAACTGAAGCATGCCAAATTTGGGGAATTTGAGAGGTTTCTTTGCAAAAGTCCTATTCATAACTATGTGGGTAGGATATGGATGAGTTATGATGAGTGACACCAGAATTGAGGTAAGTCACAGAAGAACTGTCCCCACCAAATAGGACAAAACAAGATACAATAAGACAAGGCAAACACCTTCATATCAAGGCTGGACCAGGCAACCTAATAGGAGACAAAGAGTCCCAAGAGTAAGCAAAAGTCAGATACACCTGCTACCACTGTTAAGAGTCCCACAAAAACACCATGCTAACTGGCATAACTGCACAGAGGACCTGATACAGACCCCTGCAGGCCCTGTCCTAGCCACTCCAGTCTGTGTGAGCCCATGTGAGCCCTGCTTCAGCGGGCCATGTTCTCCTGCTGTCCTCTATCCCCTCTGACTTCTACGATCTTTCCGAGAAAGCCAATGGAGACATCCAATTTAGATACCCTTGCTGCATAATATCTAGCTGTGGGTCTCTGCAGGCCTGCTCTTTTCTTAACAGGAAACAGAGGGGGAGTGGATCTGGGGAAGAGGTGGAGTGGAAAGAAGCTAGGAGGAGTGGAGGGAGAGGAAAATGTGGTCAGGATGTGTTGTATGAGAGAAGAATCGATTTTCAATAAAAAATAAAAAGAAATTAAGTAAGAGAGAGAAAGAAAAGAAAGAAGGGAGGGAGGGAGGGAGGGAGGGAGGGAGGGAGGGAGGGACAAATGAAGAAAGAAAGAACTATTTCCACTTCTAAGCCCCAAGATAAAGATGAGGTGCCACTGTAACTGAGAAGTCCAGAACTCTCACTGTTCTACACTGAACAGATGATTTCTTTCTCTATAGACTGGTGGTATCACAAAACGTATTTGGTGTGCCATAAGTGTCAGGTACAAAGACAGTAGCAATGATTCAGCATATGGATTTCCAAGGAAGTCTCATCTCTTGTAGTAGGTTAACCCTCCCTCTAAAATGATGCCTGATTTTCACAGAATTAATTCTGTGGACTTCTGTATCTTGTGTTGTAAACTTTCTTCTAAACTGCCCATGGGCCCATCTTTGTAACAAATGTATACACTGGCCACAAGTTCTTTCCATGTGTTCTTTCTGTTCTCAGAAACTCAACCATTGTATATTCAATTCAAAGGTCAGCTTCTCCACACAGCCTCTGTAGATACCTCAGTGAGATATTTAGCCCCTTCCTCCCCTTTCTATAAAACAGTCCATCACATCTAACAGTTATATACTCATCTACTTCTAAGTCTCCATTCTCCTACTTAACTGTGTGTTAATGGTACAAATTATGTTTCACTAATGCAGTCCCAAATTGTTACCCTAAATTTATCCTGCTTGGTAATTATTTATTGATTTATTAAGTATGGAGATTTTAAGAGTAAATACTTCCTCTAATTTCTACCTCAGTAATTCTAGATGTATTTTTAAAGTCACAGAGTAAAAATCAAGTGTCACAATGGGATGGTATAAGGATGCTTAAAAACAGTTTCTCAAAGCTGCAAAAATAAAATGAACTAAATCCCATCACACACTGGGGGGAAATGGTGAAATGAGAATAATCTTTCTGAAATAAATGTCATTATATGTATCAGGGTCATATATATATATATATATATATATATATATATATATATATATATATATATATATATATAACACATATATGTGTATATGTAAAATGGGCTGTTTTGAAACATAATGTTCCTATGAACTATCTATAGAAGTACAAGCAATTGTTTTAAAAAGTATAACATCATCAATGCATGGTAGGCCATCCTTTCAATCCTAGCCCTCAGGAGGCAGTGGCAGATGGACCTCTGTGAGTTTGAGGCCAACTCACAGAAATCTGGCAAGTTCTACGTCAACCAGGGCTACATGGTGAGACTCTGTCTCTAAAAGAAATATGAATTCATGAAGAAATATGAATATATAGTAAATATATGACATGATGTTTTGGTCAGAATAATAAAGTGGGAAAAGATGAAAAAAAATTGAAATCAGGCTGAGCAAGAAAGTTCTCAATCACCTCTCAGTATTTTATATGCCATTCACATTGTAATGGATTCTGCTTGACTGACAGTAGGTGTCAACCCAATAAACCTATTCCATTGAAAACTATCACAGTCAAAAGTGCATCACCTCTACTTAGCCTATTGAACATCACGGTTTAGCCACAGATGGTACTGTAGAGCACTGGCAATCACATGGACTACTGCAAGCTGTGGTTCATGGCCATTGGTCCAGTCTTATCAGAAAGAGAGCTGGATCACACACAAAGCTAGCTTTTGAATCAAAATTTACAGTGCTGTTTCTACAGAATACGTATCACTTTCACACTATCTCAAAGTCTAAAAAGCATTAGTCAAGCATCTAAACATTGAGAGTCATCTATATACTAGTTTGCCTTCCCTATAGGATTGGGAGTATTTAAGACTTGGGGTGGGCTAGGGGTTTTCAATATGTGGATCCCTTATTCCTACTGATATCTGATCTAGAGGTCATTCTGTAATTCTAGTTGCTAAAGGTTCATTGATCTTTAGCAGGGCCTCATAGATACATGTTTCCTACGTGCATTTCACAAATAAGAGTTGTCAACCTTGTATGTCAGTCTCAGAACTTCTGCTACACTCGCTGTGGTTTTTTGTTTGTTCTGAGAGTGTTGGTCAGTTCATCTCAACTAACATGCAGTGAGCTGTTAAATTTCCATTTTATTCCTGCTGCCTACATTATGTGCTCATTCACAGGTATGATCAAGGCACAAAAAGGAGTTCATTCACGCATTAAAGTAGATATTAAATTGCAGCCTAAAAACTGCAACTCATCCAGGCACTCACTGTTGTTCTCACTATAGTGCAAATCTGTAGTGTAAAAGGATCAATTTTGTGATCAGTCATGGTGACACGTGGCTGTGATCCCAGAACTTTCAATCTTAATTTAGGATGATCAGAAGTTCAAAGTCATCTTGTAGAAAGTCTCAGATCAACCTGGGCTGCAGGAAACATTATCCCTCTTAAATAAAAAGTGGAAGGAGGGAAGAAACAGTGATTATTGTGTTATAAGAAGAGAATTTTCCCAGTGATGCCATCAAAGATGATAGCTAAAATGCAGACAACAATGATGATGATGACTGTCTTAAACATTCCATGTGATTGGAAGCACAAGCTTGGGGAACCTTAGTCATGCCTCTGTATCCATCCAGTATTGGTTGAAGCCACAGAACAGTTTATAATGTCTTGAAAACAAAGTGAGTTCTCTTTTTTCATGAAAAAGCTCAAAGACCATGTCTTCTGCTACAAAACTGATAACTTCTTTTTTGTCACTGGTGGAACAGTTACAGTGACTCCTTGCAAAGCTGAGTTCATCTTAACCAAACACAGATACAAGTCACACTGATGCCAAGGATACAATAAAAACAACATCTTTGTTAATGACAAACAGTGGGGTCACTGGAAAGGCAACCTGGGCTGCAGAAAAAATACCTTTTTCAAGTAACACTGATGGATGTTACAAAGGACCAGTGCTATATACAATTATACTCCAGCACATCTGTGTATGGATATTTTGCTTCCGAATATGGTGACACTCCTGGCTGAGAAAGTATGGATTTGTTCCTCTTGGCATAAGTGCATTGCATATATGCTAGAGAAGAACTTGGCTGTTTGATTCTGTTTATCCAGATTCTAAGAATAGAGATATGTCTTTGGCTCATGCTTCTTTCTTGTGTTTTCTTTTCAAGTCCAACCACCCATGTGTAGCAAGGATGGGATATGATTTGCAACTAAAAAGTTTGGACCTTAATGCTAACCCATGAAATGTTTTGTTTGGCAAGTGTAATGTTCTATTTGCCAAGGAATTTTAAAAGAAATCATGTAAATGGTGATTCAAGATGGGATGAGTGACTACAATATATTCCTGTTCCATCCTGAAGCATGCTGTTTTTAGGAGTAACGTGTTTAGAAAGTGATTTTGAAAGGAGAGATCATGTAGAAACACTCAGTTGTGAGGCTTTTAATGATAATTTAGGCTATGATTTCAAGTAGTTTGCTCCAGAAATATATTTAGCGTTATGAATATAATGAACTTATTACTTCAAGGCTAAAGCCTTGAATTACTCTTGAATTGAATTACTCTTGGTTTGGTAGTATTGTTTGACTTAAAAAAAAATGTCAAAATAGACGTGAGAGCTGGAGTGAGGCATCAGTGGTTAAGAATAGGTACTGCGGGCCCTCTGGATAAGTGAGATAGTTGATTAGCTTGATCTGTTTGGGAGGCACCCAGGCAGTGGGACCTGGTCCTGTGCTCAGTACATGATTTGGCTGTTTGAAACCTGGAGCTTATGCAGGGACACTTGGCTCAGCCTGGGAGGAGGGGACTGGACCTGCCTGGACTGAGCCTACCAGGTTGAACTCAATCCTCAGGGGAGTCTTTGCCCTGGAGGAGATGGGAATGGGGAGTGGGCTGGGGGGAAGCCGGGGGGGGGAGGTGCAGGAGGGGGGAGAACAAGGGAATCCGTGGCTGATATGTAAAATTAAATTAAATTATAAAATAAAAAAAAAAGAATGGTACTGCTCTTGCAGAAGATCTAAGTTTGTGGTACAGCATCCATGATAGGCTGTGCACATCTGCCTGTAACTTCATCTCCAGGAATCCAATGTCCTTTTGTGACCTCTACAGGCAACTTGACTTATATACTCACACCCCACACAGATACACATAAGCATACCACTTAAATTATAAACAAACAAACAAATAAATAAAGGCATTAAGACCAAGCAGTGAATAAATAAATCAATCCAAAGGAGTTTCCAACTTAGGTTAATTTCTTCATTGATCTCAGAAACAAATTAATTGTATAATTTAGGACATATTTCAAAACTGTATGTAAACAAAACCAAAATGTTTTAATTTTCAGATATAATGAAGCAGTATGTTAAGAACTTCAATTCTTCTGTCTCCCACAGTGACTAATTATGTACCCAGGTCTTGAAAGGAGATGTATCCTTAAGGATCAGAACCACATACATTACACAAGTATATTTCTCATTCTGTCTTCATATTCCATATGCTCTCTGGAATTGTCACCCAGAGGGACATTTTACTATTATTTCAGACAACAATAATTGTGATTTGTAGTCTCCTCTGGTGAAAGTAAAGAATAATGAAAGCTATCAATTGGAAGTAAAACCTGACCCATTACCATGCTATCAAGTGGGATAAAATGTATAATGCCTTGCAAACACCTTTCCACTTGCTGATTATTTAATGTCATTGTTTATGGTAGTAGGCTCTGATAAGTCATCTCTCATCACAGTTGCAACTAGGGAAAATGTAGTTGTAAAAATCACAAAAGTGTTTACAACATAAACACTTGAAAATAAAATCAAAATCAAAAAATAGCCACACACACACACACACACACACACACACACACACACACACACACACATTCACACATCCCTTTATCTCAAGCAACTAGGATCAAAATGATGTGAGGCAGGGAGTTGGGGTTGCAGCCCAAAGGGTGGGTATAGCTTGACTGTGAATATAGAAAGGGCATCAACAAAAAACAAAAGAAGATAGTCTTAGATAAAGTTCAGAGAACACACAGTGCATGTCTCCATATTATATTAAATCACAGCTATTTAATAAAATTTAAAGTAACAGATATCCTCTGTGTATGTTTAGAAAAATTAAGAACTTCAGTATGCAGGGCAATAGATATGGATCTATTTATATTCTTCTGCATGCCGCTATCCTATCCAGTTATGCCAGCACCATTTGTTGAAGGTGCTTTCTTTTTTCCATTGTATATTTTTGGCTTCTTTGTCAAAAATCAGGTATTCATAGGTGTGTGGATTAATGCCCAGGTCTTCTTCAATTCCATTCCATTGATCTATGTGTCTGGTTTTTTGCCAATACCAAGCTGTTTTTATTACTATAGCTCTATAGTATAGCTTGAAGTCAGGGATGGTGATGCCTCTGGAGGTTCCTTTACTGTACAGAATTGTTTTGGCTATCCTGGATGTTTTGTTTTTCCATATGAAGTTGAGTGGTGTCTATTCAAAAAGAGGGAGGAGGGATTTTATGAGCAAAGGGGTCAAGATCATGATGGGGAAACCCACAGAGACAGCTGACCTGAGCTAGTTGGAGTTCACTGACTCTGGACTAACAGCTGGGGAACCTGTGTGGGACCTAACTAAACCCTCTGAATGTTGGTGACATTTATGTGGCTTGGGCAATTTGTGGGGCCACTGTTGTGGGACCAGGATTTGTCCCTAGTGCATGAATTGGCTTTTTAGAGCCCATTCCTTATAGAGAAATACCTTGCTCATCCTCGATACAGGGGAAAGGGGCTTTGTCCTGCCTCCACTTGACGTGCCAGACTTTATTGATTCCTCATGGGAGGCCCTACCCTCTCTGAGGAGTGGATGGAGGGTGGGGTGAGGAGAAGGTGGGGGATGAGCAGGAGCCAGGGTGGGGGACTTTGGTTGGTATGGAAAATGAAAAAAAAAAAAACTTCAAGCCGAGTGGTGGTACCACACGCCTTTAATCCCAGCACTCAGGAGGCAGAGTCAGACAGATCTCTGTGAGTTCAAGGCCAGTCTGATCTACAGAGTGAGATCTAGGACAGGCAACAAAACTACACAGAGAAACCCTGTCTTGAAAAACCAAAAAAAAAAAAAAACTTCAATATGTCATCAATAATCAAATTAACAGAAAGACAATCAACTACGAATCACCATGTAAACAAGGGGGTGATAAATACAGGAAAAGGTGGGATGAGAGTTAAGAGGGAGAACAGGATACAAGGGATATGATATGTGAAGTGGGAAAAGGAGGCTCGTATCGTTAGGAAAGTGGGAGGGAGGTAAATACAGGAGAAGGAGAGAGGGAGGGGGTAAAATAACAATCTGAGTGATTGAAAAAGCCACAAGGAATCATACTATTAACTACCTTCCTAAAAAAAAAAAAATCTATAATGCATGTAATTCAGTGGATAAATATACATACATAGCTTTAATGAACTTTTCCCATCTTGGCTGACAGTTCCTCCAAAAGCCAAAGACCACCCAACAAAAGCCTTAATACCAGACGTGAGAACCCCTCTTCTGACTTGTTGGCTGGGACTGTCTGAGAGATCCCCTCCAAACATACAGCTTATTGTTTCCCCTGGTTCCCCGCCAGAGGTAGAAGATAAGTGTGCATTGCTGAAGACACTATGAAGGCATCAGAGGCGCCTGAGCTGGAACTGACCTGAATGCTCCCTCCTTGAGGACTAACTTTTGTAGAAGGCAGCATACAAGCTTCCAAAGGAGGGAGGCAATCAACACTCCTCACCAGCTATGACCTCTGTGAACCACATCAACAACCAGCATGGCATCGTAACCTTAAGAGTGCGGCAGCGGCACACATACCTTGGCGGTAACAACACCTCTCTAATTAGACTAAAGATCCACTCAAAAATAAGAAAATTATGCCTGATACCGAAAACCTAACCAATTACCCAGGGTTAAATTTCCTAAGAGCAATCTAAAAAACATTTGTCCTTATGGCCACAGATAATTGCAATCTTCACCTCATATGGAAATTTCTCTTTACAACAGATGAAGAAAACCACTACAGAAAGCCACAACCAATCAATATAAAGAGTTATGGAACCCAGTCCCAGTGGATACATCTACATAACACTCCCACACCTAAGGCTTAGGGAACACTGTAGAAGAGGAGACTGAAAGGAGGATTAGGGACCTTGTGGTGAGATTGTGTCTCCTAGTAATTTTAGAAGATACACCCAAAATGTGTCACCAACATGACTGTCCAAATGTGAGCTGAACAAAGACAACACCAATAGACATGCCAAACTGGATGGGAAACACCCCATGAGGCCTCAACCCAACACAAAGAACTACAGGCAACTGAGGAAAACTGGGAGTGAAGAGAGGTAGTCCTCCCCAGGGAAAAGCATACCAATTGGTTGTCCAGTGCCCAACAGTCAGCTCTGAAAACATACGTATAAGTAACCTTATGTGGACTCAATGGGTTATGTTTAGGACTATACATGCATATGCATATCCATATGTTCATGCAACAACAATTGTTGAAAAAAAGCCATGACTTTGAAAGAGATCAGGGAATGGTATATGTAAGGGTTTGAAGTGAGGGAAAGGAAGGTAGAAATGTAATTAAAATACAATCTCAAAATAAACAGAAAGCCCTATATAATGACAAAATAGCAATCTAATATTAAATAGATTAAAGTAATCAAGAGGAAAATTATATTAAAGATAATATAAATGATCTGAGTAAATGTTTTTATGGTAAAGTAAGAACAATGCTTTGCTCATCCAACTGGAAAAATCAGACTGATGGCCTCTGGTGGTGGCAAGGGTTTACAGAAATGGACATCCTCAGCCTTTGTTGACCCATCAGCAATGAATGCAGATTTCATGGGACTGTAATTGCAATGTGGGGAAGTGTATAAGTATTTAATGATAACTACAGTATGATGAACATTTATTAATTTGTAATTTCAAGATACAGGAACATAAATTTGGTTTTAAAAAATGTACAATATGTATCAGTATTACTTTGTCAGAAAATGTTGGCCAAAAAAACAAACAAACCAAAAAAAAAACACCTAAATCAACTACCAGTCTACTACCAAGGGTATGGAAGGGAGTCCAGTACAATGCTGAATGTATTTTAAATACTTTAAAGGGAGCAGTTAGAGGATTTCCAGGTTTTTGCTTCTCTGGAGAGTGGCTACGGCGTGAGCTGGAAGGCAACAGAGAAAGAAGGAAAGGGCAATGATTTATTTCTTGCATTTGTAACTTTCATTGTTTTATGCTAAGTTCACAAAAGAGTATGTAACACTTCTCTGTAGAAATCACTTCAGAAGTCACATGTCAGTGCTTCCTTATGCAACATAGAAACGGACAGACATTGTGAATCATTAACGTGAAATGATAGACTGTCTAGTACTTGGAAAAGCAAAGGGTAAAGGCATGAAAAGAAATGTACCACGAAGAAAAATAATATCAAGTAATAAGAATCATTATTAATAATTTATTCTTATAATTAAACATCATGGAGACAGTATAGTGACATAGTAATAATAAAATAATACCAAAGACTAGAATGAGAGTAGAACTCAAACAAGAAAGTGGCTATTGACCATCTTTGCTCAGTTTAGGTAGGTGAATTATAGTTTTACAAATTATTGCATTTTTTGTATACATACACTTGTATGTATTTGTATATCCTTGTGGACATACGCCACAGTGTGCACATGGAGGTCAGAGAAGAACCTTCAGAGCAGGCACTCCCCTACCACTATGTGGATCCCAGAGATGGAATTCAGGCCATCACATTTGACACTATCACCCGAGCCCAAATGAGTGGTAATTAATTTACCACATTATTTTGACTATTCCAAATGACGACACAGAGTTATGACTCAGAAAAAATACTCAAAAATTACAATGAAAATGATATATAAAATATCATATGTGGCCGGGCAGTGGTGGCGCACGCCTTTAATCCCAGCACTCGGGAGGCAGAGCCAGGCGGATCTTTGTGAGTTCGAGGCCAGCCTGGACTACCAAGTGAGTTCCAGGAAAGGCGCAAAGCTACACAGAGAAACCCTGCCTCGAAAAACCAAAAAAAAAAAAAAAAAAAAAAAAAAAAAAAAAAAAAAAAAATATCATATGTGTATTTCATATGCACGCAGGTACAAATCAGTGTGTAAATACTGCTTAAAATTATTCTTTGTTTTAAAAGAGCCATTTAACTTCTTTTGGCAAGACAGAAGAGAGATGCTTAGTAAGAAGGGGCTAATAACCAGCACTTTTTTACAGAGCCACATAAATCCTGTCTTGATGAGACCACAGGGAAATAAGCAAACTAAAACTTGACTAAAACTAGTCAATTCAGGAGTTAAGACATTTTTGGCCCCCAGGAATTACATTTCTAGAAATTTCCTGTTTCTAATCAGAGGTAACAACCCTTTCCTTCTCCCGCACACCTCCATCTCTATCTTCCTCTCCATCTCATCTCTTCCTCCCACTTTCCTCTTTGCCAGTCCCTGCCCCACCCCTTTCCTTGTCTTTCCTCATTTCTGCTTTCTTTTGCATTTGATTTCCATTGGAAGAGATGAGAGACAGCATTCAGCTGCCATGAAAGTAAGGATGCAAGGAAGACAGACAACTCATTCATCATGTTGTCGCTCCTCTAATAAATCTCCCAGCCATATTTCATGTGAGAAATGAAACTGTCTTGATGAGCAAGTTGAATCTACAGCCGGATCCATGTGGGAACTCGAGCAGCTCATGTCTGATGCTCAGGTGTCTGACTTGTGTTTTTACTTTGAAGACACCAGTCAGCATGCTAATACTCTGCAGCTGAGCTCTGGGTCTTCCATGAACAGAGGAAGCCAAAGGACACAATCTCTACTAATTTTCTAACATACTCAAACACACACACACACACACACACACACACACACACACACACACACACACACAGAGAGAGAGAGTGAGAGAGAGAGAGAGAGACAGAGACAGAGACAGAGACAGAGACAGAGACAGAGAGAATCCCAAAGTCTTCCTGATTTTCCAATGTTAGTACCTTCTCACCACTAGACATACCTGAATGGCTCTTAAATGTGCGTCCCTATAAGTTTTTTTAAAACTTCAGAATATCCACCCATCTTGCAATGCCATCATCACCAAATATTCGTTAATATTTTCTGAAATTTTTGTTCTGCTGATTAAAAAAAAAAGAAGTCACAGTTTGCAAATCTTAATTCATTTGAGTGCTGCCCTTGTTTTCTTTAAAACTCATGAGGTAGAGATTTGATTTTTTTAATCTGATACACTGTTTTGATTATTAAAATCTATTCCTTCATTCATCCTTTCTCTATCTTGTATAATCATTTATTTATATGTTCACTCACTCTGTGTGTTATTAGAAAAAAAAAGTGCAACTCCTTGGACCAATTGCTGGTTCTACGTTATTGGACAAATTGCTTAAATTTCTGAGTCTTCTGTGGGTAGGAAAATAATGTCGTACTTTCCTAAGAAGGGTTGTTGCAGAGAATGACAGGAATATTGCTTGCAAAGCACCAAGAAGGAATGACAAGAATATTGTCTGCAAAGCACTAAGAGGATTTGGGACACATTGCAGACTTTGACTAAATGGAAGCTATTATGATCATTCATTCATCAGCATTAATTAAGCATGTTCTCTGTGCCAGACATTGTCATGCACATTTGAGATGCAGACAAAACAGAAGATCTTCTTTTATTGAACTGATAATTTGTTGAGTATAGTCATAAAACCAATAAGTAACAAATAATGGAGGCAGTTATTCTCACATCAGAAATATTATTCCAGCCTCCTTTCCCCTTTGTGTTTCAGAAGACCCTACGCTGGGCTTCCTCTGGCTATATCTTTTTCTGAAGATAAGAACTCTGTGGACCAAATACTATGCAAGCAAGAGTTAATATTCCAGGTGCCCAAATGCCCAGAGTTTCTTTCCCAATAGTCTTAAATGATCTAGAATTTCATAAGAACTTTACTTGCCCTGTGGGATCACCAGTGGGTATATAGGAGCTCCCTAGAGCTGAGGAGAAGTCAAAGAATGGCTCTCACAGATATATTTGAAGTTGAATAGATTGTCATCTTCTCATGCTTTATGGTCTTTAGTTGGCAAAAATGAGTTTGTGTTGGATAAAGAAACGACAGTCTCTAAAGTTATCTCTCGGGTATATAAATAGCATGAGGAAGCCTGGTTGAGTCAGAGTACTAGAATAATAGATCCAGAGTATGCCCCTGGAAGGACATGGCTTTGTGCATCTTTCATAATATAAGAATAGCTGTGCAGTACCGTTGCAGCATAAGTGGCATACACAAGGACTATGGCTGTTGGACTAATGGAAGACAGGAAATGAGACTGTGGACAACAGGAAGGCATGAGTCCAGGAAATACACAGAACAAGGGCAGGCCCTGTGGATCAAGCTAGTGTGCTTGAAATGCTCTCTAATGACATGAGAGAGTCACAGGAGGCTTTGAAACTGGATACCAGTATGATCACTCTTATCACTATGGGACATTCTTTATGCTGGCATCTGCAAGGAAAAAAAATGAACAAACTTTGTTAACTAAGGAGTAAGGATTCTTTTGTCTAAGAATTTTCTACTGTAGACTTGTTGGAGGCTTGCTGAGAATATAGGTCTCTAATACATACTGATAAACCAAGATGTTATAACCTTTATTTTAGAATTTATTCATAAGGCAAAGTAATATAGAAAAATTAATTTAACAAAAAAATGTTTTCTATTGGCTTATTTTTTGTAGAAAGAATGCAAGTTTTCAGTTCTTAAGCATCAAAATATTAGGAAAGGAAAACTGCAGATCCAAGCAGAATTTCATGTACATTAAAATTTGAGAACTACAGTCTCTTTCCCTCACACTAACAGAACTACATCAGCATCCTTGTCTTAAAAGCATCACAAATTTAAAACTTTTTGTTTAAGTATTGAGATTTGGGGTTTGCTTTTTTGTTAACAACTGGAAAAGCCCTTTATATCTGCCTTCAACGATCTGTTCTTTAAAATCTTAAAAATCAGGAACTGACCATTTGCTTTCAATACTTCATGTCTAGCTACAGTATTTTATTAGAACATAGATACACTTTGTAGATTGAATGAAACTTGGGGTATTTTTGTTTTATCCAGCATTCCATCAATGTTGTGAGTTACATGTGGATGTAAAATGTTATTTAAAGTTTCATGAAGAAAATGTCTTGCTTTAGCATCAAAAGCCATGAAAAACTGGCTGTGATTCCAGGCGTGTTCAAGAGGAATGATTTTGCCTTTAAACATGTAGAATTGGAATGTGGTGATGCTTCTCATATACTTCTCGCCAAACCCTCACTCTCTTCATCTGTAATATTGGATTATAATAAATCCTATCCCACCATCAAAGATTACTTTGAAGATAAGTAGGATTATGTAATAGGCTTACGAAGTTGGTAATAGTGTGCTTAATAATGGAAAAGATATTTAAATTGCTATTTAATGATAGAATTTTACTTGGTAGGCAAATTTTTTCAAAGCTGTGGAATATGGCCAGGCGGTGATGACCCACACCTTTAATCCCAGCACTCAAGAGGCAAAGGAGTAGAAACAGGTGGATTTCTGTGAGTTCAAGGCCAGCCTGGTCTACAGAGCAAGTTCCAGGACAGGCTCCACAGCTACAGAGAAACCCTGTCTCGAAAAAAACAAACAAACAAACAAACAAAAAGCTGTGGAATATAAATGCAAGAAACACAAGATACATAAAATCCAATCTCCTCAAATTTCACTTGAAAAATGAAAGTCCAGAGGTGGCCCCACAACCCATAATCCAGGATGACATTTTAATTTAGGGGCAAGTTAGCTAGCATTTGGCTTCCATAACACTTCATCCTCAGTAGAATATTGTCACCTTGAGTAATTTCTTTTCAAGGCTCATTTGGGAAAATGCTATATTTAGCAGCAATTCCCATGTCTCTCCCCAGATCATTTCTTCAGTTTTACATAAGCAAAACTACACTTGGATTTAACTTTCTGGCTAAGTGTGATAGACATTCTGGAACTTGAGAGTTTCCTGAGAACTGAGTTTGTAGTCAAGCATTGGTAAGAATGGCCATTAGCTTTCTTGTTGGTTACCTCTTCTTTGTGAGTCTGCTTGATTGTGGCTTGTTGGCTGTGCAGTAGGGATGTTAGAGAGACAGAAACCTCTGCAAGAAGTTGGTTGAACCCTTCTAATCAATCTGCAAAAGTCTTTTTCTTGGGCACATCTTTCGCGACTACTCAATATTTAACTATATTCAAAGTGGTCACATGAGCACACAGATAGGCTTTAGAGGGAGTCCCAGAAGATGTTTGAGACGTCCAAAAAGAATATTTAGTAGAAAAATTTGCAAATCATGTCTCAATATGAGGCACTAAGTTAAAACACAGAAGACACACTGATTTGCAAGCTGTGGGAGCAGCTTGGCATGTCACCTAATTTCAAATCACCAGAGACTACAAGGCACTGAGGTATAGGTAAGTGGAGCATGTACCTGGTATGTTAAAATCACTCTGGTGAGACTGTTTTGACTTAATCCCTTTATTTTTTATAAGTCACTGTGATCTCTATGATAATTCATTCATGATGCTGAAAGTGTAATGACAGAGGTTTCCCAGAACCCGCAGTGTTTGAGCAAATTGGCTGATGGTCCTAAACTGAACTTTAAGGGAATAACAACATCAGGGAAAGAGTATAGGGACTCCTGTCTGCTGTAGCTGTCTTCTGACTCTTATGCACTGACTTCATAGAGACATGCAGATGTGCTGTAATTCCCAGGAAACCAATGAAGATTAAAATGATTATGAGATCTATTTATAGAGTACTATACCTACAGCTGGGGATTTTCTTTTATCTTTGTTTGAGTCTTTGGATAATAAAAAATTAGAAAGTTAAAAAAAAAAACCCTCCGTATTGCCAGTCTTTCTGGGGGAGGGTCTATCATTATTTTCTCAATCCCAGGCACAAGGGAATGACGTGAGATATAAACATTTACTGCTGCAGAAATCTTCCTGTCATCATAACATATTGGGCCACATTGTACACTGTAGCTGGGAGTTTTCCTGTGTCCTACAGCCGCTTGGTCCCAAGTAAACACACAGAGGCTTATATTAATTACAAACCGTTTGACCTATGGCTCAGGCTCATCATTAACTAGCTCATGCAACTTAATCCAACCATTTTTATTAACCTATGTTTTGCCACATGGCTTCGTGGTATTACCTATGTTTCATACATCTTGCTCCCCCAGCAACACTCAGTGGCTCCTCTGACTCTGCCTTCTCCTTGTCTCTCTGCTTTGATTCCCTACCTGGCTCTCTTCTGCCTTGCCATAGGCCATAGCAGCTTCTTTATTAACCAATGGTAGCAACACATACACACAGCGTATGGAAAGATCATCCCACAGCAATGTATGCACACTGTTTTACAAACTAGAGACTACTAAATATTTCACGCAATAGTTAATGTCATGCTTCTGGATCTAATCTTAATAATAGCTAATGACATTTAAACTCATCATGCACCTTATATCATTTAAACACATATCCTCATAGACAAGTTCAGTGATGACTGCCACCCCACTGTAGAGGTGACTAATCTGAGGCTGGAGAAAATATAGTTACTTGCTCAAAGTCACCATGTCACTAACATCAAATGCCTGGTTTGAACATATATCTGCCAACTAGATATATTTAATTCAGTATATTGCCATAGAAAAGTACCAAAAGAAGGCAAGATGGAATTCTTCCAGTGTTGTCATGGACAAAAGGGATTCTATGAGAGTCATAAATTCTGGATTTAACTCCAGCATTGAAGAATAATATATTGCCCAAGCCACTCTGTCTTTCAGACTTGTATTTTGCAATTTTTGAAATGAATCCACTGGGTTTTCTATGAAGATTAAACCAATCATTGGGCAGAAATAATTTGCAATTAAAGGGCACCTACACAGAGGTAAGAGTTTCTCACTCAAATTAGACCTGTGTCTGGTCTTCAGATCCACTTACCATTTTGCAAAGAAGGATTTGCTTCAAGAGACATACAGTAACCTCCACTGGAATGATCATGCCTGAAGCATTTGGCCTTTCTAGGTCTGAGGGTTCCCAGAAGTAGAAGTGCTGGGTTCATGGTTCTCTAAAGTATCTATCAAGCAGTATTGTTTTGCCTCAACTGCAGGATCAATCTTATATTCTAAGGCAAGGGGGGAAGAGGAGGAAGAGGAGGAGAGAGGAGAGTCTTAATAGTCAATAAATGTAAGTTTTAAGGAAGTGTGAGAGCTTAGTCCTGCTTCATATTGGCTAAGAGCAGGGGAAAGATACAGTTTCTCACAAGCAACTATGAGGGAGAGAAGTTCAGAACATTTGGTAAATTTTGAAACATCCCCACACTTTCCTGGCATTGGTATGCACTTTTTAAAAATATTTCTTTAGAAATGTATAGTAAGTACAACAAATCCTCTTTCCCTTAGGAAGAAACTACATCTACTATACTCGTCAACCTGCACTAGAAAACACACTGTGAAACCCTACAAGAGACAGTCTTACCTTTAAAAAGAAATAGAAGGGTGGGAATGTTGGATCCAGTCTGAGAGAGACAGATGGTTTATGGGGCTAAGAACTGGGTGATGATCACCATCAGCAGCTGAAGCAGTGTTATTAGAAACCTCAGAGCTGTTGACCATGAACTGCAAGCTAGCCACTGACCTGAGAGGTAAAGGTGCGTTACTTAATGCCTACTTTGCTTTTCTGTTGCAGTGATAAAACAGTGACCAATAGCAACTTAGGAAGGAATGGCTTTATTTGGCTTACAGGTTACTGCCTGTTATTAAGGAAAGCCATGGCGGGAACAAGGAGACAGGACTGAATCAGGGACCATTGGGGACGTTTGCTTACTGGCTTTCTTCTAGGCTTGCCTTGAATTATCTCTCTTATACAGCCTGGACACACATGCCTAGTGATAATACTTCCTCCAGTGGGCTGGGCTGTGCTACATCAAATAATAATCAAGATAATACACTCAGAGACATACCCAAAGGCCAGTCTGATCCAAGCAACATTATGATTGGGGTTCCTTCTTCCCAGGTATGTCAGTTGACAACCAAGATAAGTCATCACATTCACCATTATGACAGCCACATATTATGCCTAAGGTGCCTTTGATAAGGAAGGTTGAGTGTCCCCTTGAAGATAAATAGAAAGTCATTCTCTGTATTGAATTTAGACCTGCTGAATTCTTGGCCAAAAGGTAAACTTTGGTCTTAAGCTGAAAAGTCTTTTCTCAACACTGACAGTACCCTGAATCATGGTCTTTTGAAGGAATTTTCTATAAGAAAACATGAATATATTTAATTAATTTGGGATAAAAAAAATATTAAAGTCATTCTAGTCCCTTCAGAACACCTAAATGAAATCAAAAGACAAGTAGCAAGCTAGGAAAACATTTGAAATATACACCGTGCAAGGCTGATTATCATGTGAAGAGCTCTTCTGTCTTAATAAGAAACACATTTTGAAAGGAAATAAGGAACATTACTAGATCACACAGAGATGAAATAAAATGGCCAAATACATATGCATTTAAAAATGTATTCCTTTTCCCTGGTAACCAAATAAATGCATATTAAATCAGTGAGCAACATAGACTGAATGGGCAACTTATAAAATATTGAAACTAGTAATTAGGCTACAGTCTGAGCAAAGATATTGTGAGATAGGTACTTTCATGATAGTGCTTTAAAAGGAAAGTCTGAGAGCATAAATACTGTTTTGCATAGTAATTTCTCATGCAGGAACATGTCCTGAGGAAATTTTGAGGATGAGTGGTATGATTTAGAAGACAGTATTTTCAATGCAGTATTATTTATAGAGACATGTAATGGTGCAATAAGAAAAAGAACATGTTAACTCAAGGAGAGGGATGGAGAATTAGAGTTTTAGAAAGCTCTGTGCATAGGGGGAAAGCAGGAAGGATGAACAAAAAGCAGTTGTCAGCTACACTGTGTAGAATAATTTCTTTTCAGAATGGAACACATTTAGCTTTTGAATTAAGAAATTATGCTTCTGTTGAAAGAGGCAGTAAGATGTAGACATGCTTTTTAAAGAGGCCAAACAAAGTCATAACTTAAGAGCAAAAATATCTAAAGCAGAGATAAATGTTAAATCATTAAAGCCCACCATAACAATCATATCAATTTGTAAGAGGAAAAGATGAGAAAGAAATTATATTGTATATGTGAAATTTGTAGTAGGCCTAGGAATTTGAGAGAGCCCAGTGACTCCTGATGGAAAGAGGTCATTGTTCGGAGGTTCTGTGGAAGAGCCTGGGAACTGAGCACTACAACCAACTTGTGAAGGGGTATGTGAACAGAGTAAGGTAAATACTCGTTAACTTCTTACGAACAATAAACTTAACAGTGGTTAAGACATAAATGTGAGGAATCTAATAAAAATAACAGATTCAATTTTTCCATTAAAACAATAAAATAAAATTGCAATAAAATGCAATATAAAATTTACAGTCTTACACATTTGTAAGTTTTCATTTCAGTAGCACTAAGGGTGTTTGTATGGATGTACACCAGAGCATGTGCTGTACGTGTTACAATTCCCATCCTCTCCTCTCTTCTCTCACTCTCTGGCAAAAGCCATTCTACCTAACAACTCCACAGAACTCATGTAAATGGAACTCTGTAATGTTTGTTCCTTTTGGTTTAGTTTATTTAACTTAGCATAATATCTTCAATCTCTACCTATGAGTAGCATCTAATAGGATTAGCTTTTGTGTGTGTGTGTGTGTGTGTGTGTGTGCATGTGTGTGCATGTGTGTGCACTTGTGCATGTATGAATGCTTGGCATTCATGTGGAGGTCAGAAGGCAACCTGTGGAAGCTGCCCCAGGAATTGACCTCAAGTTGTCCAATGAGGCAACAAGTACCTTTAACTGTTTTAATCATCTCATCAACCCAGGACTTCCTTTTTAAAGCTAAATAATAGTACATATGATATTGTGTTCCCCAAAATATTGTGCACCCTAATAAACTTATCTGGGGTCAGAGAACAGAACAGCCACTAGATATAGAGGCCAGAAAATGGTGGCATACACGCCTTTAATCCTAGCATTCCAGAGACAGAGATCTGTCTAGATCTCTGTGAGTGCAAGGCCACGCTAGAAACAGCCAGGTGTGATAACAAGAGCCTTTAATACCAGGAAGTGATGGCAGGAGGCAGAAAGGTATTTAAGGCATGAGGACCAGGAACTAGAGCTGGTTAAGCTTTTAGGCTTTTGAGCACAGTTCAGCTGAGAGGCATCCAATCTGAGGAAACAGGATCAGCTGAGGAACTGGTGAGGCGAGGTGGCTGTAGCTTGTTCTGCTTCTCTGATCTTCCAGCATTCACCCCAATACCTGGCTCTGGATTTGTTTTTATTAATAAGACCTTTTAAGATTCGTGCTGCATACATACGTATATGTGTTACATCTTATTTTTTATCTGTCAATAGATACACGCTAAAAACAATCAAGCAGACACAACCATAAAATTTCAAATGTTGCTAGGGATGTGAGACAGGTAAACCTGGAGATGGGAACAGCACAGCCCTATGGGAATACGGTATGGATGTGTTAGCTTCTTGGCACTGTGAAAAAAAGACCCGCGGAAAACAGTTTTAGGGAGGAAGGATTTATACTGGCTCATGATTTGAAAGGTTTCCTTCCATCATGATAGGGAAGGTGTGATGGAGCCCAGCAGCTCACCTCATGGTAGCCCAGAAACAGCCAGAGGATGCCTGGATGCACAGACCTCCTTAGCTCCTTTATTCTGCAGGGACATCTAGGTTACTACATGGTGCACATTCAGAATAGGTCTTTATTAAGTCTTTCTGGAATCACCCTTACAGGCATACATGACTTCTGAATTCTTTCAATTTAACAAGAGTCATGATGGCAAAGCTAGGGATGGCTCATTGTGTGGTGCTCTTGGCGAACACGAGGACCTGAGCTCAGTTTCCACAGCCCATGCAAAAGCTGGGGTTAAGGTGTACACTTGTAACCCCGGCCCTGGGTTGTGGAAGAAATGGGAAGATCCTAAGGGCTCACTAGCCAATTAGTCTAGCCAAAACGGTTAAATGACAGACACTGTCTCACAAAATAAGGTGAAGTTCAATAGAAAAAGACACCTGCAACTAGCTGACCTCTGACTTGCAGCTGTCCTCTGACCTGTAGCTGACATTTGGTCTCCGTATGTACACACACACACACACACACACACACACACACACACACACACACACACACACTGTACTAAATCCATTTAGTACTGTTCATACCAACTTATGCCTAAGACTGACCACTTGGGGTTAGACCTGACCACTGGGGATTGAATAATCCAGCGAGGACATCCCTCCCTGTATTAAACTGGTCTCACTCTCAGCTTCCTTTGATTGCCTGTAGCCCTTCATCTGGGGATGGGGCCTTGTGAGATTTCCCCTATGTGCATTAGCATCTTAACTGGATGATTCATACAAACCCATTTGAACTGGTTTCTGTGGAGTGTGTGATACAGTGCCCTGAACACATAATTAAAAAGTCTTTGATAATTATTTTCCTTATGAGTTCAGTCTCTCATTTATCCCTGTGATGAAAATTGGGGTACTTTAATACAAAGTTGGTTTATTTCTGCTTCTTCCCAAGGAATGCTTATAACTAAATGCCATTCCATTTTTAAGAACCTAAAAAGTGGTTACTGTTTTAATTTCACTTTAGCTGAAATTAATCAAAAACTTACCCCTTACACAAGGTTTTTTATTAAAATCCTAAGTGTCAGGCGGTGGTGGCACACGCCTTTAATCCCAGCAGTTGGGAGGCAGAGCCAGGCAGATCTCTGTAAGTTCAAGGCCAGCCTGGTCTACAGAGAGAGAGCCAGGACAGGCACCAAAACTACACAGAGAAACCCTGTCTCAAAACAAACAAACAAACAAATCATAAGTATAATTAGATGATCATACTATGTTATACCTGTACTTTGCTTTCTGTTGTGATAATACACTAACTGGAACCAGCCTGAGGAAGAAAGTGTTCATTTGGATTATAGGTTGTAGTCTAGAATCAAGAGAGGCTTGAGTCAGGGCAGAAGCTCAAGGCAGGAACCTGGAGGCAACAGCTGAAACAAAGACCATGGAGGACAGTTGCTGACTGGCTGACTTCTATGTACACATTCAGATATCTGTCTTATACAGCCTAGGCCAATCTTCCTAGGGATGGTTCTGTTCACAGAGGGATGGTCCCTCCTACATCAGTTAGCAAACAAGAAAATTCCTGTACAGATGGGACCACAGGCCAATCTGTTGGAGGCAATTCCTCAGTGAAGGTTTACTCAAAGCTTAGTGTGACAACATCTAAAGTTTTTGGTAAGATTAATTCTCTTATTTCATAAATTTTAATCAGTTTGTCCATCCACAAAATTGGGGATCAGATTAAAGTAGGGAAATAATTAATTACCTGTGTGTCATTTTAGTATTGCATGATTTTGCTTACTGCAAAGACTAACAAGTATAAATATATCACAAAGAAAAACTGAAGGCAATGTTAGGACAAATTGGGGGTGTAGGTGGAGAACTGATGATCAAATATGGTTGTCACTGTGGTGCTCATCTGGTGGAGACAATTTTATGTTCCTAAAATGCTTATAAAATTATTCAAATTTTTTCTTCAGTTACTGTTGGGTTTTAGCACGTAGGCTGTGGGGTGGAATTCTTTTGGCTACTTTTAAATGCATTGACTGTGACATTCTATTTCCACATGTCATATTCTAGGTGAAAATTTCAACTTTTTTCCAAATTGAAGTTGTCTCTCCTTGTCAGATATATTCTCACAGAAGATTGGCATCCATGGATGCCTTCAAACAATATTTCCTTATGTTCTGAATGGCTCCCTGCTGCCAGCAAGCACACTCAAGGTTCATTTATCTTCTACCATCAGACCTTCCACGGGGCCACTGACACATCTTTCAGTACTAGCATTTATTAATTCCCTTCCTCCTGTCATAACCTTTACCCTCTTTAATCCTCAGCAGTGTAGTGTTCTTCTCAAACACTGTCACCAAATATCAATAGAAATACCTAGTTATCAAAACACAGAAATCCATCTTCATTCCCCATCCTAATTAAGTGACTTGCACTTTCGTTACCAACCCCCTTTGGGGAAAATCCTGTTCAACTTTGAGTACAGCATTGTCTGTTTTCTCCTGTCTCTGGGCCCACTCCTCCTCTTCATCTTTCACTGGACTCTCTTCCTTGTTTCTCTAGGTGATAGCTGTCTTTACTTCTTGGCAACACATTTTTTCTCACTTCTACCTATCACTTAACAATCCCATCACTTTCTTCAGCCACAGATTAGGTGACTCCTTAGGCCACAGCCAGATTCCAACAACCCTAGAACTGTTTATGCCAGACAACCAGTTGCATCCACTGGAATGCCCCGAGATATATTATAATGATCAATCAAGTCACTGAACTGATAGTTCTAATTATTGACTCATTCATAAGTTTAAACTTACTGAATCCCATTCTATAAGATACACGTTGTGGATGGGCTCGATCATGACTGTGATTTTACCTTTATGTGATGCCAACAGTTTCATGTTTAAGGAAGCACTATATTAGGAAAGTAGCTAAACTCTAGTGGAATCCGGGCTGACATTCTCCAGCAATAATTGGTTTCTTTTGCTCCACAATCACTCCACTTTTTCTTCTCTGAATCAGCTAATAGAATATCTACCCTTCGTGAAATCTATGGAAGGAAAACTGAAGGCATCTTTAACTTCTCTCTATCTCAGTTTTTCCGTGAATCAAATGACTCCCTGAACCTGAAGAACCTGAAGCCAATTCCTTCAACGATGGCTCTTGGATGCACCAAATGCATTTTCTACTGGATTATTGAAAGAGCCTTTTCATTCATACTAGCCTCCTAACTCATGTAGGCAATTTCTCTTCTCACTGCTGTCAACTTAATAATCCTGAATTTCCACTTTAAGCAATCATTCTTAATTATCCTTAATTGCCACTTTAACCAATTACTGCCCTACTCTTCAAACTCTGATGGCCTCTCTGTGAACTATGAAATTCACTAAAATCCATCGCCTGCATTTCTGGCCACTTTTATTTCTTTCTAGCCCTATGTAATAGCACTATAACTCTAGCTTCTAAAAGGCACTTCTCAAACCTGGGTGGGTATATGTATCATCTGCCTGACTTGTACATGGACCTCTGCCCCCTCCACCCCTCATGGAGTTTTTGATGCAGTAGGTCTAACTAAGACTTGAGAATGTAATTTTCAATAAATCTTCACACAATTCCCACCCTACTTTGAGGGAACATTATTGTGAGTACTGCCGATTGGGTGTAACTTGGCATCAAATACTTTCCTTTAACATATCTTATATTCTTCCAAATAAAGTTCTTTCTCTTCTTTATACCTTTCAAGCTCCCTCACTCTTGTGTTTTCAGTGTATAATTTATAGATATTCCTTATTTGTTTCATCAGAATCCTTCCCCTTCTGCTGTCTGATCACAACCACATTCTTTTGTTGAGGTCCCTGAAATAACTTCTTCTTGGATCTCCTTGCTTCTAGTTTTTGCTTATAAACATGTGTTTCAAAAGGGTCCTTTCCTTCTCAACAAAAATAGCTAACATAGCAATCGCCACCCATTCCTTTTAAATAAGGAAATACTTATTTACTATAGTAGAAAATTTTACTAAAAACCTAGCCTACTTGGAAAATACTAGTCTTTCTAATAAGAAATTGATACTTGAAGAATCAATTCCTCCTTTTCTGTTTATTTCATTTTTTTCTGGTTCACACTATCAACACAAATCTTAGTTAAAAGGTCTGTATTCAAATAATATCAAACTATTTAGCTCCTATTTTTATTGATCAGCCATAAATGCATTAAAGAATCAGTTTACTGGACTTTAGTGAAAGCTCAGACCAAAACCACAAAGGTGTATCACTAAAGTGATAATCAAAATGAGATAATTATGCAAGGTTTTACCATAGGTAGTGGGCTCCAAAAAGTCAGCTCATGCACCAGGGATGGATCCTGATCCTACTGCTAGGGAGCCCTTTAAGCAGATCAAGCTACACAACTGTCTCAATTATGCATAGGGCCTAGTCCAGTCCCTTGAAGGTTCTACAGCTGTTGATCTAAAGTTCATGAGTTCCCACTAGTTTGGTTTGGTTGTCTCTGCACAGCCGTGATGCAGGGGCAGGTGCTTGGACCTGCCTCTACTGAATGTGCCAGGCTCTACTGACTCCCAATAGGATGGCTTACCTTGTTGGAGGAGGGAATAAGGGGTGGATTTGGGCAGAAGGCTGGGGGGGCAGGAGGAGGGAAGAGAGGGGGATCTGTGGTTGGTATATAAAATGAATAAATAATTTCTTAATAAAAGAATAAAGAAAAATTGTAGAAAAACTATGACACTTATAAATCATTAGTGAGTATTTAAAATAGTACAGATGCTTTGGAAATCAGTGTGGTGATTCCTCAGTGATTATATAGAGAGATGTTAGCAATCCTCCTCCTAGGTTTATACATAGAAAAACTCAAAGCACATGTTCACACAAAAATGTATATGTTGATGTTCAGAACAGTGTTATCATAAAACCCCAAAGTTTAAACCCATTTGAACCCAAAATAAGAAGCGAATCACTAAGGACTACATATTGTAAGGAGAGTTTATACAAAATAATCAGAATAGACAAACCAATAGTGATAGAAAGTGGCACAGTGAATATCTAAGTTTGAAAAAGTTTAGGAAAACTGCAGAGAGATAAATTGATAATTATACTTGGGGCCATTTTGTGGGATGATGAAAATGTTCTTACTCAACTCTGACTATATAACAAACCACTCAACTGTGCACAGTTTATCGCTCTAAGATGTTAATTAAAAAGATGAAATGAGCCGGGCAGTGGTGGCACACACCTTTAATCCCAGCACTCGGGAGGCAGAGGAAGGAGAATCTCTGTGAGTTTGAGGCCAGCCTGGACTACAGAATGAGTTCCAAGACAGGCGCAAAGCTACACAGAGAAACTCTTTCTCAAAAAACTATTTAAAAAAGATGATGATGATGATGATGAAATGGACAATACCTTATGGCTCATGGGGCTCCTTCTGGTTAAGTTCTAGAAAGAATTAGTAGTATGTCTGGGTTACTTGACATTAACACTGATCTCGGTGACTTAAGTCAGACTTTTTTTTTTTATTTTATTTTACAATACAATTCACTTCTACATATCAGCCACAGATTCCCAGTTCTCCCCCCTCCCGCCCCCCTCACCTTCCCCCCAGCCCACCCCCCATTCCTACCTCCTCCAGGGCAGAGCTTCCCCCGAGGACTGAGATCAACCAGGTAGACTCAGTCCAGGCAGGTCCAGTCCCCTCCTCCCAGGCAGAGCCAAGCGACCCTGCATAAGCCCCAGGTTTCAAACAGCCAACTCATGCAATGAGCACAAGACCCAGTCCCACTGCCTGGATGCCTCCCAACAGATCAAGCCAATCAACTGTCTCACCCATTCAGAGGGCCTGATCAAGTTGGGGGCCCCTCAGCCATTGGTTCATAGTTCATGTGTTTCCATTCGTTTGGCTATTTGTCCCTGTGCTTTATCCAACCTTGATCTCAACAATTCTCGCTCATATAAACTCTCCTCATTCTCACTAATTGGACTCCCGGAGTTCCACCCGGGGCCTAGCCATGGATCTCTGCATCCAGATCCCTCAGTCATTGGATGGGGTTTCTAGCACGACAATTAGGGTGTTTGGCCATCCCATCATCAGAGTAGGTCAGTTCGGGCTGTCTCTTGACCATTGCCAGCAGTCTATTGTGGGGGTATCTTTGTGGATTTCTGTGGGCCTCTCTAGCACTTTGCTTCTTCCTATTCTCGTGTGGTCTTCATTTATCATGGTCTCCTATTCCTTGTTTCCCTCACTGTTCTTGATCCAGCTGGGATCTCCTGCTCCCCCAAGCTCTCTTTCCCTCGACCTTCACCCTTTATTACCCGCACTCATATCCAGGCTGTTCGGGTAGATCTCATCCATTTCTCCATCATTGGGCGATCCCGTGGGCTGGAGAGATGGCTCAGCCATTAAAGGCTAGGCTCACAACCAAAAATAAGTCAGACTTTTTTAACTAAACTAAACCATGTATTTTTTCGCAGTTTTCTAAATCAAAGATCAATTGAATTTTTTTGAGATTTTCTTTTTTATAACCAGGTCTGTAAAAGGCAATATGTAATGTTTAATTGCAGCTTCTGCATGTTACTGAGTATTTGGTTCTCTTAAAGAAATTTAGACTTAATTCAGAAAATGGAAAAGTTCATGCTAAAGAAGTATGAAAATGTGTTACATGAAATGTTTAGGTTTTAAGCTAGGTATGATGGCAGGTGCCTGTAATTCCAACACTCAGAAGACAGAGACAAGTAGGTCATCACAAGTTTGAGGCCAGCCAGGGCTACATAGTAAGATCCTGTTTCATAAAAAAAGAAAAAATAAATAAAATTCTAGGTTTGAGTCAAGGACAGTGATGTACCTTGTGATCTCAGTGTTTTTTGGTGACTTATGAAGAAAGATTGCAAGTTCTAGGCCAGTCTGGCCTAAACAGCATGATCCTATCAGAACAAGTAGGTTCTATAGAGAAAAAAAGCTGTTATCTTAGTTTGTTTTCTGGTCGATGTAATAAAATACCTTAACAAACTAACTTACAGAAGAAAGGTTTTGTTTTCGTTCACATGTGATCATGGCAGGGAAGTCACAGCAGGAGCCTAAAGGTTCTGTTCACACTGCATCCAAGGTCAAGCAGCGGAGAGCAAGAATGGCAGTGCTCAGCCCACTCTCCACCTTTTACAATAACCGTCCCCATCCAGGAAATGGATGTACTCACAGTAAAGATGGGTCTATCCACACTAATTGACCTAATTGAGATAATCCCCCATAGATGTGCCCAGAGACTGTCTAGGTGATTCTAGATTCTGTAAAGTTGACAGCTATTAAAAATACCATTGAGACCTGAATATTATGTTTCAAGTCAGTAATATTTATCTTTTAAGTATATCTTTGAAGTATATTATGCAGAAAATCTATTTTGGCATACATATTTCCATAATTATTCAGTTTGGAAAATATATCAAAACAGGAATTCTGTATTATCACAGTCAGAAGTGATTCCCTCAACATAGTAAAATATGTATGTAGCCTTTGGAATGAAAAAGGATAAAAATAAACAAATACAAACTTTCATAAAATATTTGTTATCTCAACAATAAAGTTTGAAGTCAGTACTCAATCCAAAGAAAAGATGGGACTTGGGGGTCTCCTACAATACAGATTATCAAATGACAAAGTTCTCTCATTGAAAAATGAGACCTTCTGGACAGATGTATGAAAAGCCTCATATCGGAGCAGAGTGTGGCTCATTCCCTGGGACTGGCCTCTCAGCTGGACATATTTCTGCTTTCTTTGTGGTATTCTGACATGTTAGTTTTGCTAGTCTGGCAGCTTTCTCAGTCTAACCTGCTTCTGACCAAACACTGCAAACTCTAGAACATAGTCCTGAGAAGAATAAGGAGGAAGCCTGACCAGTGTTCACCTATCTGTTTATCCTTCTGAGCCTGAGTTCAACCTCATTTCCAAGTCTCTGGTATTTAAGATTGGTCATGTGTTTACAGTCCATCAAACAAGAGAGATGTATGACCCTCTTTCTTTCATCTGCCATGTGACATCAGGATATTGACATGCTTTGTGATCTTGGAAGCCACTTGTGTGAAATGCAAAGACTGTGCTAATCTGGAATCCTACTTGACTCCCAGAACTCACTGGTCCCCCTCTTCTCTCCCACAGGGACCTGGGTTCTCATAAACATGTTATCAAGCCACTAATACTGAAGAATCACTTTAGTTAAAATCACCACATCTGCTGCTTTCTATAACTCTGTGCTCTTCCTCCTGGGAAATCTAGCTGTCAATCTTGGAAAGAAAAAGGGTAAGAAGGGAACAGTTTTCTCTCTCTTTTTTTTTTTTCATTCACTTATTGACATTGTTTCACAGGTCCTCACCACTGTATACAGCCCATAATGCTTTCAGCCCCAATATCAAAAGACTCATTTCAAACTACTTTAGACAAGAGAAGAAAGTTTTGGGCTCCCTTCACTGAAAAAGTTCAGGTTTTAGGTATACTTGAATGCAGGCTTAGATCCACTTCCCTACAGCTCTCTAACATTCCTCCTTTGGCAGTTTTTCTCCTGACAACAAAACAGCTGCAGTAGTTTCCACCTCACAGCTCCACACCATCTCCTGATGCAGAAGTTATTTTCTTTCCTTCTTCCTTATACAGAGTTATAAGCATTACTTACACAGGCCATCTCCGTCCTGTGTCCAACCCTAAACCACTCACTTTGGCTGAGCAATGTCTTGTGCTTGGATAATCAACTCTACACTGACATTTTGGCAAGAGCATGAAGCTCATGTTGATTACTTTATACCACTTTGGAAGCTAGTTACTAGGACTTGGTTGTCCATCTGATGCTCAAGGCCCAGAGAAGGAATGTCTGCTGCGTAGTGAATAGGAAGAGGTGGAAGAAGGAATGTATAGTTCCTCTTGCAGCTGTAACCTAGCTTTCCACAAGACAGTCTTGCATTTCTCCATGCTTTCTTCCTTCCTAAAGTTGCATGTAATAAAACTGAATGTTTTATAAGACACAGATCCAAGGTCCGCTAACAATCCTTTAGAATATGTAACAGTACTGTGCTGGTTTCATATATAGTCTTCACTCCCGAAATGGTCTTTTAACTTACTCAAGATGGCACAGTGGTCAGTGGCAAAACTAGAATTCAATCCTCATAATGTCCAGCTAAGCATGCTTCCTTTCTTCCTGGACTCTCTTTGAGCACGTACTAGATGAAGACTGTTGTAATTGGGTTTCAGGATCAGAAAATCAAAACTGTTATGAGGATGATTGCCCCTACAAAATACCACTGTGGCTTCTTTTGATTCTAAATTGCTTAATCTTTGTGATTTGGGGGTGGCCAATTTTCAATTAGGCCTCTTACCCATGAACACAAGCAATCCAGCCTTGTTATGATCAAATCCCAGGGTTAAAGGTAAATATACCATTACAGTTCAGAAAGCAAACAGACTTTCATTCTTTTATGCTCCTCTGAGAAGTCAGTGTACTGCAGATTCAAGGGAGTGATAGTCTGGCTGCATAGAAGCATAAGGCATTGATTAGAGTATTATTGCTGTTGAATTGTGAAAGCATGTAATTATTCTTTGTAGTGTGCAGTGCACAGGGAGCAGAGAAGCACGTTTCTAAGCCCAATACATTTAAATTATAAACACAGAATAGAAGTGATGTTTTCTCATGTTTAAACAGATAAGAATTCACCAGGACAAGGACAGAAAAGCTTTCATAGCATCACATGACCATCTTCCATGCAAAAACTATAGAACCAGCAATATTTGGGGAAAATTGGTGTGTCTACATTGAAGCTTACAGAACAAAAAAAAACCCCACAGTGAAGACACATGCCCCAAATTTTTGACATAGCAGTTTATAGGAGGTCTGTTGTCTTTAGGCAGATGCATAGATGGAAAAGGTTATGGTGAGGCAAAGCCATTTGGTATGAAAGTGGTTCATAAACTACCCACAATTGGCTTGATTCCAAGGGTGATAGGAGTCTTTTAAGAAAGATGCCCTGAAAAGCAAAAATGAAATCTCATATCTACTAAAGATTTTTCAGTCAATCAACTTCCTGTCTAACCCTCTTATAAAAGAAAACCATGGTATCCGATTGATCCTCAAATTTTGTGGGTTTTGTAACAGTTATATTCTGCTCTAAAGCAATTAGATATTTTCCTGTGCTAGTTCAAAGATATGAAAATAGGCAGCATGTAAGATCAAAAACACTGATGACAGCTTATGTTAGAGAGGATGTGGAGCAAGGAGAACACTCCTCCACTGCTGGTGGAAGTACAAACATGTACAGCCACTTTGGAAATCAGTATGGCACTTCTCAGAAAATTGGGAATAAATCTAAGTCAATGATACCACTATTGGGCATATACTGAAGGCATACTCAATCCTACCACAAGGACATTTGCTCAGCTATGTTCATAGCAGCATTATTCATAATAGCCAGAACCTGGAAACAATTGAGATGACCCTCAACCAAAGAATGGATGAAGAAAATGTGGTACATATACACAATGGAGTATTACTCAGCTGTAAAAAAACAATGACATCATGAAATTTGCAGGCAAATGGACGCTAACACAGACTCAGAAAGACAAACATGGTATGTACTCACTCATAAGTGGATACTAGATCTAGAGCAAAGGATAACCAGACTACAACCCACAGCTCCAGAGAAACTAGGAAACAAGGAGGACCCTAAGAGGTATGCATGGATCATCTTGGGAAGGGAAATACATGAGATCTCTGTGAGTAGACTGGGGACAGGGACAGGGGCAATAGAGGGGAGGGTATGGGAGATGAGAACATGAGGGAATGAGATGGTCGAGCTGGGGGATGGACTTAGTGGGAGAGCAATGAAAGAGATATCATTGGAAGTGCAAACATGTACAGCTGCTTTGGAAATCAGTATGGCACTTCTCAGAAAATTGGGAATAAATCTACATCATTATTGGGTTTGGGAGAAATTATGGGGTTAGGGAGAAACCTGGTGCTAGGAAAATTCCCAGGAATCCACAAGGATGACCTCAGATTAGACTAATAGCAATACTGGAGAGGGTGTCTTAACTGGCCTACCCTGGTAATCAGATTGGTGAATACCTTAACTGTCATCATAGAGCCTTCATCTAATAACTGATGGAAGAAGATGCAGAGATTTACAGCCAAGCACCAGGCCAAGCTCTAGGAATCTAGTTGAAGAGAAGGAGGAGCAAGGGGGTGAGGGCAAGATCTTGATGGAGAAATCTACAGAGATGACTGAACCAAGCTTGTAGGAACTCACAAACTTTTGACTGACAGCTGTGGAACCTGCATGAGACTGGACTAGGCCCTCTGCATGTAGGAGACAGTTGTATAGCTTGATCTCTTTGAGGGCCCCCCTGGTAGTGGGATCAGAATCTATCCCTGGTGCATGAACTGGCTTTCTGGAGCCCATTCCCTATGGTAGGATACCTTGCTCAGCCTTGATGTAGAGACGAGAGGCTTGGTCCTGCCTCAACTGAGTATACCAGGCTTTGCTGACACTCCATGGGAGCCCTTACCCTTTTGGAGGAGGACATGGGGAATGTGGGGGCTGGGAGGCTGGGGGAAGGGGGAAGAGGGAGAAGGGGAAGATCTGTGGTCGATATGTAAAATGAATAGAACATTTCTTTAAAAAAATAAAAACTAAAAAAATAAGAAAAAAAATAGGCAGCACGAAAAAGTTGTATAGAGGCTGGAGAGATGGTTCAATGGTCAAGAGCACTTGCTGCTCTTTCAGAGTCATAATTTGATTCCCAGAACCCACATGAGGTAGCTCACAGCTACCTATAACTTCAGCTCTACCTGTACCCAATGCCTCTGGTCTCCAGAGAAACCTGTACTCAGACGCATACCCACACACATATACATAATTGAAAATAATAACAGTAAACTGTTTTGAATGAGTATAAAATTTATCAATTTTATTATTTTTAAAGCTACTTGTGATATTTTGTTTGTGCTCTAACAAATAAAGCTTGCCTGGAGATCAGAGTGTAGAATTAGCCACTAGTTAACCATAGAAGCCAGACAGTGTTGGCACACACCTTTAATATTCATGCCTTTGCTCCCAGCACTTGGGAGGCACACACACCTCTAATCCCAGCACTAGGGAAGTGGAGACAGGAAGTGATATGGCTGGGCAGAGACAGGAATATAAGGTGTGAGGAGACAGGAGCTCCCCCTTTTACAGGTTGAGGAGTTGACAAGGTAAGAGGTGGCTTGCTCCTTTGTCTCTCTGATCTTTCAGCATTTACCCCAATATCTGGCTCTGGGTTTTTATTATTAAGACCAATTAGGATTCACACTACAGTTGCTGATTTTGAAAGTTTTTGAGTCTAAAACACTTTAGCACTCTACAACATTTTTATCAGCTTTAGTTTTTTGTTTGTTTGTTTTTTTCATTTAAAAAGATTACTGCAATATAATACCATATGTGTTTATGGAATGATAAATATAATAGCTGTGAAGTCTAGCTGGTTTTTCCCCCCTTTAAATTCCTGCTAACTTCTTAGTTCAGTTAAGATCCAAGCACAGAAAGTGACCCTGGCTGATTCAAGCAAGCAGAAATGGAATGTATTGAGAAAATGATGACCAGCATGCCCAATGCAAGGAAGGCTACAAACCAGGAAGAAATACAAGGCAAGGCACCACCAAGTGGATATGTGTCTTAGCTAAGTCTTTATCGCATGATAAAGCAATGACCAAAACCAACTTTTGGAGGGAAGGGTTTATTTCATCTTATACATCAAGTTAACAGTCCATCCCTGAGGGAAATCAGGGTAGGAAGTCAAAACAGGAACCTGGAGGTAGGAGCTGAAGCAGAAACCAGGAAGGAATGCTACTTACTGGCTTGCTCCCCATGACTTGCTGAGCCTGCTTTCTTATGTAGGGGTGGCACCATCCAAAGTGGGCTGGGTCCTTCCCCACTAATCAAGAACATGCCTCTATCTAATTGCCTGTAGTTTCCTTTTCCCAGGTAAACTAGCTTGTGTCAAGTTGACAAGAAATCCAATCAGGACAGTGGGTCTCCCAGATTTGAATGCCAAAAGAGAAAGTCCCTGGTGTGAATTAGCGTCTGGCAGAAGGAAGGCAGTGGCTCTTGTGTGGCTGTCTATGTAAGCTGTTGACAGTTGGGTGTGTGGAATTAAAAGTTTCCGGTTCTCCAAAAGGAGTGTTATGCAGTCCCATGAAGCAAGTGCCCATGAAATCTACTTTCTTTTTCACTTCATCCAGCTTGTTACAGAATATGTAGTGTTGATTATTGTTTTATCCTGACACTTGTCATTCAGTCATTGCTCAGAAAAAAGAAATTATTCTAATCAGAGACTCTTTGCTGGGGATTGCTGAGACAGTCTGAGCAATTGCCATAAAAGGAGCTAGTGTTCTGCATGTGTAGGCACACCACTTTTAACATGAGGACATAATGGCTAGGGAGCAGCAACTTGTACTGGCATTGTGTCACACAATAGGAACAAAACAGTACCTTGTGCTATTCTATTAATAAATGCCTTGCTGCAGAATGCATTATGTCAAATGAACTTCATGACATGTTGATTGCATGTCATTCTTTAGAGCATGAACTGTGGGGCAGAACCTGCAGAGGTGTGCTCCCCTGCAATTCCTACCCAGGTAAATAGAGGTGACTGGAACCAGATGTCCAGCTATGTGTTTTCATCCAATACTCCTGGGGACAAGGAACCTTAAGACAATAGGCTTCCACATGACTGTCAGTTAAGAATAGAAGCTGGTAGCTGCCTCTAATTTCTGCACAGTGGGTTAGAACCACTGCTGGCAATTTAAAATGTTTTTAAAACAGTAGGACAGCCTTCAAATCAATCCATCCATCAATCAGTCTGCAGAATTTACATAGTGTTCCCAGGAAAAAACTGTCTAGAGTTCTTTACAAAACAAAACAAACTCTGTGTAGGACAAACCTAAATCTCAGTCCTAGTATGAGTAGAAATCTCTATTCTGGTAAGAAAGCAGTCTACATACAGAGAAAGAAATTTCAAGACTGTTCAACTGCAGTGTGATAGTCATTTATTTAATGGACATTACAGAAAAGTGAGAAAAATAATACAATTTAAAACGATCCCCCAATATTTAAAAAAAAAAAAAAACCCTCAGGCTCCTTGTTGGCTCTTTGCTATCTTTATTCTCCAGTATATTCACTTTCCTTTGTGTTTTTATTTATTTGTTCTGTGAGACCTTTTCCTGGGGAGACAAGAACAAAAATCTGCTCATCCCAGGTAGGGCACTGAAAACTGGGCAAACAAAGAATGCCACCAAGCCCAACTACTAGAGCTACTTAAAGTAGTACAAGTGAAGGGATGCTTATAGAAGTATGGATGACTTAGAAGTAGCTGCCATCATCCATCGGTCAAACAGCCTTCTCTATCCTGGGTAGCAACTTATGAAAGCGACATCCCTGGAGCTCTCTGTGCAGCTTACAGGCAGCGGCAGCTCAACCAATCAGAGTCATTTCTTTTCTTTATTGCTTTATAATCTTGGAGTAGGAGGGGCTTAATGAATCTTGAAAGTTTCAGGGAACTCCTGAGACTCATGAACTGTTTACTTTCTGAGTCTTATAGCATCTTCCTCCAGGATGGAATGTTTTGATTCATAGAAAATTGTCACACACATTGTTATCTTTTCATTTATAAATTTTTTATTAATGTGATATTTTTACATATTTATGGGTTACTTAATCCATGAACAAACTGTGCAATGATCATTTATGAGTATGTGGTATTTCTATCTCTTCAAGCATGTGTCATTTTCATTAGCTGAGAACCTTTGGACACTTTGTAGTTATTTTCAATAAAAAGACACATAAATCTTCGTGAACTAGAATTCCTCTTGTGTTGTAGAACAAGATCTGCTTCTGTTCCTTTATTGTTCTCTTTGTTATTTCCTTTTCCTTTCCTTCTCCATTCTTCCACCATCAATACCATAAAGAACCATGGTCACCTCTTTAATCTTTCAGTATGGATAAAAAGGAACTTTCATACTAAGCTAAAAATTAGTATGAAGGGAAATTGCCTTTCAAGTCTGGTGGTTTGAATAAGAATGTCCCCCACAGGCTCACAATTGAATGTTTGGTTCCCAGGTGGTGGAATTGTTTAGGAAAGATTAGAAAGTATGACCTTGTTAGAGGAAGTTGTCACTGGGGGTAGACTTTGAGATTTTAAAACCCATGCCAGTCCCAGTCTCACTCTTTCTGACTCTTGCTGTGGATCAGATATAAGCTCTCAGCTACTGCTCCAGTGCCATGCCTGAATATCTCCACTATGACAGCTGTGGTCTCACCCTCTAAAACTATAAACAAGGCCCCAGTTAAATGCTTCCATTCATAAGTTGCCTTGCTAATGGTATCCCTTTATGGTAACAGAAAAGTTAAAGACCAAGTCCCAACCCAGGATTCATTTAGCCAATTGTACTACCTCACTGTTTGTTCTCTCCTTGTATCTGTAACTCTTCTCTCTAGAAAATGACTTTCAATTTAGAAGTGAGCAACTCATAATGAATGGTGTCCTAATTAGTGACAGTGCTACCCATAGCTTTGCTAGAATCATTAATCCATTTGCAAGTAGAAGGTGAGTACCTGTCCTTTAATGTAAGCGGCCACTCAAAAAGCCAAATTCAGACTGTTTCTTTCTTTTGCCTAGTATTATTGGAACACAATCACATCAGTCTACTTGCCTGCTGTCAGTGGCTACTTATCAACTATATCAGCAAGGGCAAGTTATCACAGAAGGGAATTTGTGCTTGCTATCTGGATTTTTTTTTTAATCAAAAGAACTTGGACATCTTCTAGCCTGAAACTTTACTGAATAAGTGCTGGGGTAGCATAAAAGGTAGAAGGGGGCCTTCCTTTCTCTTCAAGAGAATATTATATAATTGAACTGAGAAGTTGATCACAGAGGTGATGGTATAAGATAAGGTCTTAGAAATGGCAAGTCGGTGCAGCATTGATTGGATTTGTGTAAATAATTCAGAGATAGGAGATTGCTGGTGATGCTGCAGAAAGCTACACGGTAGAAATGGATTTTTTCTAGAGAGGGCAGGATTTGAATAATAACATCTGAGACCTGAAAAGCACCTTTGCAAACATCCAGTCAGGGCTTCCCAAGCACTAGGCTGCAGACCAGTATTAATCTATGATAGGTTCCTGGGTAATTACTAATGATGAAGGGCAAACAAATCACAGAGCGCTGAGAATTATAAAAACAGAGCTCGTTATCAGCCTGTTGTGGACCACATCTCCCTATACAGAGTAATCTTCATAAAGCTAAAATTATGCACCCTGAGAAATATTTACATTCATAATAAGATTGCTTTCTCTTTTTTTCTTCTTCTCTTTTTCTTCCTTCCTTCACCATCCACCCTTGAAATGACACTGAGAACTGAAGTGGGTGAGCTATTACTGCATTTTTAGAGCTTGACTTAGGAGAATGAAACTTCACCATCTGGCATTTGCTCCCTCCATACTTTTTCATATTTGTTGAGCTATGAGCTTGAGACAGGAGCTACATAAAGAAATAGGTTCATTCATTGCTTCAACATTGGTCAGTGAAATGGGAAAAATTAGTTTTGTTGATTTCTTTCTGATCTAAGGCTCTTACATTGCATTTTGGTTTTGTACCAAACCCTCTCAGTGTTCTAAAGCTTTTGTTTCTGCTAAATATTGCTACACAGAGCCAGGTAGGGGCTTTCATAGGTTCATGCAAGCATTCGGGCTCATTAACTCACCGTTAGCCTTCTGTGGCTTCAACATACTGAATAGGTAAAAATTTGGAGTGCACAGCTCCCTGGAGGGCAGCATGAATTCTTTGGATGTAGAAATCTTTGCAGAAACCCATGTAACAATTGTGATTACGAAAAACCTCTCATGGAGATAGTTCAGCTGCAAGAAGACCAGACATACACCACACAGATATAAGAGTACACCTTGTCAAAACCTTCTAAAGATGACATACTTAGAGTTCCAAGGTCCAAGCAAGGGTTATTCTAGTTACAAGAGTCTTTATCTCATTGTGACAAGTCTAAGCAATGGCTTCTTATTTGGTATATGTCTCCTGATCTGAATACAACTGTCCAGTAAAGTCATGTTGTTATTGGTAATGTTAACTAGCAGCAGCTGACATTGCCAAGATCAGGTAACCAGAGGAACAGAGCTTAAGAATTCACTAAAAGAAGCCAGGTGGTGGGATGCATGCCTTTGATTCCAGCACTTGGGAGGCAGAGACAGGTAGATCTCTGAGTTCCAGGCCAGTCTGGTTTATAAAGCAAGTCCAAGGACAGCCAGAGCTGTTACACAGAGAAACCCTGTCTAGAAAAAGAAAGAATTCACTAAAAGATTAAAATCTTCTTCGGGAGGGAAAACAGGTTAATTGAACAATTGCTTTCTAAGCCCTTAGGATGGCAACTGGTCATCATGAATTACTTGAAAAACTTTCACACAATACAGTTATAGTAATCTCTCAAGTAAAAAGCATGTAGAATCTAAGTTTGTGCGGGTGCTGAGAATATAAAGATATTGAACCTGTCCTCCTTTCCTTCTTAATATCTCTCCCTGTGTTAGTCAGTGTTCCATCTCCATCACTCTAATACGTGAAATAATCCATTTATAAAAAGAAAAAGTGGATCTGGATCACAGTTTGGGGGATTTTGGCACATGATCAACTGGTCCTTTGCTCTGAGGCCTATGATGATCGAGAACGCAATGGCAAGGAACATTTGATGGAGGAAAACCACTGTCATCATAGCCAGAGAGCAAGTGACAGAAAGTAGAAGAAAGTAGACTCCCCAAATCCCCTTTGAGGGCACACCCCTAGTGACCTAAAGACTTCTCATTAGGACCAGCTCCCCAAATCCCCAAACTGAGGACCAGTGCTTTAATAAATGAGCTCAGGAAAGACATAGTCATTCTGAACTATGGCATTTTGAAAATACATCCATTTCTTAGAAGACTTTTATTGAACCCCTTGACATACCTGTTCATCCTAGCTCTTCACCATCACAGCACTTCCTTTCTTACCTTCTCTACATGTTTTGCGAAATGGTGTGTAGAAACTATTTGTCTCACTGCTATGACAAAATACTTGACAAAAGCATCTTAAGGTAGAAAGGTTTTATTTGACAGTTCAAGAAGACATCTTCTCACTGTAGGAAATTCACGGTGGCTGGAGCTCAAAGCAGCATTGGTTGTCAGGAATCAGAGCGCAGCAAATGTTTGTGGTTAGCCTACTTTCTCTTTTTTGTTCAGTCCAGGACCAAGTCCACAGAACGGTGTTGCTCATGTTTTGGATGGGTCTTCCCAGCTGTTAACCTATTCTAGAAAATTCCCTCAGAGACATGCCACAATGTTGATCTCCTAGGTGATTCAAAATTCCATCAAGTGGAGAATGGACTTTAGCCATCACATATTAATTTTAAGATGTTCTGTTTATTTGCATTCTGGTTCTGTCCTTTAATAATGTATTAGCCTTGCTTTATGCAGTACTACAAAACATTCATTTGATAATAGAACCAGTTAATGAAGCAAACAGTGTGCTCAAAGCCACGATGCCCTCTGATATAAGACCCATTTTGTAATTTATATGATGAGTCTTCTATTAACACAGATAAAGGTTAAGGCTTAGGTAGTTTGATCTCTTTTCCTTGAAGTTTAGATCTGGACCTCTCATTTCAAGTGCCCAGGGGTCTGAGGAAGGGCTGCAGGAAATCATCCTAACTACATTCTTAACAGTTGGGGACTGCCACGTGAGTGTCATTTTGAATGCAGAGGGGATACAGTTTGGCACTGGTGTGACATCCCTTTGGGACAGTTCAGCTGTGGTTTTCATTAGCATCTGCAGAGGTTAAACAAGATAAATATGGCTCAGAGAAAAAGGACAGTTACTTAATTTCCATAAAGCTCCTTTGACCCAACCTCAAAATTCAGCAAATCGAGAAGTGGGAAAAGAGATTATTGCCCCTTGCCTTTGCCTCAAATGAAATCTAGTGCTGCAGCAAGGATCTGAAAATGAAGAGTCTATGTAAAAGACCACATAAGAAAGGGAAACAATTTTTCCTTAATAAAACTTTTTAAAGAAAACCTAACTTTCCATGCAAATTCATAGAAGAGAGGAACTGTGAAAAAACATTAAAGAAACATCCCCTTCTCGCAGGCTCCTCAAGCCAGTTGATACTGCAGCCCTCATGTCTTTGATGATATTCTTCTGCTAATAAATTTTTAAGTGGGTAGGAGAAATTGGCTTCCCCAAATGAGCACCAACCTTGGATTTCTGCAGCCAGAATCATGATGTGGCGCCTTGAAACATACAGTAGCGCCAACAAAAGCTGTGCTGGGCACGAGTAGCATGCCGAGATTCACTGTCTAGCCAGGATGCCGAGATGTACTGATTCTTGCAGATGGACACGGCTGTGTGCTGGGCTTGAATTTCCAAATCCCAAGCTGATGTCTCAGCTATCCATGCACAGTCAGTTTTGTCTTAACATTAAGAAAAGGGGTAGAGATTTCTTTAAAGTTGGTATAGCATTTCTCATTCTCTATGTTTGTATTCATTTACTCTAGGGACAATGACTGGTAATAAAAAGAGTGACCATTTCTGTGGATTTTATAACTATAGTTTTATTAGACCATCAATAAATGTATTTAGAAAAGAAAAGAAGCATTTTATCCATGATGAACACATATAGGCATTTTCAAGCAATTGTTCACTAAATGATATAGTATAACAACCATTTCTATAACATTTACATTGTACTAGGTATTAAAAATAGTTTAGATATTATTCAAATATATAGGAGGATGTGTATAGGTTGTGTGAAAATGTCATATAATAAGAACATGAGCATTTATACACTTTGATATCAATGAAGGTAGAAGGAGGGAAGGTCTAGAACAAATCAGTAGATATGAAAAGACAACTGTAGTGTCTGGAGTTGTTAAAGTCTTAGAGACTTTGTTAATATTGAAAGATGAAGATATCATAGTTAGCAAAAAGATGGCTGGGAAGCCTTTGAAAACCATGTAGAAAACTAGTCATGATCCTATTATAAAAATGATTTAATATTAAGTAAGCAAACAAAAGGAAACATGTTTCTAATCCTCCACTAAAAATAAATAAGTAAATAAATGCCACATGACTGTTATGATTTTATAGATCTGGAAAGAAATAAGAGAATAAGAGGGTACATTCCTTAATAATCACATTGATTATCTTGGCTAATTGTCTGCATAAACATTTTGACTTTTCTGTATTGTTTTCCTAATCAAGCATAGAGGAGTTTAAAGTTCAGGAAGCAAAGGGCTTACCCACTTATGCAAGCCACTGAAATCTCATTATTGGAAGCCTGTAAGTGGGTTTGGCATTTCAATGGATCTCAGGCCCATTTCCTTTGGGGAAAACAGTTTTCTCCTCCTCCACTGAGAATATGAAGGAAAGCAGAGGGCAACCATGTTTTTAAAGATGCTTTCATTAGATGAAGAATTCTAACTCCTGCTGCCAAGAAGTGAGAGCTGGCTCAACTCAGAGTGACATGTACATTTTGTGTTATGGTGCTCTCTCGCGGATACAAGTAAATGTATTATCTTTTGTTCTGATGCTGAAAAGGATGTGTTTGCTTCCTCATTCCTCCTACCTGAGTCAAGAGGGACCATTTTGATAGTTTATAATGTCCAACAGTCAAGCATATAACACTTAAACTGTCAACAGAAAATATTTTATCTCTTTGAATTAAATTGAGCAATCCTCTTGTTATTCAAAAATCTGAGTGTTTTTATCATAAGTGTTTTGAATTGATACTTCTGGGACTCCAAGTCTTCTTAGAAGCACAAATTTCTTTTGATCTTATTAGGAAACAATTCTATTTTCATTTAATATCTGTATTTAGTGACTGGAGGGGTATAAAAATCATGTTTTTTGTAAAGAGCCAAAACAAAACAAAAATGACTGAATTGTAAGGACACAAAAGTGCCTTGCAAATCCCTACCTTATTTCAGTGCAACTCCAAGAAGAGGGAGTTAGATTAGCATAGAAAACTAGATCTCATGGATGCTGAAATCAGGCTTCCTCTCTAACTGAAAGACACAATGCAACAGTTGGAACATCTGTACACTTCTAAAAGCTCATTCTTCTGATAAAGTTTAATGAAGTAACTAATTGGGAGCAAAGCATATTTCAATTACTTAAGTGAATGACATCTATCTATGCACTGATACTTATTTTAAGGCATCTTTCTCAACTCAGCCAATGAGTAATAACACCTGCAATAGTACTAACATTGGTGATGGTGACAGTCATGTGCTGGTCCTTATTGCACCTTGTCTTCACAATAGGAGAAATGCGTTGCTGCTATTCTCCTTTTACACACAAAGGAACTACGTGTTTAACCAGGCTGTTGGTCTTCTGATGTGTCACTTAGAGATCAGCATTTAGAATAGCATTTTCACTCAAAATAATGTAAAGGTTATTGTGACATTTTCAATTTCTCTTGTCCATCGAGCCCAGGAAGCTTGCTGGGCAGAGGGAAGGGACAAAGTTGCCTGTGGGATGACTCATCCCTAACAGGCTTGAGGGCCAGCTGGCCCAAACAAGTAAAAAGATGCTTTCTGAGAGCCAACCTGGGTCTGCCTAAGGGCCTTAGCAACAGCAGCTGAGACATGATCTGGAGATGACCTGGACCAGTGAGAGATAGCCATGTCACACCAGCAGGTGCATATTCATCAGACCTTCCCCCAGGGTGGGGTGGAGGGTATCTAAGGCTTGCCTCTTCCTGAATAAACTGAGCTTGTTGTTTCGACATTCTCTTAGACTCTGTGTGGTTTGACTCTGGGCCTACTTGGGACCCTCCCCCAAAAGGGAACAACAGCACAGGACCCTGCCACATCATTGCCATGTGGAATCAGTTACTTTTGTATCCCATGAAACTCTTTACCTAAGCTACCTATTGATAAGTCTGTCAAAAGTCTTTCACAAACCTTTCCAGTTTGACGGAAATCTCTTAATATTTCTGAGCCTAAAGATTCCCTAAAGCAAAGTCTAAGAAAAAAGACTTGGTGACCCCTTGGGTCCTTTGAAGTTGTGACATTGAAAAATGATCACTTGGTTTCTGTCCCTAGGATATAAAGCCTGTGAAGCTCATCAGTGAAGACTACAGTTTCTCTCTACTTTGATTTTTGTTGTATTGTTTAACAGAGTTTCACTGTAGTTCAGGCTGGCCTAGAATCTGCTGGACAGATCAGGATGGCTTTGAACTTAACCTCTCAGTACTGAGATTTCAAGCATGCACCTCTTGTATATATATATGCTTAATTCATTGCAAAACCTAAAAGAAGGCTGGACTGGGCAGGAAACGAGATCAATAAAAACTGTGTTTGCTCAGAAAAGTGGTCTTGGAAGATATATCTAGGAAAGACTTTTGCCTCCAGTTGCCTCCAGTTTCATTCCCTAACCTATCTAGAGAGTCGTTTTCTTGGCGTTTTTTACAGTGGGCTAATTTCTCTTGAACTTTTGAATACCAAGTACCTGGTGGTGTGGTGTTTTACTGTGCTGAGTCACAGTCATTTCGGTGTTTTACCTTCCTCCTCCAATCTTAGGTTTGATGCTGTTTTGCATTATTTAAAAATCTTTCTAGTGCAAGTAAAAGTAAATTAGTTTGAGCCCAAAAGGCTTTCACTGGCTCTCTAATCCAACAGTCCTGGGATAGAATTCACTCTGTTCAGTAGAGTCAGTATGCAAGCAAACCATCTATCTATCTGCTGAGCTAGTTACATCTTCTGCAGAATGAGTGACGGATTGGTTGATTGATTGATTGATTGATTGATTGATTGAAGTACTAGAGATTGAACTAGGACATTTTTCATACTAAGCAAGTACTCACCTACTGAGCTATATAACCAGTGCCAAGTCCCTTTTATTTTCCTCATTTTAAGACAAACTCTTGCTAAGTTAAGTGGACTAACCTTGATCTCACTCCATAGCCTAATCCTGTCCTGAATTTCTGATCCGCTGGTATCAGTCTCCTGAATAATTGGGATTACAGGCCTACATCACCAGGTCTAACTGCATCTTTATTTTCTTTGTGGAAGCCCATGGCTGTTCTTAACTCTTCCCTTCTTCTCAAAAGGGAACTCAAGAAAGCAACATGAGAATTCTCCTGTCTTCCTTGATTGGTTCTGATTAGATTATATGACCTTCCATGGACTGATCAGTATACAGGGTAACCTATGATACTCTGTACCGATGTGGTGTAGTGAGCCATACCTCAGCACCTTAATTGTAGGCTCTAAGAGAGAAATACCTAGTTGCTTAAAAATGGGTTCTCCATAGCCAAAGGGAAAAAGCCAAAGACACCCAAATAAATGATAGGGAGCACAAATAACACATAGACCCTCTATTGTTTTGCAGTATGAAAGATAACAGCTGTGTTTGGAAGGGCTACTTCCAGAACCCATGCATTTAGATAACCAACTGAACATTTTGAAGAGAAAAAAACTTAGGAGAATCCATCCCTCTTTAAGATTTCACTGATAGAAAAGATGATTGTTGATTTTTGTTTGTTTGTTTGTTTGTTTGTTTTTTGAGACAAAGTTTCTCTGTGTAGTTTTGGTGCCTGTCCTGGATCTTGCTCTATAGACCAGGCTGGCCTTGAACTCACAGAGATCTGCCTGGCTCTGCCTCCTGAGGGCTGGAATTAAAGGCATGTGCCACTGCTGCCCAGCCAATTGTTTTATTTTTAACTTAGAAATTATTTTAGCTGCTGAACGTTAATTGGATTAAGTATTTGGGATATTTTTATGTTTGAGACAAGGCTAGCATTTGTAATTCGGACTAGTCCTAAGTTATTAGAAGCCCATCGTGGCCACAAAGTACTGTCTCCTACTTCAGTGTCCTAAGCTAACAAGTGACATGGACAAATATTGGGAGCCACGTTGCCTTTGCCTGACTTAGTATCATTTTTTAATATTTTTTTTGATTTTGTAATTTATACAATGGACTATAAGTAAGATATTGTACTCTCTTTCTATTCCTCCTTGAAAACCTACATCTGGAGAAATTAATGGAATTTGAATGTGTTTTTCCTAGTCCTACTGGGTATTGGCTTCTGTGGTGATATTGTGTTCCCCAAAATATTGTGTACCCTAATAAACTTATCTGGGGTCAGAGAACAGAACAGCCACTAGATATAGAGGCCAGAAAATGGTGGCACACACGCCTTTAATCCTAACACTCCAGAGGCAGAGATCCTCTGGATCTCTGAGTTCAAAGCCACACTGGAAACAGCTAGGCATGGTAACAAGAGCTTTTAATCCCAGGAAGTGATGGCAAGAAGCAGAAAGGTATTTAAGGCATGAGGACCAGGACTAGAGCTGGTTAAGCTTCAGGCTTTCAAGAAGCAGTTCAGCTGAGATCCATTTGGATGAGAACTCAAAAGCTTCCAGTCTGAGGAAACAGGATTAGCTGAGGAACTGGCAAGGTGAGGTGACTGTGGTTTGTTCTGCTTCTCTGATTTTCCAGCTTTAACCCAATACCTGGCCCTGGGTTTGCTTTTATTAATAAGAACTTTTAAGATTCATGCTACAGGGCTCATTGATCAATGAGCTCTAAAGATGATCTACCATCTTGCAGAATACTTAGTAAGACCATCCTTTCATTATTTCCTTTTAACCTGTTGTCCTCTGTGATTGGCCTAAAACTGTCTTGAAAACTATTAAAAAGAGATTGGGGGTGTAAAAACAAATGTGTAATATCTGGGGAATATAGAATAAAAAGTAATTACTGCTGAATCATCACTGTGGTTTTATACTGTCAGATAGCAGTCCAGTGATGAAACATATTAACCTGATTTAAAAGGTACAAAGTACAGATGGTTGTGAGCTACCAGTTGGGTACTGAGTCTCAGACTCAGGTCCTCTAGAAGAGCAACCAATGTTCTTAATTGCTGTGTTTTCTCTCCAGACATCAGGCTACAATTTGCAGAAAATTAAAGAATACTCAGAGAAAAGAACTGAGATTCTAGAGTGCATAAACAGGAGTATGACAACCCACTCTACGAATAAGGCTGAACTCCAGTCTAGGAATAAACAACATGTGATTGACTGGCTCTTCGCATTATAGGGGACCCATATCTGCAGTCTACCTGTTATCTTGAGAGACTGGATGAGTTTATCTAGAAATTTTAGCCAACATAAGGCTGCCCTACCACGATATGTTGGGTACAGAGATGGAAGAAACTCTCTTCAGTTAACAAGTCATTGGACTGAGGGTAATAATACTGAAGAATCTTTAGAATATTCAAAAAGGGACTTGAGGCTATGCCCATGGAGTTGCACTTATACATGTATCTGATTTAGTTGGCAAGACACTGAAAGTCTGGCCTGAGCTAATGTATAAATAAGATGAAACTTTGGGAGAATTCTTTGGAGAAGAGATGAGTGTGGGGAGCTGTCAATTGTGGAAAACAGGGGATTATTAGCATATTGTACTTTTCACAGATAATCACAATATCACTTGGATCACATGGTATTTCAGAACTGCTATATCATCAAATCATGGTGAGACTATAGTTCTTCCTTTGAACTTGAACAGCCCCCTCTGATTAATTTTCCTGTAAAAATATAAAGAATTACTATGGAAATACATTTTTGATGATAGGTCATTTAAAAAAAAGCTATATATTTTGAGACGTTCACTCTGGATACAACTGTAACAGTATGAAAAAAGCACATGATGCATGGGGAAAAAATGGATCTTACAGCTTCCAGGCATCTGTCTTCAACTAATGCTGCATGAATTAAAAACAACCTGATTTCACTAAAAAGAAAAAAAGAAGAAAAGTACAAACTAAATCCAACTCAAAAAGGAAAGAGTTGGCACACGATTCCTCTGCACAAGTAAGACCCTTGTATTACTAAAATTAGTGTGCCCTAAAGCACAACCAGAGTCTTGGCCCCTAGGAGAGTTCAGGATTTAGAGTGGCTGAGAGGCAAGCAGACCAGATCAGGAGATGGAATGAGGGTTAATGCTGTCAGCAGCAATTCTGAGGCCAGCACCCCTGTGGGCCTTTGCATCTGGCAGGGATTGCCCTCAGGAATCAGTGAAAGTCAATGCAAATCCAGGCAGTTTCCTGGGCAACCAGAGTTAACCTGTGGGGGTCTTTCAAGGCTTTGGGACATTTTTTTGGAGAACTGAAATAAAGGCGTGATTAAGGCAGAGCTCCAGAGAAAAACTAACAAGGTGCTCCTAGTCAAAATAGTTTAGAATCAAGAATCTCTCCTGTGCTGGTTCATGTCAGCTTGACATGAGCTAGAATCATGTGGGAAGAGAGAACTTCAACTGAGAAAATATAACCACCAGACTGGCCCGTGGGCAAGCGTGGGGGATATTTTCTTGATTAATGATTGATGTGGGAAGGCCCAGCCCCTTGTAGATGATGGTACCGCCCCTGTTCTGGTGGTTCTGGTCACTAAAAGAAAGCAGTCTGATTGAGCCCTGAGGTACAAGTCAGTAAGCAACACTCCTCATGGCTTCAGCTTCAGTTCCTGCTTCCAGGTTTTTGCCTTGGGTTCCTTCCCTGACTTTCCTCCACGATGCACTATTAACTGGAAGTATAGGATGAAATAAGCCCTTTTCCTCCCTAAGTTGTTTTTGGTCATGTATTTTATTACAGTGATAGAAACCCTAAGACAGCCTCCCTGGGTCACTCTGTCTCACTTTTTGTCTTGTTACTTTTACATTCCCTTCGGCTCTTTCCTTCTCTTTTGCTAACTACTGTGTTCCAACATTAGAGGACTGTCTGTACATACTCAGCATGTTCTGTTTGGTTGAAGAAAATTCTCTCTCTCTCTTCTCTCTCTCTCTCTCTCTCTCTCTCTCTCTCTCTCTCTCTCTCTCTCTCTCTCTCTCTCTTTCTCTCTGGTGATATTGTGCTCCCCAATATATTGTGCACCCTAATAAACTTATCTGGGGTCAGAGAACAGAAGAGCCACTAGATATAGAGGCCAGGAAATGGTAGCACACACATCTTTAATCCTAGCATTCTGAAGGCAGAGATCCATATGGATCTCTGAGTTCAAAGCCACACTGGAAACAACCAGGCATTGTGACACACACATTTAATTCCAGGAAGTGATGGCAGGAAGCAGAAAGGTATATAAGGCATGAGGACCAGGAACTAGAGCCTGGTTAAGCTTTTAGGCTTTTGAGCAGCAGTTCAGCTGAGATCCATTTGGATGAGAACTCAAAGGCTTCCAGTCTGAGGAAACAGGATCAGATGCGGAATTGATGAGGTGAGGAAGCTGTGGCTGGTTCTGTCTCTCTGATCTTCCAGCATTCATCCCCAATACCTGGCTGTTTGTCTTTATTAATAAGACCTTCTAACAATTCATGTTCTCTCTCTCTCTCTCTCTCTCTCTCTCTCTCTCTCTCTCTCTCTCTCTCTCTCTCTCTTCTCTCTCTCTCTCTCTCTCTCTCTCTCTCTCTCTCTCTCTCTCTCTCTCTCTCTCTCTCTCTCTCTTCTCTCTCTCTCTTCTCTCTCTTCTCTCTCTCTCTCTCTCTCTCTCTCTCTCTCTCTCTCTCTCTCTCTCTCTCTCTACTATACTATACTATACTATAGGTCAAGGTAACCTGAAACTCATTGTGTAGCCCAGGCTGGCCTCAAACTTGTAGCAATCCTGATACTTCAGCTTCTCAAGTGCTGGGACTACAGATATGAGCCACTGCATCTTAAATTCTTTTTTTTTTATCCTTTGACAATGATACTAAACAATCACAATGGAAAAGTTAGCAGAGTTACATTTATTAGTGAAAGAGGATACCAAAACTTCATAGCTGAATCTTGCTTGTATTTCGTTCCCAAACTGGAAACCTGATCCATACTTTGCTCCCTTTCCACACTGGATTTTCACCCACCAGATTTGTTGCTCAAGCTGAAATTCCAAGGGAGGTCAGTTGCCTGTAGGATTTAATTCCCTGCATCATTCTCAATAGCCAGTATACTAGCATGGATCTGAGCCTGGTGGGCTATACTGATGCCCCATTTTCCATTGGCCTTCCAAGCAAGTTACCAAAGCTAGTGGCAAATGGATATATCCAAGGCTTCTGTGCATCTGATAGTAGACAGATAGGGTGTAAAGCAAATTTCTGAGTAATAGGCACTCTCGAGTCTAGTAACTAATCAGTGGAGGGCTCCCAGATATTAGCTATGCTATGATGATTACGTGTAACTTATTTCTCTTCAATACAGTTTCTTCTATAAAATGTGCCATTGTAGCAATATCTGTTCTCCCTCCTATTTGAAATAAAGGTGAAGGACTGGTTTATTTTTTCTAAAGAATAATGCCAAACCCAAATTTTGGCATTTCTCATGCCCACTGATTAACGGTGGTATTGGTGTTTTATACCCTTCTTAACAATTAGCTAAGGATATAAAATTTACTTATGACTCACAGAATTAGAACAGAAGTAATAGATACATTTATCACCCCTGAATGTACGCATATGTATACCCCACCCTTCTTTCTCTTTTGCAGCAGTGACAGTGGAGAAGTCAATTGGAAAAGGTTTCTATGATGCTAGAAACTTTATACCTGCTCTTAATCTTCTTTTTACCATTCTATGGGAAACAAGCTCATATTTAAGATGAGATGTCAAAACATATGTAAAGTTTCTTGACTGTCTACTGCTGCTTAAGGATGAGCCAACGAAACCATTAGTGTATTTTAAATAAAGTCTTAAGATTTGAGGAAGTCTTTTTATTGCTAGCCTAGTACATGATTTTTTTGTATCCTCTTATTTTCACTTTTCCCTGTACTTATCATTAATGTTTTCTCTTATATGAGCTAAATATTTGAGTTTCTGTTTAATTCATTTCGGCAGTCCTTGTCTTTTAACTATAATAGTCTGTTTACATTTAGCATTTTTGGCATAGATCTACCGTCTTATATCTACTTAACTCAGTGTATTCTTGATCCTAATGCTTACTATATTTCCATGCCAATATTATTTGTCTTCATGACTATCTCCTTGATATCCTAAAGTGAAGAGTTTTGACTAATCTTCATAAGAAAATAAGTTGAGTGATAATTTATTTCAGACATTTTGTTAAACCTTTCAGATTCATTAATTTCTGTAACTCACTTGTCAGTTGAATGAAATTGGTGCTGTTCCATTCATTTTCACAAAAAAGCAATGATTCACTGGATGCAAGGTCACCTTCTCAAGGTCACCCCAATGAAATATGGCATAGTACAAAGTAGTTCATTAATGATTGTTTTCTTAATAAAAGAAGAATGATACACATACAGGGGAACCTTATACAGCCCTTGCACAGATAACATTTCTATTCACCTTATTTTCCTGGGGTTTAATTTGTGTTCATTTAGAAGACTTATATGGACCATTAATAGCAATGGGTGAGCTAAGGAGTTCATTGAGGTAAGAAGAGCTTTTAAAGTTGTCATTCAATCCAACACATAAAATGTGTGCAAGTTAGTACCTCTGCTACCAGGACTTATCAGTTCTGATGGAATGTTCAGACTTAGTTGTGAGCTACTTGGTCCCTTTTACACAGGACTATTCTTGCTCCCATTATAGCTGCCATATGTACACTTCCTGTTACTTCTCTGTGTTTCCTTGGAGACCCTCAGCAGTCAATCTGATGGCATTTTTCTTGTGTGACTTTGGAGAAACTCTGCAAGTGAGTTTAGGAGTTATCATTTCTCTTGTTCCTTCCGGGCTTGGCACTTGCATCTTCATCTAGTTTATAGCACACAAGTGTCAGCTTGGCTCCATTTCACACAGTGAGCCAGACAAATGTATGAAGCATGCGCATCATTTGATTGGGGATGACAAACTGACTTCATTCGGCCCATTGCACTTCTTGGAAAGACATTGTTAAAAATCATGGTGAAGATGATGAAAGTGACCAAATTCATTAAATGGGTGAAATCATAAAAAAGGATTAGGAATAGACAAAATGCTTTGGGTGTATTTCAAGAAAATCAAAATAAAAGGTTGGGAAACAATAGTGAGAGATGCAGTTGAAAGAAATAGAGAAACCTGTAAAGGTAGAGTGGATACAGGTAGGGGGTGAGTGAGTTGACCTTGCGAATATTAGAAAGTGTGGAAATTAAGAAATGGTAGTTATTAGACTCCAGAAGAGATGAGAACATAGATTAAATTAAACAATCTCCAGCTCTAGTTCTGTGTGGGAAAAAAATTATTTAGGATCTATTGCCCTGAAGAAAGACAGAAGATCACTCTAGAAAGTATGAGGAGTAAGTCTGTAAGTTTGTTGATGCCCTATAATAAATACCTGGACATCTGGTATTTAAAAATCCTGCAGTAGATAAAGAACATTCATATCTATCAGCTTGTATGGAAATCTGCCAGCCAGTTACCTGCTCATGAGTATAAAGCTTCCCAGTGGGGGTTTTGTTGGATCAACCTTAAGTAACAATAGATAATCAACAAGTTTTGCATATTACCTGAAAAGAAACAAAATGAAATGAGAAATGAGCACGCACACATACACACACAGGGAGAAACAGAGGGAGAAAGAGAGAGAGAGAGAGAGAAGAAAGGAGAGAGAGTTATCTTCATTATTGCTTATAAGGAAAACCATGAGCCTATTATAAACACAAAACCACAATAGTATGTGACTGACAAGGAAGGGTCAGTGAATAAGAATGACTTCTTACAAGTTAAAAATAAACACCTGCAATCTCAATGACTTGTGAGGCTATTGCAGGAGATCCTGAGCTCAAGGTCAGTCTGAGATACACAGTCAGACCTTGTCTCAAAACAAGTAAACAAAACCTCATAAACCCTACAAAATTTAAAATGCTTTATAAATCATCTTGAAATTTTACAGAAAAAATAAAAAGTTAACAAATACTCAATATTATAAATGAAAAAGAGCCTAATGTGGTAAGCTACTGTGAAATATGAGACTATCACAATATACAAAACACACAACAGCTTCAATAATTAGAACATATCTCTTTTTCAAGACAGTTATATGTTTCTCAGGCTGCCCTCAAACACTCTTTTTCCAAGAATAATCTCGACATTCAGATCATTCTTCCTCTGCTTTCCAAACCCTGGCATTATAGGCATATGCCACCATGCCCATCAAAAAAATACTTTTAAAAAGAAACATTTTTATGATGTCCCCAGACCCTACTAATATTGCTAAAAGATATACTGCAGTCAATATTCAAATAGATACTCATTTTAAACATGCAATTTGGTACCCTAAAGAACTGTCCAGGGAAACAGAGAAATGGAGAGCTAGAGCTAGAAAGAGAGTATATTTTTAGATATATGAAATTCAGTTTCATTAATACAGTGGGTTGAAAGGTAGTTTCTAAAAGGATATACCCATGCCTTAATCCCCCAAAGCTGTACACGAGATCTTGTTTAAATACAGAGCTCTAGGGTTATAATCAAGACAAAGATCTTAAGATGAAATTATCAGCAGTTATCTGAGTGATCAAATGACAAGTATCCCTAGAAAACACTGGATATATAAAAATAGACCCACGGTAGAGTTAAATTGGAATGATCCAGACTAAGAAGTCTAAGATTCCCTGAAGTCACCAGAAGCTGAAAATGGAAAGGCAGGATTCTCTAGCATCAACCTGAAGGGAGTTCAGGCCTTTTACCCTTTGACTACAGAACTTCTGGCCTAAAAACCTAGGAGACAGTCAATGTTTTAACTCATGAGTTCATGGTGAACCTGAGCACAGGATGTCATTTGACACCTTCAACATAGGAGAAAAAAAATCACTGAAGCATAAGCAGAAATGTTATCATCATCATCATCATCATCATCATCATCATCCTACTTAAAGTCATTTCATGGAAACTCGGGATGAAGTTAAAAACATGTTGAGAAACAAAGCAGTAAAGCAAGAGATGAAAAACTTCCAGAGAAAGGTGTCCATGAACTTGACCTCACCCAAGAAATGATGGGAAAACATTAGAATATTGTAGAGAGAGGTGATGCAGTAAAATTTTATAAAGGAAAATAAGCATAAAACAAATGTTGCTGGAGTTATCTCCACGTGGCTTGTGGCTACCAGTACTTTCACACCATGCTTCCTCTGTCTCTACCTAGCAACTCTTCACTCAGCCTTCCTGTTCCCAGCATTCTCTTCTCTGCTTATCCCACCTATACTATACTTCCTGCCTGGCTACTGGCCAATCAGTGTTTTATTTATCAATCAATCAGAGCAACATATTCACAGCATCCCCAGCACTTCCAAGTGAATGTGTTGCTCTGATTGATTGATAAATAAAATGCTGATTGGCCAGTAGCCAGGCAGGAAGTATAGTATAGGTGGGATAAGCAGAGAAGAGATTTCTGGGAACAGGAAGGCTGAGTCAGCAGACACTGCCAGCTGCCACCATGAGAAACAAGATGTAAGATATCAGTAAGCCATGAGCCACGTGGCAAGGTATAGATTTATAGAGATAGGTTAATTTAAGGTGTAAGATCTAGCTAGAAAGACACCTGAGCCATTAAGCCAAACAGTTTTAATATAAGCCTCTGTATGTTTACTTGGGTCTGAGCGGCTGTAGGCCCAAGCAGGACTGGAGAAAACTACAGCTACAAACAACGACAAAAAAAATGTAATAGAAATGTAAAAGAGATGAAATATAGACATAGTACACTGCTTGGCCATTCAGCAAATATTTATACTATCTTAACAATGTAATAGCTGTTTATTGACTTATAATTATTAGGTCCATGCTGTCTGCAATGCAAGAAAATCTTGACTAGACTTTACAAATCACAAACTGCAAGGAATTAGGGTGGGTACAGATAGTAATTAAGACAAGAGAAGGAGTGCAGGAAGGTGAAAAGAAATAACAGGTATCATAACCTTGTGGAAAACAAAAAATCAAAAGTAATTTGTAGTGAATAAAATTTGTAGCTAAACAAAGGTAAGAATACAGGGCTTAAAGTTATAAACACAATAGCAGAATAACACTAACAACATAATTCTACCATAGAAAAGATAGAACACTGTATTATTAAGCTCTTATCTGTCATGTTAGGGAAACAGTAGGTAATGTTTAAGGCTGGTTAACCAAGCAATAGTCCATAGACATATTTGGCATTACAACCAATTAACCAATAATGAAAAAACGTGAAATACCAAGATAGAAAATATAATTGCAGTTATAGAGGATGGCAAGAATAGCCTAAAAGACTATTTTTCATTCTAATTCTTTGACAGTTTTTCACGTGTTTACTGATTTAATAAAGCAATTTTGAGCTCCTACTTAGGATGTGGAGAGTAGAGAAGAAAGTCTTTCCACATTTAGAAAAAGCAAAACACCAGATAATATCTCCCTTCACAACTTCTATGAACCCACAGACAGCTATAACAGACATAAAATTTAAAGATACACTGGTATATTCAAGAGGAGATGGAATCTGAGCCCCTACTCAGTTGCGGTAGAGTGGGAAGCCAAATCAGATATCAAGAAGCCAGTAAAGTCTGACCATTGGCCCAGAATTCACCAGAGAATTCAGACAGTGCTTGCATAGATGTCTCAAAGTGCTCATAGGAGATGTGAAATCACAGCTGACCCAGAGTATATTGTCTCCTTGCTGCAAGCCTGAGGAAGGGTTGCATGGGAAACATGGGGCTCACTTAGCTCGTTCACCCCTGTCAGCCTGTGAAATAAAACTCTGAAGTCAATGGGAGGAAAGTCACAAACCTTGACTCCCTTAACATATATGTGAAGGCCCAGTGATTCATATTAATCTAAGCTGAGATCATTAGAGGCGCTGAACAAGAAAAAAAAAAACATGATGTCAATAAGAATCCCCTGTGTCTATGGCCCAGTGATAATGTCTGTTATGTCTTTGGCTGACAAGGAAGAACGTGTAGACCTTCCTCCTGCTTTCACCTTCTTTCACCATCTGACCTGGAAGTGACCATGATCATCCATGGTTGTAGCAAGATCAAGAGCATGGAAGAAGGAAGTCTTCTCTAAAAATATGTACATGGGGACATCTCACAGTGTCGGGAGCAGACACTGAGAAAACCTTAATGTTAACACTGCCCTGAACACAAGGCTCACCAATAGCCTAGCAGCTGTCATTAGTAACTGGTATCTGGAAAATCTGAAAGCAGAGTTTTGTTAGATCTGCTCTCAAATGCCCGTCACTGCTCCCAAACTTCCTAGTTCTAAGGAGTGGCATAGTAGAAACAGCAGGGAAGGAGGTGGTTTGACTGGTTAAGGCAATTGGCATGGGAAGAAGATGAATCTATGTCTAGTACATAGCATTTGGGATGGTGAACTTCCTCAGTGGTGAGACCGAGTATCCCGCCTGCTCTGCATTCTGCATTGTATTCACATGTCTTGCTGAATTTTCCTGTAGTCATTTGAAATTGTTTCAGTTAAGAACTAACTCTGCGTTTACTGTAAAGATAGTATATCTTTTGGCATTCTTTCTCTATGTAATTGAATTTGCCAGGAATGCAACCACAGTAGAATTGAAGGGATGTTTGGCTTGTCCAAATCTCACTAACAGTTGTTCATCATTTTTGAAAGTCATATTGCTCACGGCATGGGTCCCTTGCCTTTTGACTAACACAGAACCTGTGGACGAACCTTTTCAGTAGCTCTTTGCAGTGTTGTCTGTTCTCATATAAATAGTCTCACTGTCTTCCAATTTACTTGCTTCTATATTTATAATTCAAAATACATATTTACCATAAAATACTTTTGTTTGTACTTTTTTGTTATATTTAGGAATGGACATTGAATTTTTAGCCCTCTGTGCATAGGTAGGTTATAGCATGTGTAAATTAAGATATCTGAGGGAGTATAGCTTAATTCTACCTGCAAGATGAAATCCTGCTCACATGCCTGTGAGTATTTATCACTTGTCTTTTTGAAAAAACCAACTGAGGAATATAAATTAATATCATGGTTAAAGCAGAATGAAATACCTCCAAAAATGAAAAAAAATAACTATCCTATAATCTAGATATATACTACTGGACATATATCAAAAGGAAATAAAATCAGTATGTAAAAAAGGCAACTTCAGTTCAGTAGTTATTGAAACCCTCTTCACAACTGCCAACCAATGGAAATGCCCTCAGTGTTGATGGACGGACAAATGGATGGATGGATGGATGGATGGATGGATGGATGGATGGATGGATAGATGGATGGATGGATGGATGTTAGTGAAATAATCCAGGCATGTTAACATTAGATAAGTACCATATAATCTCAGTCAGATATAGACTCTACAATACTGACTTCATAGAAATGGAATAGTGATAAGCATAAACTGGAGGGGGAGGGGATGGGCAGGGCCAATCAGTGGTCACTAGGTTATGATTTGATAAGGGCAAGACGTGTTGGTACACCATAGTATAATAGCGTGATTATAGATGACTATACTCTATATTTTCAAAAGAACAAAGCACTTGGAATGCTTTTACAGTATAGAAACGGTGTTTGTAGAGATACTATTTTTCACATGATTTAAACATTATAATATACATATGTTTTTAAGCATAGTACCTCATAAACATGTACATTTTCTGTTTTGTGTTAGTGTTTGCTTAAAAAGAAGTTCTGTTAGAATCTTAGGATTTGGTTTTAAAAGAAAGTATATAGCATTAGGGCCAATGAGATGGTTCAGAAGGTAGAAGGCTGATGACCTGAGTTCAATCCAGAAACCTAGATACCTCTGTTGCATATACAACCACACATACTTATGTTTTCTCTCTGTATCTTTGTCTCTGTCTCTCTGTCTCTGTCTCTCTATGTCTCTATCTCTCTGTCTCTTCACTTCTCTCTCCCTCTTTCTCTCTCTCTCCCTCTTTCTCTCTCTCTCTCTCTTTCTCTCTCTCTCTCTCTCTCTCTCTCTCTCTCTCTCTCTCTCTCTCACACACACACACACACACACCACACACACCACAAACTACAAAATAGTTTCTGAATTATTCTTGACAATATACCTTTAAACTAAATTACATAAGTATTACATAAAATCCCCTAATTATATTAAAGTAGCATATTTACCTTTTGTCTTAGTGACTGTTTTGTTGCTATGAAACAACACCATGACCAATAAATAAAAGCACTTAATTTGCATGCAGTTTCAGAGGTTTAGTCCACTATCCTTATGGTAGGGAGCATGGCAGCAGGCAGGTGATGGAACAGTAGCTGAGAACTACATCCTGATCCATAGGTTGAGAGAGAAGGGGAAGCAACACTGAACCTGGCTTGGGCTTTTGAAACCTCAAAGCCCATTTCCAGTAACACACTTCCTCCAACAAGGCCACACCTCCTAATCCTTCTAGGCCTATTAAACAGTTCCACTCCCTGGTGAAGGTATTCAACTAAACGAACCTGTAGGGTCCATTCTTACTTAAATCACCATACCTTTCAGGTGTATAAGAAGACTTTTAAAACTGATTTCATTTGACTGTATTTTGCTTATTACTATACTTATTTGGTAAAGATTTTAAACAGTACTAAGTAAGAACTAAACCTATCACTAAATCCTAGCAAGCAATCACAATCCTAGGTAGAGTTTGGGGTGCAGTTTAAATGCCATTGTTAAATCACCTTAATGTGGTATGAACATTAGATATCTAGTCACTTTTATAAAAGGTCAAAGGAGTGCTTGGTTCTGATGACTACAAGCTACAGCTCTGATTGCTCATTGAGTTCGGGCCTAGCTTTCTGTGCTTTGGCTCTGAGGGTTTAGACAAGGAGGCTTATTTTAAGACATATTTCTTTTCACCTTCCGCCTGTGATGGTTTATATTATTATCAAGTTGACAGAATCTAGACTTACCTTGAGCACAAATATTAGGGCATGTCAATGAGAGATTATTCTAGATTATATTGAGATAGGAAACCCAAACTATTTGGGCAGCCTCTTTCCATGGTTGGAGTCCTGGTATGCATAAGAAACAGAAAATAAGCTAAGTACAATCATTCAGCATTCTCTGCTCCCTGATTTTGAACACAATGTGACCAGTATCCTCATCTTTCTGATGCTATGCCTTTCCTGTCATGAGGAACGTTATCCCCTCAAACTGTGATCCAAAAGCAAATCCTTTCTTCTTTAAGATGCTTTGGGTCAGGTATTTCATCACAGCACTGCAGAAAGGAATTAACACAGCCCAAATATCTATTTTGTGCTCCTCCCCGCCAATCTTCAATGTAGACTAATATTTCAGATAAAGCCTTTTTCTAATCTCTGTCCTGTTTTTTTCATAGTGCCTTGGCATCTCAGATTTTATCTGACCTGAAACCCCCAGTCTTCCTGTAATGAGACTATCTACAGTTTCTAGACCTACCCCTTTGTGCTGTGCCTAACATTTACCTTGACCTTGGATCCCTTCTGGCCAAGAACACTTAACCAAAGGAGCCTTCTCAAGAGTAGAAATGTCCCCTTAGTGGGCTGAAAGCAGCAGTTTCATTCACAAGGCATCACAAAGGACTCAAGATTTCTAATTAAAGAAGGGGGAAACTCGCTTGGTATCCCTAGGAAGTCTGCTCTTTACTGAAGAGAAACCGGAGCAGTAGATCTTGGGGAGAAGTGATGTGGAGAGGGGGACTGGAAGGCGTGGAGAGGGGACAGGCTTTGGTCAGGATGTATTCTATGAGGGAAGCAAAAAACGGCGGAGGAGGGACTGCCTTTAAATTTCAATGCAGTTTTGCCTTTTCCAATTAAAATAGAAGCTGAGTGAACCCATATTGCAAAGGTGTGCCAAACGTGGACTACAGAACTTATGGAAAGGATTTTTTTTTTAAGTTTCCCATCATTGGTGCTGTTAAAGTCTGACCCAAAAAATGATTTGGGTCATTAAGATTTACACAGTGAAAATTTCATCCTCCATTTTCCCTTTTGAAAATACAAATATATTCTTTTCATGATTTTTTTAACATAGCTGCTGACATTGAACATAATGATTGCACTCAACATGTATTTAAAATTTGTCATTGAAATTTCACTAACAAAGACTTGGAAATATTTAAGAGAATAAAGCTGCAGGGAACAGAAAAAAATGGGCTGTCAGTTATGTGGGCTTTTTAGTCCCTAGGAGGCCAATTTGAAAATAATAGAGAAATAACAGAGAAAGTAATAATAATGATGATGATGATAATGAAGTAACTGTAATTTATTGGACCTTGCTAGACTGGCAACTATACTAAGAATCTCATCCTCCCTCATTTGAAAGCATTTATTGAGCACTACTCCATATGAGAGGCATTGAGACACATCAGGTGGAAAAAACTGACATTTCCTGACTTTGTGGAGTTTAAAGTTGGTTCAAAACCAAGGTGGGGGAGGGGCTGTTATCTGGGAGGAACAGATGAATATACTGAATCTTAACAATTATCAAGGATTTTCCGAGGTCATATAGTTTATTAATGATGGAGCAGAGGTTAGAAGTAAGCCAGCCTGGTTTAATCACAAGTCTACCCAGCTATATTTCATGTGTGGTTGGTGTTTACCCACCCGGGGTTGGGGAATTCGAGTAAGGCTGCCAACTGCACACAACACCCAATTCTATTCCAAGAACTCCTGTCTCAACCCCATTATGTGAGTCCAAAACAAGATCCTCAAAACCAAAACCAGTATCTACATGAGAAGGAAGGTCATGTTCTGCTCACTTGTTTTCTCAACATTCTAGATTATTGTGTGAGAAAGCAGGGCATAAAGAATGAGGGAGTTGCCTTTATATTAACTCAAAGATCTCATGAGCATAGAGGAGAACCCCACAAAGAGCAGAGGAAAATCTTGAGAAAGAAGGAAGTGAATGAAAATGTGTGGAAGCTGCCAATCATATTACCTTTTGAACAGGTCTGTTACTTATTCGAACTAAAGTCGCAGTAGGAATAACATAGAAAAAGGAATGCTATTTATTTTAAAGTTGTTCAACAGCAAATTTTGTAAACAGTTTCAAAGTGTAACTGAATAATCTTGTCTTAAAATCTGGGCACATTTTATATCTAAATTCTGACCCTCTACCTCAAACTTTCAGTGCTGTCCAACAGGATATGAAATGCTGTCTCTTACAAGATTTGTATAGATTTTTTTTTTGAGGAGTGACAATAAAAAGAGAAATGATTTCTCAAAAGTTTGCCTAGGCCAAAGAAAGAAAGCATTTCCTCCTATGTCCTTCTTTTTTCTAAAAGCAATGGATATGATTATTTGATTTCTAATTGGATGGATAAAATTCTATCAGAATTAGATAACACAAATAAGTAATTTCTAATTTTTGAAGATCCATGATGAAGAACCACATTCAGATTGTTTACCTCTTCTCTGTTTTGCTGGGTAGTCATTATTAACAAACTGAAGGCCTCTTTGCAATAACCTCACTGATGCTTCCTGGCAGATGTACCCAACTCTACCATGTGGTACTACTATGGCTGAGTTTTTATCAACTTAACACAAGCTATAGTTATTTGGGAAAAGAAACCTTAATTTAGAAGATGTCTCCATAAATTGGCCTATAGATAAATCAGGAGGACATTTTCTTGATTAATGATTGATGTGGGAGGGCCCATCACATTGGGGTAATGCTACCCCTAGGCAGGTTGTCCTGGATTATGTAAGAAAGTAGTCTGAGCAAGCCATAAGAAACAAACCAGTCAACAGGGGTCTTCTGTGGCTTCTGTTCCACCTCCTTCCTCCAGGTTTCTGCCTTGAGAATTTGCACTGAATTTCCTCAGTGATGAAGTATAGCTTGAGACAAATTAATTAATTAATTAATTAACTAACTAACTAACTAACTAACTAACTCTTGCCTCCTCAAGTTGCTCTTGATCATGGTCTTTATCGAATCAGTAGAAGGTCTAAGACTGGTTCTCAGTTTATGTGGGTTAGGACTGACCAGATTAAACCTAAAGGACCAAGTCCTGGGTATACGTACATACCTGTTCATGACAGAGAGGCTCAGTCAGACTTTACTTTGGATGACCAACAAGGTAAAGTATGAGATGATCAACTGTGTCATATCTTGATTATAAACATATACCTTTTTCTGGAATTATAGTACCAAGAGAAACCTGACATTAACAGCATTCCAACACAGGTGATGAATGGCCAGTGTTACCTACAGTTATGTTTTATCATAAAATTAGAAGCAAACTGAAGCTAGCCTCCCACTGCTAAGATAAAGTAGATAATTACTGAGAAAAATGAAAAATCTCTCCCAGTTCATTTCTGTCTTCCTGTTTTGGCCTGAGGAGACAGACAGATCACAGAGGAATTCTGTGTAGTAGATTATCGTCAGATCTGGGGAAAGATTCAAATTCTTCTGCTTCCCAGTTGTATAATCTTGAGCACATCACTTAGTACTTCTGAAAGTAGGTCTTCCATCTCATAGCCAGCTCATGAGGTACTGTAACAGAAAAAAGTACATCTCAACGCTTTTGTAAAATGATCCCTGTTCTCTCTTCTCCTCTCTCTCTCTCTCTCTCTCTCTCTCTCTCTCTCTCTCTCTCTCTCTCTCTCTCTCTCTCTCTCTCCATACTAGACTGCAATGAAATATTGAGCATGATCTAATCACTCACCTGTTGTTTGTTAAAATGCAGTGAGTTTAGGATTCAAAGACATTTGATATTTCTTCAATGGGGTGTGATAGGCAGCAACTTTGAGATTGGAGAGAGCTAAAATCTTTTGTTTTTGTTTTTTTCCTTTTGATACATATATTATTTTGAGACAAATTACATATTCTCGTGGGTCTTGTTTTTCTCCCCTAGAATATTCTTGTAATTATGACTCTTACCATATAAATGAGTTAAGGGGATTCAGTGAAGAATCATGGACATGACCTTAGAACAAGCAGAAAGCAGTGATTGTGTGTGCGCGCGTGTGTGTGTGTGTGTGTGTGTGTGTGTGTGAAAATACAGCATTGTTTTGGTAAGAAAAATATGGTTAAGAACTAGATACGAAGTATAGATAGGAATGAGCAACAGGAGAATGAAAATAATAATGACAATGAATGATGAAGTAGGGATGTAGATGGTTAGGGCTCTGATAACACAACTCTGAGGTGTTCAGACTGCCCTATGGTGTGATGGTGTGGTGGTACTCATGCACTTGCCTATGTGCAGAACATCTCCTAAGTACCCCTCAGATCCAAAGCATCTGCTGTACACCATGAACTCAGTTGCAATCATTGCAGTCTCAACTTGGCTTTCATCCTTAGAGCTGAGGATCCAGCTAACTAGGAAAATATGAGTGAGCAATGATAAAGAAAAGTTTGACAGGGAGAATTGTATAAGACTAGAAGACTTATGGGCTTATGGGCACGTTGGGCCAGTTGAGTGGACAGTTCTCTTGTCCAGTGGCCTTCTTAACTGATGTTCTACACATTCCATCAGAGACCATAGTCAGGTTTGGCAACATGGGATTGTTGAATAATTGAATTCATACAGCTTGAGTGCATTACCCCTTTATTAATTATAAGACCTTATACATAGCAGACAGAGTTGAGGTTTCTGTATGACAAAAACCAATCCATTCACCTTACAATCAGATGCCATTTAAACCAAGTCTCACTTAAAATTTCCCAAACCATTTGTGCTTTATAGCACATCCATACTCATCTTCTATGCTTCATTCTTTTCCCTTTTACTTTCTCTCTTCTCCCTCATTCTCTTCCTCTTTCTCACTTTTTCCCTTCTCTTCCTCCTTTTCTTTTCTACATGGCATTATGCAGCCCAAGATAGCCTCAAACTCAGCATCCTCCTACTTCAGCCTCTCAAGTACTCGGATTATAGATGTTCACAGACACTACTAGTATCTTCTATTTCTTATAAAGATATTAGTCGCATGATAGTCCCACCTGTGATGTCTCTTAATGTTAACTGCCCCTTTAACAGTTTTTTTCTGAATTCAGTCACAGTAAGGGTAATGGATTCAATATATGGCTATGGGTTCAATCCATAAATAAACTACTTGAGAGAGATCCCTACAAGGCAGTTCAACACCCAGATGAGATTTCCATGTCTTTCTAATATTGGTTCACACCATAATTTTGAAGTTTGTAAATTAATTTTGAATTTTAAAAGTGTCAGAAGTGGGTCAGAAGAGGAAGCTCAGCTGTTAAGAACATTTGCTGCTCTTCCAGGGGATCTTGAGTTCAGTTCCTACCATCCTTGTCAGGCAGCTCACAACCACATGAATCTCCAGCTCCAGGCTGCCACAACACCACCCTCTGGCCTCCGTGAGCACCTGCACATGTGTGCCATATATACACAGACACACAGATATACACATAAATAAGAATAAAATATTTCTTTAAGTGTCAAAACCTTGGGGCTAGGGAGACAAATCAGTAAAGTACTTATCATGTGAAAACGAGAACCCAAATTGTATTCTCAGCACCAGGGACAAAAGATAAAAGCCATCTTGTGCACGCTTATAATCCCAGAACTGAGGACGAATAAACAGGAGAATCTCTGCGGCTTACTGACCAGTCACTATAGCTTAATTGACTAGCTCTAAATCCCATTAAGAGACCCTCGTTGAAAAAATAATACAATAATGACTCCCAAGGAATGTCACCTGAGGTTTCTCTCTGACCTCCACATATATGCACACACAGACATCCACACATAAGCACCTTTTTTATTTCACAGATCTGATTTCCAATTTCTCCAGACTTGTTAAAACTATGTCTAAATTTCTGTATTTTATACAACTACAGTAACCAAGCTAAGTGGTCCTATTTCTACTGACCACATCAAACTAGCCATGCTTTGAAAGAGTAGCAGAGAGGGAGGTTGGATCACATGCTTAAACTCCTATTTTATTATCCTAATAATCTAACATCATCACTTCTACCATCACTATCTCCTACTGTCCTAATTTATTCAGAGTTGGGGTAAGTGAATATTCTTCTGAAACAGTATAACATTAATAGAAAAGATAAGACACAAAAACACTCTTTCAAAGGAAAGGGGAAAAGTGCAGAATTGATGTTTTGTGGAAGTGGATACAGAAATCAAATTATTTACTTAATCTCCATGTTATATGTTTTATATTCATTGGAAAGGAAGATAGAAGACACTCTGTCGGTCTGAACATTAGGAAGAGCTGCTACTGTAGCTCTGATGGTGTCATCCCAAGGAGCAAACAAGTTGCCGGAATCAGATTCTGATATATGTCTCCTTGGCACGTGACTTCCTTCATTTTCCTGGGTAGAATTTGACAATCAAACTAGCATCTCACACTTGTCCTAGAACCTGGGATTGGCAAATGGAGACTTTGATATTTACATACTTCTTGTAGCAAAGACCTCTGCAGGCATCTTACCTGCAGACAATCACCAACAGCCATGTTTTAACTGCATAAATAGTTCAAACTTATTAAGAGTTTGCAAGAATGCTGTAAGGAGCTATTCTGTACCCCTTATCTATTGCGTGTCTCTGTTTCTGTCTGTATCTCCATATATATAAATGTATGCAGTCATATATATGCATAATTTGATTATGTGTGCATTTGAATGTGTCTTTGTTGCAATTTTATTTTCCACTGCATTGGAAAGTAAGATGCTGAAAATTGTTTTGCCTGA